>NC_133976.1:689519-1034279 GCF_047716275.1 Strix uralensis
GCACTGCGATTCCAACCAAACTGCTGTCCAAAACCTAACAAATCTCAGGATCTGCTGTATCTTTTCTGGCATTTTGCATTTTTTATCATTTATTGTCTATAATGTACTACTTTGGGAAGAAAACGACAACTTGAGTCATGTAACTCTTCCCCCCTGCAGCAGCACACACAGGTTCCGTGCCAGACCTTGCAGGTGCCACCACGTGAGGCTTCGCTCGACTCGTCTGGGGCAGCTGGCCTGGCACGAGCCCGGCCCCGGCCTCTTGTGCAGCCAGACACACAGATGGGCCACACTCCTGTGACAGGGCTCAGCAGCTAAAATCAGCCTCACTTTTCTTAAAAATAAACCTGTTGTAAGTATTTTCTTAAAACAAAACCCCTGCGACAAGAAAGCTGCAAGACATCCTCACACAGGGCACCTGGAAGCATGGTGTCCGAAAGGGACGCATAACACGTCACCCCCGAGCGACACGAGGGGGTAAAAGCAGAGCAGGACCCCGGCCCAAGGAGATTCCTTTCGCACCTGGTGAAAACAGCCTTCTCGTTTTTAGCATCCATAGTCAGCTTGATGGTTTCCTGACCCGAGCCTGTGCTGATGGTTTCCGTGACGATATCAGCTTTATCCTCCTCCTCGTCGCTGTCGGAGCCTCCAGAGGAGCTGCTGTCTGAGGCCACCAGCGGCGCTTTCCTCGTGACACAGACGTTCCAAACGCAGGGAGAGGCAGCGCTGACTGAGAAAAAGGAATAACTCACATTGCAAAATGAACAAAACCACAGGAACAACTCCCCAGGTATGACCCCGAGTAAGCGGGGTGGTGTAAAATGGAGTGTTTACAACTATTGCAAATTTTGAGATGATGGTTTCTGTGCAGATCCCACAGCATGCGACATTGTTTTTACAAGTAAGGAGAAATAACAACCCCACAAATCAGTGTTCTCCACCTGCTACCTCCCGTCTGTGTTTAACACAAACAGCAGAGGAGACTTTTTTTTCATTTGCTGAGTGGTGATGAGTCTGAACGGAGAATTACAACAGTCCCTGGGGGCCCTGCTAACTTAACTTAGCTCTGAGAACTCGCTGTGGTATAATTTAAGCAGCTTTTTGAGGTGTTCACTGGTTTGGATTCCAGGTGCGTGCCTGGCAAGGAAAAAGCCTCTCGTGGAAGCGGTAAAGAAGTGTTGCAGTCTCAGAAAGTGTTTTTCTTCCCCAGGTTGGTACCCGTCAACCCTCCTGGTGTAAGGCCCAGCGCCCGACAGCAGTGGGCACACAAACAACGTGCGCACGCAACACCGTCCCCACAGACCGCCTGAGCTCTCCTGAACTGCATCTCCAGCTCCCAGAGCACACACGGGGCAGACAAAGGTACCGTGCTCTCCCTTCCAGTATCACCCCCCCTTCAGTGGTTACTACAGACACAAGTTTAATTTAGTTCTATCAAAGTCCTTCGTTAAATTTTATTTTTCCTTGCTCAGAAAGGAGAAAGGAAAGAAATCAGACTGAAGTTAACCAACTGGCTCGGCACAATTACCCACAGTCTAACTTACCCTATCCTTTTAATTTTTGCCAAGTAATTTTATACTCAAGCATACAGTTAAAATAGGACTTGTGAACAGTTTACAAATGAACTGTCTCTGTGACATCAACTCTCGCTAACTTAAATTTCATCCTTTTCTTGCTGAATAATATTATCCCAACAAACATCAGGATTTCTGAGTTACTACTTTAATAGATTGATCTCTGTACAAAAGAGAGACTTCAAGTAAGATAAGGGAGATGACACTGGAGGGAATTCTCCCTCGTAGGCTTGGTACGCTATGCAAGATTTCAAACAGCTTCAATAATGCATCTGTGTTGTCTTGGAACATTCTCACTTACAGTTCTTGTCCTGACTCTGCTTCGGATTTCCATCTGAATCATTGCTTTCTGTGTCGACAGGAGAACTGCATCGTGGACCCGATTCTGAGCTAAAGCAGGGGGGAAAAAGCCTTGAGAATGAAGTACAGGTATCTTGGCTGTGCTTCCAAATATCTCCATTATTACAATGGGGACATAGAAAATATATATAATTATTACATTATCCCCTATACCATGAGGGCTACTATATTATCCCTTACATCATTAGGGCTTACTCTTTCTTTACATAAATACTTGTGACTTCTAAAAAACATGTTCATTTACTGATTTTATACTCCTAGTGTAGCAGCAGTGATGACACATGAAGTACTCCTGTATCATGAGACATGAATGCTAACATGGGTTAGAAGCACTGGGAGGCAGAGGGAAGTCTGAAGCCCTGATCCAGAAAACTCAGCCAATATTAAAAAATAAAAGGGGTAGCAAGGGGAAGGGAAAGGGAAGAAGAAAAGATTATAGTCAATGCACTCCATCAAACCATATTTCAAATATTCTTTCATTCAAAACTTACAGAGAAATGGAAGGAATGTGTGCCTCTTACCAACAGAAAGGCTGGAAGTCTGTAAACTTTGCCCACCCCTTCTCCTCCGGCGTGGTGTTCTCCGGGGCCGCTGAGTCCCAAACGCTCGAGCCAACGTCCATGGCGACACAGGGCGTGGGGGGCTTCGAGTTCACGGGCTCGAACACCGCTGTCCACCCAGACCCTGGAGGCAGAACAACCGACTGGTGGAATACGAGTCTGCAGAACCTCCGGCCATCCCAGAAACACTCCAACGTGATCCCAGAGACAAAAGCAGACAGACCATCGCTGGCACTCCTTCGGAATCTACAGGAAGCTGCCTGTCTCCTGGGTTAGAGACAACCAGCTCGAAAATCCCTCTTCTGATAAATATGAATGTTATCCACAAGAGAGACGCATCAGTTCAGAAAAATGACATGATGAACATCTTCATTCTTTGAGCCAGTGATTTTCAGCTGAACTCCCAGTACCTTACCTTCCTGTCAAAAGCTAAGTGGCATGGCTTTCAACCATTTCAATCATTAACTGTTTAATTTTGGCAATTACAGTTAAGGAATTGATACATGGATTAAAATGTTTAACATCACAGAAGTGATCTTCAGCAAAACTAAGAACATAATTTTGATTTTTACAGTCCCAGCCTACTCCCCATTCATTAGAGGATACTTCTATTCCTAAAAATCACAGGTTTTTAAAAAGCATTTTTCATTACTTTTTCTCAAGAAAGAGAAAGGATTGCAGAGGTCTGTTCTGCAAACTGATTTGCAGGCAACAAAGCTGAGAGTAGGAGAGATCCCCCAAGTCTACACTCATTCAAAAACTGAACCAAGGTCTCTGGAAGGGTAACTGAACTGACGTACACTATCCACGGGTTGCCATTCGTGTTTTTTATAATGGTTCTTCCTAACAAGAACTGAAAACATCTGACACTACCAAATGGGTGTAGAGAGCTGATTTCTGGAATGCATTATGCTCACAGTTACAGTACAAAGACATCCCCTAGAAAAAGAAACATTTTTGAACTGAAAACGCTTGCACCAAACAAGGAATGAACGTTAACATTTTTGTCCCTTTGTTTCAGGCGGCTGAATTTGTTCTGCTGACAACACTGTGTGTCTCGTGAACTTACACAGCACTATTTGCACTGGGATCTGGGAAAACCCCGTCCCTCTGTGGTCTTCCTCCAGGCACTGTAAGAATGGATTTATAACCTGCTACCTAAAACTAGAAAGGCAGCTTGGCAGAAAAGGCAGATACACGGAGTATGAGATACCTGGCAAGGGTCTGCGTAAAATTCTTGTAAGAGAATGTAAGGACTGAATGTCATAACCCTCCACTGCTCCACTGCTCATCAGTATTTGTACTAGAAGAGCCAGTAGTATTGTACTGGTACCTGTGTGGCGCTCTCAGCAGAGCTGCAGCATCACGCTGCTACTCTGAAGAAGCCGGGCAGGGCTCAACCTCACTAACACTTCAAAAATTCCCACTTCCCACCTGCACAGGTGGAATTACAGAATAGCCACAGAAACCTGGCAATTTGCAAACTGCAGTTCTGCAGAGGTGATTACAGATCTCATTTCAAACGGGATGATGCTGTTTTAAACTCTTTACCTTCAGAGGAGTCAGAGTCTTTCTGATCAGAAATATTATTCTTGTTGTTGTTTGCTGAGGAAGGAGGTGGCTGCTGTTCTGTTTCCTCCTCTTCTTCGGAGTCCACGCTGCCATCATGATCTCCATTCTCAAGATCACTTTTTGACGAACTCTCTGAGGTCTGCGATGCTCCAAATCTAAACCACACGACTCGGAATGAGAAAAACCCTCACGGGCAGCCAGTTCACCCCTCACCTGCTTCCTCCCTGCCCCAGGGAGAAAGCACAAACTGTGAGCTGACCGAGAGATGCTGAATGGCTTTTACAGGGCTGATTTCCCCAAAAGACACAGAGCTCAGACAGCAGCAGGCACTCCTCGAGATAGTTCCACTCATGTCCCTACGTGCTTTACCTGTCCAAATACATCTGCAGAGCTGTAATGGGAAATACGCTGCAGTGACATATTCAGGGCTGGAGAGTGACAGGAGCAGACAAAACGGTCGCAAACGAGGGGAGTACCAGGGTGGTATCAATTCTGGGTGTGAGCAGGACGTGCAGTTTATTGATGCAAGGCAAATAACCGTTAAGGTCTTGGCCATCCTTCCTGTCTCATTTGATCACATTCTCAGACTTAGGATTACAGAGGTAACTTTATTTAATAACTAGCTATATCAAAGGGATGAAAAATTGTGATTTGCAATGCCAGAGATGCACCACATGAGGTCACTCGTTCATACAAAACACTATTTTTCTTCTTTTAACGTTTTGAAAAAGAATATTCTGTCTGCTACCCTCAGTCTTACAATTTCAACCTCCTCCTCTCCAAATATGAGGAAAGAAGTTTAAGTTCTATTTCAAACTAAGGGTGGGGGTTTTTTAAATATCTTTGATAATAGACTTAATTAGGTGTTGCATTCCCTCAAATTGGATCTTTGTTTCACATTCAGTACAAACCACCACCTCTTTGCAGGAACGTGACATGGAAAGCCCTCTGCTTTATGCCAGAAAAAGGCCCCACAGCACATAAATAACAAGCAATTAAGCATGCACTTAACTGAAAGGTACAGTTTCATAGCATTTAGTGAAGGGAAAGAAAAAATTTAAAGAAATCAATCTTTTGTTTTCACCTTACCGTGTTCTTGATTTCACTTGGGTTGCATAGCTTATCTCCTTCTCTTCCCAGATATCTTCTTCCTCCTCATTATCATCAAACTGTTGGATCCGCTCATTGCAGCAGGCTTCAAAGAGGGAAGCGTTGGGCTAAAATAATATTAAAAAGAAATCAAATTCCATTGATTCTTTGGAGAGAGAAACAAGAACTTCAGTGACGAGGAGTTGATAGAACAGCATCTGTAGGCAACTACCACCACGAAGGCGGTGGCAGTGCTTTCATGTCACGTCCCGAGCCGTGCAGGAAGCAACGGCCGAGCACTCACAGCAGAGTCTGCTCAGAACCACCCGCCACAGCCCAGGAAAGCAACAGAGCCCTGTCTGAGCCCACGCTGCTGCCAACGCAGCGGGAGGGAACTCATGACTCCCTCTGTACCCCGCACAGGGGCATAAAGCCACCGTGCAAGGGGGCTGGGAACAGCTCCCTTCAGAATACACTTGCCAAGGGACCAGCATGGAACTTCAGAGACTAAAGCGACGCCACGTGCGTGAACTGCCCCGCTCGGACCAACAACCCCCAGCACGGTTTCTTTCAGTGCCTGCGTCCTCCTGACAGAACCACAGGGAGCTTCTAAGCAAACAGGATGACACGTAACTCATGCGCACACCCCTTTTCAAAACACGCAGCCTTCCATTTTGGAAATGAGTTTTCAGGCACCAGTACAGTGAGGTGTCCGTATAAATATACAAATGGTCTGTCTGAGCGTTCTGGGATCCCTCAATTGAAAGACTAAGTGGGGACTGGCAGATGGTGCAAGTCCAAACCAACAGCTGCGTTAGAATTCTACCACACACAAAAACACAGGAAAAAAAACAAGATAAGCATATAGCCAGCTATTGGGGGCTGCAGGCTTAGCTGGCACATTCAAAAAGAAAACAAATTTTCTGTATCTGTAGAGCACAGTCTAGAGCAGCCAGAACAGAGAAGAAAAACTCTTTGTAGTATGGTTTAAGTCAAAAAGAAAGTATTTTAAGACTAAGGAAACCTAAGTCCTCAGTATTGACAACAACAAGCTTTGTCCAGGAGATGAGCCTGGAATCTTTTAGCCACCGTCCAGCTTCTTTGGTAAGTATTGATTTAGGTCCATAAAACAGAAAAGGCAAGACGCAGCGTGGCATTTTAGAACTATTTAGAGGAAACCCAGTCCTCTCTATTTACAGTTTTTCCTAGTCTGGGTATGGGAAGATTATCAAAGTAAAAATAAGGACAACAGATTCACACTGCAGAGAGAGAGAGAGAGAAAGAGTCCTGCAGCATAGAGTCCTACTTCTGAAGGTCCTCACCAAAGCTATAAACTGTAGGGAGATTCTCTGAGGGTACATGTAATGCCCTGAGCTCCTTAATGGAGCTACACGGACACCTTTTCATTGACCAACACAACACACCAAATATTTTTTCTTTCAAAACGACAACGTGACCTTGGCAATATCCCAAAATACCCACTTACACTATCGTCATCTGCATCTATATTGAAGTTAATCTCTGCGATCCTGTCAAAGGGAGCACTGCAAAAAGAAGGGAAAGAAACTTCAGTGATAGCACGGAGTAACAAAGCCTTTTTGCATCCCCAGCACAAGCCCAGAGGACAGCAAACCACCGAGACACTTCATGTGGCCACTCAGTGCCCTTTGTTCCCTGAATATTATGTGCAATGGTTTCCTCTCTTTGAGATGAAAGATTATTTCAGATTTTCAGTTTTAGGTCTGATTCGATACCTGAATGAACAACCTTTGTCATTATCTTGTTGATAAGGTATTTTGGGGCTTCATGGCAACCACAGCAATGTCTGGCTGTTATTTTGCTACTCTCATGGTACCTATGTAGCGTAAAGGCTATCTTCAGTTTTTTCAATGAGTCTCTCCAGCTGGACCAAATCTCATAGAAAAAAAACCAAACTCATAATTAATTAAAAAGAGAAGGAGCTGCACCCAGCTGCTCTGGGATTCCAGTCTTATGTGTTCACCCAGGAATGACACTGGCTTCGCATGGCGGGTACGTCCTGACACACCCGAAGGGACGGCACCTGCCTGTTCTAACATTAACGTGGGGGAATCTTTAGTGCACCAGTGGCTCAACATCCCCAACGCATCATGAAAATACTCCAAAAATCATTCAATAACCCAGTTTGTGATTTAGATCTAAGAGAGTCTCTTGTAAGAACAGCAGAGGGTGCTACAGGTCAACAAACTCCCACCTACTAGTGCAGTTTGGGGTCCATGCAGTACTTTTTCACCATATCTACATATCTTTAAGTTTAAACAGTGTGGTTTTTTGTTTTTTTTAAGATGACTGTTCAGTTAGTAAAAAATACTGTCATGTAAATCACCAGGACATTGAAACACAATTAATACTTCTTAAAATATTCAAATTCCTATTTGCAACAGTTTCCAACAGCTGGAACCCAGACGAGAGGGCACAACCACGCAAAACCGTTTTGTAGCACACCCCTCCTTTTGTAACCACAGAGAAGCCTAGCACACCCCAGTTACAGATTTTGTTGAGTTTCATGTTAATTTTAAAATGGACATCAGTTTCCTTCAGCAGCTCCTCACAGAAGTTAACTCTTCCCCCCCACCCACACACATGAGTTCAGTATTTGCTGCTATCTGATAGAAGTTGAAAGTATGGTTTATTTTTTTAAAAACATGTAGAACTAAACAATCCACGTTCAGCTAAACTCTCATTCGAACCTGGAACTTTTTGGCCTTATTAAAGTTCTGACATCTACAATGGTCAGAAAAAAAGACAGGGAAGCTGGACTCCAAGATCTTTCTCCATGTTAGAAGACAGTACCCAACTATTTGGCAGACACCTCAATGGAGTTCCCAAGACCCTAAGGACCTCACGACTCTCTACTTTGACTCACACTCGAAAGCAAATCTGAAGTAGCCAAATTACTGCCGCATTGTCGTTTCATTTAAGGTATTTCACGGAGCCCACAGTTGCTAAAAATATGGTCCGAGCCGAACCAGCAGAAGAACCCTCAATAAATCAGCCCTGGGGCAGCCGAAGAGTCGGAGTTATGTGGGGTGCCCAGAGCTTTCTGGGCTAAAAGCCTCCTGGCTGCCAGGACATCAGGGTGCTGCAGTCCCCTGCAGAGCAGCCCCAGCATTCGCTGGCCTGCAAGGATCACCCTTGGGTGGCACGTGCAGCCGGTCCTGCCACGGGCCCTCCCTGCCACTCGGGATGAGAAACGATTCTTTTGGTTGAGCTGAACATCGCCACAGGGTGAAAGTGAGTGGGCAAAATCCAGGAGCAGGGAACACATGGGGTGTTGTCCTCCTGGAGCACTGTTCTGTCAGTCAACATATGCTTAATGGCTACAACTTCTGAACCATTATGGACAAGCAGGTTAATTACAGTCCCAGTAACTGCCTCAGTGACAATCTTTAAGGTGAGACGATGAGGTGCAGTTTTAATTAGATTACAGGAGTTCTTCTGTAAAAGCAGCACCAATTCCGGACACTGAATTCAGCAAGTTGCATGACATTAAATCCACCTATATTTGCCTTCTTTGAACTGCTATTTGCTCCTGCCTCATCTATGTTTCCTTTTTCATAAGAGAGAAAATGGCTAAATTTTTCCATGGACTTCATCAGAACACTATTCTTTCTACTCCTAAGTTCAATAAGGACTTAATGCCACTGGAGACTATCTGTATAATCGCCTAGAGTTAGCTTTAATGCTTTGCTTTCTGTGCAATTAAATTTATTCTAGAATATGGCTGGGTAATAATTGTGTGTTTTATTAAAAATGTTTCTCGTCAGAATGAAGAAGTAATTTTCCTTGGTTCTACAACTGTCTTTGGAGATTGGGGTGTACTCCTATAAAAAGAAAAAAAGTCAGCTGCTCTCCAAGCCATTGATCAGTCCTTTGTTTCGAACCAAAGGAGACATACCATGAGCTTCATTTTAAAACCTGAACCAGAAGAAGAAAGATTAGATGCAAAGAGGCTTAAATGCTACACATAAGCCCTCCTGAAGTTGTATAAACTTACTTGATATTGTCATCCTGGTCTGCAAACTCCTCGTCGTTAAAGCCAAACTGATCCACGAAGTTCGCTGTCATCTGCTGGATCTGGTACTCGGAGAAGGCCTGAGCAATGGAACCCAAGAGGAGCTATCATTAACGTGTCCGAAGATACTCAGTTAAGCTGGCTGAAAATACATGTTCTAGAAAAGCATTAATATCACAGAAAACTGTCAAACTTTGAGAAACCACCTTCTCCAACCCCCTTTCTCATCGCAGGATCAGACTTCTGCAAGGCCTGGACAGACGCTTCTCTGATCTGCTCTTAACTTCTTCCAAAGAGAGTTACGAAATTTTTCTAGGAAACCATTTGTTGGCTTCAATATTCTGTTAGAATATTGTATTGGGTTTTTTTCATTTGTTTGTTTTCCCCTGAGGTGATATGAAATTTACCTTCCTGCAACTTAAAACCCACCAAGAAGGTACTTTTCACTCGCTCTAAACCCCTCTTGGAGTACAAGGCCTATGTCTCCATGTCATCTTGTCTTCTCTTGACCAAGTGGACCGAATTCTTTCAACTTTCCTTCCTATGTCATGTTCTACCCCTCTGATGACTCTCATTACTATCCTCTAGCTTACCTTTTGCTAATGCAAATCACTTTTGAAGCTCACTGCCTCCAACTGGACATTCACCGAGGAGAATGGAAAAATTACTAGCCCTGTCTTTGAGACAACGCTCCCACACACCAGGATGTTTGGTTTCCCACAGCAGCTTGGGTCTATTTTCCAGCTTGCGCCCCAAGATAACTGCCCAGATACGCCTTTGGTCACGTTCCTGCCTACTCATCTGTGCCTCATTCTCTATTTATGAGAAAGGTTGCTTCTGCCTCCAAAAAGAATCTCACACTTGCTCCTATGTGTTGCCTTTTTTTTTTTTCAGATCATTTCTCCTGTTTGGCCGATAATTCTGAATACGGGTAGGGAGCCCACTCCAGCTACAGCTGAGAAATTCAAACACGCGTCTCTGCAGCTGCACTTTGTCGTGACTCCACTGTGGGTGATACGAACTACCCGTGTTCCTGACTGAGGAGTTCTGCAGGCTCCTGTCCATATTTCTGTTGATACCTGTCACAACAAAAGACAAAACTTTTTTTTTTTTTTTTTTTACAAAGGCAATGCATTTTCCCTTTTTAATGCACTTTCTAAGTATTGGCTGAGGAAAAGGTATTTGCAATGTCAGCGAAGCCAGTTAATTTGGACAAAAGAATAACTATAAACTTTTTTCAGCTCATTTTTACCTGTTACTAGAGTTCAGATTGAGATTGTCTTTTTACTCCCCACAGGTAGCTTCCTACTAAATACGTTGAAACTCGTATGTTCTGCTAATGCTCTTTATGTTCTTGGCATCAAAAAAGGTTGGAAGAACTTGTATAAATATTTGATCCTGAGAAGCAGCTTCCATATATTTGATGGACCTTTAGCAAACTACCTCAGATTCTGAGGATCCTGAGATCTTTGCTAAATGCAAGTGAACCCTTCATTTCCTCCATTTCTTCCTAAGTCAAGGCTTTTTACTGCTCTTTACTGCTAACAGTTTAGCACGGCTCTTTCAGTTCTGAATGGAAGTTTGCATAGTCCAGCAGGAAGCAGAACTCCTCCATCAGCACCGGCGCTACTACAGGTAGGAGATGCACACTGCCTCGCTGGCTGGCAGATCTACAACCTCAGCACCACCCCGTCCCTTGGCGTGGGGAGAACCAGCAAAAGAGCAAGAAACAGGCAGTGCCGCACAGAAACATGAGGCACATCACGTATCTGGGACTTGCATGAGGTCTGAGCCAGATTTATTCCCAACTGGAGGACACACCATGTAAGTAACTATTCTGGAAAAACACAAAAGAGCTGAACACACTAAGAGAAGAATTTAGGAAGCGGCTCTGTACTAGGACGGACTAAGGGCACATCAGAGACATGAGCTTCCCGGGAATAGTGAAGAGTGTGTTGTCAACTCACCTGCTGGAGAGAAAGTTCATTAGGAAAAGCACTCTCAATGTCTTCATCCTCACTGGAAGAGTGCAGATGGTGAGTGCTCACCTGAAACACAAAAATAAGCACAAGTGAAAGCTAAGAGAGCTCAAATACTTTTGTTCCACACATACAATCAAAGACCAGACTCCTCAGAAGGCAGAAACTGTCCCAAGGGTAACACAGAAATGGGGACTAGAGTGTACCAACATGTATCAGAGGTGCTGCTGCTTGAAGAACTACTATGGAACATGCTTTCTACAAACACTCTGCCCTTGTAAGCTTACTTCATACAAACAAGCACAAGAAGAAAATACCCCAGCACTGTAACATTTTTTTAGTAAAAGAAAGTCCAGAAGATAACAGACCTATCTGAAATATGCACAATATCACTGTTCTCACCAAATCCACTGTATTTCTCCTGTTTGTTTCCGTCAGCGTCTCTTCTACAAAACTCTCCCATCTCCCTCTACAATCTTCGGGTAGCTCTGTAATAAAAAGGTCACCGGAAAGATTACCACAACTCAGTGAGAAGGGATCAAAGCCAGTCATTCAGCCCCACGGGAAGTTTTTGAGCAGACACATACACCTGCACATGAGCTAAGTACTGCATGCGTTATGTGAGCGCTCTGCAAAGGGAATTACATTTTACTTGTGATTTTCTAAAAATGGTTAATTCTGCAGAGAAAGGAGCGTCTTTCATTAGGCCAACCAGTAAGATATTACTGGTCTTAACAATCTTAACTCGCTTGTGGAATTACAGTTGGCTAAAGATACAAGACTTCCACTACAACTTTCAGAAAACCAGCATACTTGTGACTTTCGTTCTACTTTTTTTTCCCCTTTTCTTTCATGGTGATTGTGGAGGGTTGACCCCAGCCAGCAAGCAAGCACCCACCCAGCTGCTCGCTCACTCCACCCCACAGCAGGATGGGGGAGAGAACTGGAAGACCAAAAGCAAGAAAAACTCACAGGTTGAGATGAAGAAAGTTTAATAAGTGGAGAAAAGAGGGGGAAAAAAAAAACCCAAACCAAGCGATGCTCAGCCAGTCTGAGCAGGAGCCACCTCGCACAGACTGTCCCCCCAGTCCTACTGCTGCGTTCGTGCCATGGAACTGCTGTCCTGGCTGTGTCCCCTCCCAGCCTCTTGTCCACCCCCCGTCTACTTGCTATGGGGGCAGAGTGGATGAAAGAGGAAGCCTTGGGGCTGTGCAAGCGCTGCTCGGCCAGAGCTAAACCAGTGCTGTGGTATCAACAGCGTTTTAGTCACAGATCCGAAACACAGCACTGCGTGGTTGCTACGAATCAAGTTATCTCCATCCCAGCCAGACCCAGTCCAGTGAAACAACAGAAATAACCAGGACTTGTGAAACTTGCAGTTTTTACTAAAATATTTATAATTTCTCAATTTTAATGTAGACATGACAACACACCAAGTGACCTACCACCATTTGATACGCTCATTAAAAGCCAAAAATGGAAACGCAAGTTGTATTTGTGCTCCTTGTTTCGCTTAACAGATGCAGATGGAAAATCTTATTTCCTCTCACACAAAAATGTCAGATAGAACTAGCTCTCAAAATAAAGTCCAATGAAGATACGATGGACAAAGCCTGGCAACATGAATATCTCCGACAAAGCGGAGATGTGGGGCCTCTGTGATCATTTATTCTGGTGTCTCTCTTCCTCTCAGACAGGTGTAAGAATAAGGAAGTACAGAAACACCACGTACAAACACCACCCTAGAATGCTGTAAATAAGCACTATAAATGCACAGATAAATCCAGCAGAAAAGCAGCATTCTTTAGCACAAAAAGGATACCTTCAGTCTCTGGTTGCAAAAACAGCTCCAACAATTTCAATGTAATTGTATGAAAACAAAGAGCAACCAAATTTGGTCTAGACATTTTTTTAAGTTATGGGAAATTGTGGTATTTAACTGGAAATTCTTTTCATTACAAAAGGGACCCTCACGCAATAGAAGTCTTTCCAAAAGGCCTGCAAGGGTTATTTAATCATGGGGAAAAAAAAGGGAATGGAGAAAGGAGCTTGTACCTTTAATGAACTCACTAATTTGAGTCTGCATGGGGCCCTTCTCCATGTTCTGCACCACAGCGTTGGCTATCCGCGTGAGGTGGCCCATGTTGCCTCGCCTCATTCCACCTTCTGCCCTGGAGAGAGAAAACAGCCAGTAGCAACACAAGGAGGCCCCGGGAATCCCCGGGTCACTGTCAGAAGCCCCCCGCAGCCCAGCCACACCGAGCTCCCCAGTGCCGCAGCGCTCTGACCCGCGGGGCCAGGCCGGCAGAGGCTCGGCAGGAATGCCCTCTGCTCACGCAGGCAGGGCACGGGACAAAGGAACCTGCCTGCACTCCTTCACATCTTGAGAGGGAAGAGATCCCTCACCCAGCTCAGAAGATGCTAGATAAAATTTAAGCCAGTTACAAAGAGGAAGCTAATTGGGTACATTGAAACACCACTGCAGAAATAAATAATCTGATTATTATTTCCACTAAAGAAGACTCATAGCAGTAAGAATTTACATCACTACTACTGAAAAAGCTCTGGAGTTTTACTTGCAATTGAAGTATTAAGCAGATGAATTCAAGAGAACAAAAGACACTAATCTACAACCATTAGATTTCCCCCTTACAAAAAAACTATAAGCAGCTAACACTAAGTCTAAGTCGCTTTTCTTTGAATTTTCATTGGTTCCCCTTCACTGGGTAGTAAAGAAGCAATCTAAAAATCAGGGGATGAAAAGCCTGAAATAATTCTGCTTTCCACGGTATCCAAAGAAGGACTGATGAGATTTGGGAAGAAAGATGTAAACCCTAGTGGCAGATTCCTGTAAGAAATTTCATAGCACCAAGTTTAGAAACAGCATTTCTGCCTTTAAACTGGCAGGTTCTGAAAAGAAGCCCAGAACTCTGACATACAGTGCTCTTATGCACTGCAACATAATGCACATTAAAGTATCCCAAATCCTGAAGTTAAATTCAGAAATTGCTATTTCTTGATGCAGCACAAGGCGTGTGCAAGGTTGATTCAAGCCACCACAAATAAAATTGGTGGGTCAGAATCAAACTAAACAAAAATAAATCCCTCATGGGGGATGACAAGACGCTTCCACCTCACATTACTGAGTCTCCAGCTGTAAAACAAAGGTTTCTCTCTGAGATCCTACCAGAGGCAACACATAATAAAGACTTTCATTTTTCCTTGGGAGAGAGGAAGACACTAAAACCAGCAGAGTTCCTCACAGGTGGCACGCTGGGCTCCTCGAAATTCTCCCTGCCCTTGCTCGGGGGGTTGCGAGCAGCAGCCAGCGCTGACGGGCCGGTACAGCAAAGCCAGCAGACAGCATCAGCTCCTCTGATCACAGGCAGTTACAACTACATTTTAAGCTTTTTTTTTTTTGTTTTATGACCACCACACCCCTTGAAAGGTGTAATCATCCCCTCCTGAATCTCTAAAAAGAATAAGTTTGTACTGAAATTACCTCAGGCTTTCCCTAATATCAGAGCTGAAGATCTGCAGGTGAGGGGAGGACTAGATGGTTTGGGAAACAAACCCCATCGTACCCCTCCACATGTTCCTGTACCAAAATCCAGAGTCCAAAGCCAAGACAAACTCTATCTGTAGATATGCCCTGTAATAAGGCCAGCACTCAAGCCCCAAACTCAGCGTTTAGAGCTGTCCAGAGAAAACCAATCCCTGGAAATGAGTTCCCAGTGCTGAGCTCCAACCTTCCACACCCCGGCTCGTGGCCATTTCTTTTCTGCCTCAACTCAAGAAGGGCGCAGAGCCCCAGTGCTTTAAAAAAGGGGGATTGGGGGCTCCGCTGAGCCCCTCGGCTGCACCGGCCTGGCTGCAAGCCCAGGGCCACCTCTCCCGGGTGGAACACGGCGCACCCCCGGGGCCGCGCAGGCACCCCAGCAACAGGTTACAGCAGCACCGCAGGGTGCCCAGCAAAGAGCAGCGCAGGAGCTCGAGGACAAAACCCCGGGGTAGACGGAGTGACGGGACACAGCGCTGTCCTACGGCTCTCCCTAAAAAAGATATGTTTTTCAGCTCAGCCTACTCAAAAATTCAAAGCGTACAGTGATAAAAGCAGCGTACAGCAACACTGCATCTGTCTTCCGGCTGTATGCTCCGGGAGGACCTACACACCACGGTTTCTGAGCTGAGCAGTCCGTAACACACTGCTGGAATGCAGCCAGCAAACACGCAAAATTAACTTTTATTTCAACACTTTCAATTACTCTTTATCAACTACGCCACAACTGGTGGTTACTACATTTCCATGAGTAGGAGGGCACACAAAGATGGGCCCTACAAACTGCTGTTTCCTATAAACTCACATTGATGACCAGACTTACTTTATTTTAAATTCTAATTACCCAGGCAGATCAAATGGACTGCAGTAAAAGAATTATGTGGGTTACCTAGAAGTTAAATTCTAGTAGCTACAAGTCCTTCATCAAGAACATACAGAATAACTAAGAGAACCCAAGGAGATATTCCATGTTCCAACAGGAAAATCTATTCCCACCATTCTTGCTGATGATTTTTAAGAAATTATTCCCAACTTCTCAATTTGGAATCTCTGACACTGGGGCTCCCAGTGCTTGACTCCATCTCCTCACTGAGTGCATACAATAACCTTCATATAAACTCAAGCTTCTCAAAGCACACCACCTGAGATACCTCTCGTTAACACAGTATTTTTTTCTTGCCATTAAAATTCTTTCCAGTGTGGTGACTGGAACTGTTTGACATGAAATATGTATGAGCTCTAGTTCCTACCTAATTTAATTAGGTAAACTCTTAAGCAGCAACTACAGCAACTTCTGTTACCTACAGAACTGTGCACAATGACAGCTGTGCAATGAAACTTTCAGCAAAATTTGTAATCGACAGCCCAAAGGCTTGCAAGAAGGAAAAACCAAAAAAACCCAACCCAACCAAACAAAAAAATCAACCCAAAACCCAACCCACCAATTATACCCTGACAGTAAGCCTAAAATAATTACAGGGGGACTAAGTAGCACTTTGAAGCCATAAAGAGCTCAAAATAGCGAGAGAGGACCAAAACATTTAGATGGACAAAGAAACAGAAGCCTAGATAACACTTTCACTTTGGGATGTCCTAGGTTTTTTTAATTATTTAGTTCTTACAATCATTGCAATCAGCATGCAATCCGAGTGTTTTACAAAGTTAGAACACTAAATGTGGGGCAAATCCAGGGCAAAAATGCTTGCCCACCTCACTTTCCACACAGTTGCTCACTCTAGGGAGAGTATAATTATGCATTTAAAAAAAAAGATAATATGCTGTGTAATTTCCTGAGAAAGCAAGGAAGAAGCATCTTGTGTGTCTGGGTTGAGATGTTATACATATTAAAAAAAAAATAAAAATCACGCTTTCAAATTATACGTCCGTTTGGTGAATTTGTTTTTTAACAGGCAAATAATCCTAATTCCAAATCATGATGAAAATCCAATCATTCTAGACACCATTAAATTGTAAATTATGCAAATAATTGCAAGAATATTTCAAGGCAATATTCTAAATCTGCAGCCCTAGAACAAAGGCCTTCCGAACCCAAAATCCCTTACTGTATTTTGTCATTGGCTTCCCAGGCATCCAATATCCTTTGCACTAGGCAGCATTTCTGGAACAGCTAGAGGAAAAAAAAAAAAAGAGATAGGAAGAACATTTCAGAAGTTTGCCAAAGGAAGACTCATGCCTTAGGAAGTCTGTACTGAACTATAGTTACTTTTGTTCGTTCCTTCACTCCTGCTGAACAAGAACTTAAAGTTCAGCACTTATCTTTCCCAAGAGCTCAAGTTTCTTCTTACACAATTTTTTCTCAGAGGATCCAGGGAAAACAGCAACACCTATAAACACCTTCAGCCTGCTCTGGGGCTTCACATGAGCAGTAATGAAGAACACTGTTGTCGTTTTACAGACACAACAAAGGGTTTTCACCATGAGGGCCACAATGCAGAAGCTAAAATGTAGTTAGCTACTTGTAGTTACTAATTATTTTTTTTGTCCAAAGTTTATATGCATCTTTACTCAAAAAAATTAAACAAAAATGGACTCACAAGCCCATTAAACGAGCTGGGTGGTATGTTTATTTTGTAACTGGATGCTAAACACAAATGTACAAAAGCAAACACACTTCCATCCAGAACTGACAGAACCAAGTTCTATCTAGACACATTTAAATAAGCTTCACGCTCGTGAACAGCTCGTCACACCATTTTCTCATTAATGCATATACAGGCTGAATCAATCAGTCTAAAATTCTCAGGTGACACGGCCAGACTTACATGAGTAACCATGATATTCTCGGTATTGTTTTCTGGAGTCTCCGAGTTCTCTGGGGCCACATTTCCATTCAGCACCTCTTCTTTGCTTTCTAGGTCATTAGTAGTAGTTTTTCCCTCTTGCACAGAGTGTGAGAGAATAGCTGCTATGGACAATTCCACTTGGAAATGCAAAAAGTTATTCCACGTGTATTTAAAAAATAAGTCCTGGGAAAAAATGAGAAGCAAAAATTCACTCTAGATATATCTTACCATTTTTAACAATCAAATGGTATCAGAGCACTGCCCAACTAGTTGTTTAATCAGCAATTCCACCAGAACAATTTCACTTACATGCCTCAGCATCCACTTACGGCCGAATGTGCTGTTTGCTCTGCTCTAACATCTACTTTCCTTTAAACTGAGCACGCTGGAAACACTCTCGTACACAGCTAGGGCTCACAGCACAGACATACTGAAACAAATGTCATCTATTCTGTGGCTGAATTAATCATAAGAAAAATGCTAACTAAATAATTTCTAAGCATAAAAATAGTTTTCTGAAAGCCTGTCCTGGTTACACTGGCAGTTCTCAGAACATGTCCCTGTTCACAGCTCGACAAAAAGATCAGCTCTCAGTATTGGCAGAGCTGATCTGCACAACATACCCAAGCTTTCTCAATAACCAGACTATTCTGCATACTACTAAGCTACTACAGCAATAAATTTGAAGCATGGGGTTCAGTTCAAAATACTAAGCAACTGTATTTGTATTACAAAATCTATTCTACGGATGGATGTTCCCACTTTCAGATTAGGTAGATAACTCTGCCACACATGAGACAATTACCCTGCTCTGAACAGATGGAAGGGAAAGCAAAAACGTTCCCAGGTTAAAGTGATTCCCCCTCTCCCCATCCACAGTGTGACCCTGTACTACTCACAAGTAATAAATCCATGGTACTGAGTCTGCATAGTTCCTGATTAATACTGGGAGTGTTTGTGTGAAGCAGAGCAGCTATTAGACGAGATCCATGAAGACGAGCATTCCCCAGTGGCTCCTCCAAGACACCAATTGTAGTTAGGATTGCTGTTTTCTATCAAAGAAACAGATAATGATTACCTTAACGAAGATGAACACTTCCTCGAGTGTGTTTAGTCAAATCAGCGTGCATATACAACTAGTTCATTTCATAAATATTCTCTGCAGGTAAACTTAAACCATCTTCCCACAGAGAAGGCAGTGTTGTGTGACCACTGTGAGACTTTTACTTCCAAAATTGAAGATTAAAATCAAAATATCCTCCAACTAAAAGTTCCTCTCTCTTTACCCCTTAATCCTCTTTACACAAGTCACCAGTCCCAACCTATCTCCACTTCTTGGTTTTACTCAAACACAACAACTTTCAAAATTCCTACTGCCTAGTCTGTAAGCAGCAGAACTATAAACTTTAAGATTGAATTTTTCTTGAAACGATGTTTGCTTGTTTCAGCACCTGGTGCTTTCAGAAAATATCCAGGAAGGCTGTGTATGAGGAAAGGGGAACCCTGGAATGCAGGGGAGGAGCCCCTGTCCTGAGAAGGGCTGAGATGCCCTACCTTGGGAGGGCTGAGCAGCAGCTGGTGGAAGTCCTTTAGCCGTGGTTCAATACCGTGTAAGATGCTGCTATTGACAGTGTAAGACCTTTCAAATCCCTGAGTGTATGAGTCCATCAGTCCTTCCACCCTGGAAGCAAGAAAAGCACGACAGTCAAGATTCGACAGAATCTTAAAATGGTCTCCAGTCACACCGTCCATGTTGGTCATTTTCTCTTGAAAAATAACTATTAATATGAAAAACAATAATGGCCAGCTACTGAATACATTTACATAACCACATTATATTCATATATAATTTACAAGACGATATTCACACAATCAAAACTGTGAATGGGATAAGTGGGAAGATGGAGAATAAGCTGTCTGCAGAGCCGAAGACAAATTACGGAAGAGCTTCCTGGTTTTTAAAACTTCCCAAACATTTGAAAAGTACATTACATCAGCAAGAGTGAACTATAAACATTTGTTACAACCTGTAAACCTTCCGCAAGTGTTCAAAAAGGTGTACGTAACTGATGAAAACCTTGAGCAGGCATGTAGCTGTGCTCATAATCACACCTCTTCACTGGCGAGCAGTAAACTAAAACTATCGCTACCCCCTTCCAGCAGCAGTCTCACATTGGAACAAAAGAAACACTTTCATTTCAGTCATGAAATGTAATTCCAGGGAGGCAGGAATGGGCCAGATAGGAACCCCTAAGTCTCCAACTCATAAATCTTCAGAGATCCTGGGCACAAGACACAGCAGAATTAGTATCTCAGCTTTTCAGTTTTAACTCTGCACATGATTTTCTAACTAGCAACTTGTTTGCCCAGTGCCATCTTCTGTCCTGCTCTCCAGTACCTCCTCCTGATCTTCCATTAGCTCCTTCACTCTTACGTTCTCCTTTTTTAAAAATTGAGATTTTCGATGACTCCCTTCCTCCCCAGAACTCTCTTTCGCTCTTCTCTCCTCTGTCTCCATAAAAAGAAATAAAAGGCGGATATAATTTTAAAAAACAAAATTCAAACTATACAGCCATATATATACACACGCACACATCATCACACAGCTTACGCGTGATGTATCATTTCCTCCCCCTCTCTGCATACATTCTGCTGTTACAGACGAGACTTTGCGATACACGTGCCAGGAACTGGAAGAGCCCGCAGAAGGGCCCAGTTGCCAACTGGTACAACTGCCGTAAGGTACAGCTACTGCACCAAAAACCAGCTCTTCTTGTACTCATTTCTAGACAGCACTTCACAGCAGGCCAGAAAAAAAAATCCTTTTTGGCCTAAGTAAACTAGATTGGAGTTCCTAAAATTGTTCTTGCTAGGGAAGCAAGTGCTAACTTACCCAGAGCGCCTTGTTTCCAGCAATGTTAGAAGAACTTGTGTCCCATTCACTATGCAATTTTCAGTCTGTTCTCCATCAAACATATTCTTCAGGAGTTGCTCCACACATTCCTGCCTGTTGATCAACACACACATACACAAGCAGTATAAGAATTAGAAGTATTTGGCAGTTCCTTTAACCACAAAATATCAACTACTGGGTCTTCTGGAAAAAAATTGCTGCAATTTTCCTTTTTTTTTTTAAAAAAAAAAAGAATAAAGACCTTCCTCTCTAAAGTCTCATATGATGAGCACGGTTCTACACCAGGTTTCTGAGCTTGCTTACTCATCACTAAGGCAAGACCTGGTTATAGACACGTAGACTCCAACCCAAGTTGTCACTCTCCTTTATCAACAGGATATACCTCTTAGTCATAAACTGGAAGACAACCCAAGTGTTAACTCAGTCAATTTAATTTATTAAAAACAGTAATCAGCTATTAGCTGAGGATCTAAAATTACCCATCAGAATTGCAGAAGATGGACGACAAACAGTGGAAGCTGACCCTTATCATTTGCCAGGGGCACAGTAAGGACTGGAAACAGAGGCCAACGCAAAGTGTAAATAATACGCACGTTTCTACTAGTCTTAGCTATTACCCCCTTGAAGTACTTTAATCAATTCACCATCTCTTTGAGCCCTTGAACCAAGACAAGATGCCTTCCAAACAGCCACAGATTTGGGGCCGGGTGGAAGGATCCCCAAGTGAGGCGTTGAAGACTGCTGGAGTCAGAACGAGTAACGACATTGGTCCTTTCTAGCATTAAAAATTATTCTGACGCGGCCTTAGGATTGAAGAATAATTAGCACAAGGTAACAGCCCACTTTCTTCTCTACTATTTGCCACGCTAAATGAATAATAGATACAAGGAAGATGAGGTTCAGTCTGGCACTGTTACTCATCTACGGTTACTGGACTGCAGCAGTGCCTGCTTCCACCTTTGTACTCAGATTCTTTCCCCATGCTAATTCTGCAGATGTTAATGACAGTTCTCCAAAATCCAGCACTCAGCAAGTGCCGTTCTCGGCTTGCTAAGTCACATGTCCAGCTAAAAACAGGATTACTCAAGTTCACAGTCTAATTTTTACTATTTTCTAACATTTGAAAAAATCTCATTTACATTTGTATAAATAAAATATGAGATAAAAATGTAAAATACATGAATAATGCATGAGATAAAATTATTTTAATAAGTAGCATCTAAATACACTCCATCAGCACAAGAGGCAGAGTCAGGAAAAAGAAGTAACAGTTTACCGTGATTAACTGAATTCACTTTTATTGCATACAGCCAACAGTTACTGAAAAATTAAGATTTGATATTTATTCCGTAACCCTGCTCACAGCTCCTTCTTGTTGCACTAGCTGATTATTAATTCATGATTCATAGATTAAAAAAAAAAGTTATCCAAAGATCAAAAAAAGTTACCAGCAATGCTTGGGAAAACTGGCCAAGAAAAATAATGAGATGTGACCTTCAGTGGAAAGGTAAGTCATGCAAAAAATCACTTTTGTTCAAAATATTTTTTTCTTCTAAGCAGTGAAGTGGCACGGCGACTTTTACAAATGCTTTTTGGAAGTGCAAAAACTTTTATTTGTCGCCTGAAAGTTACAGGTAGTGCTTGAAAACATGCAAAGTGCATCCACAGAGAACACCAGGAAGGTGAGGGAGAGTGAAGGGAGCGGGGAAAGAAGCTAAAGTCCATCTGAGTAAAGTGTGAGCCTAACTTCAAATTGCAGCTTTGTGCAATTCTTTGTATAATGAAATAAACTTGCTTAAATTCTACCACTGGTGTCACGGAGGCTCTCACGAAAGGCGATGGGCAGCAATCTTCTGCCCCACACACAGCAGGGTTCCACATCCCTCTCCAAAACTACTGAGAAAGTCTAAAACTACCAAAGCAGCGTAAAATTACCAAAAAAGTCTGAAAGTATCATGTTCTCCACGGCTCACCACACCCAACCACAACTGTCCTTAAAGGTCTGGGGCTTCCCAGGTGAAATGGCCGAGCTGGAGCCGCCCCTCCAAACTTTCAAGGGCTCAAAGCTGATACAGACGTGATGAGACGCTGGAGGCTCCACCGTCAGGGACACGATCTACACTGAAAATCCAACCTTGTACTACGTAGTAAGGAAGTATTATGGGACAAAAGGCCAGATCTGCCTTGTTTCTGCCGGCGCAGTAAAGGAAATGAGGCCTTTAAGAAAGAGCATTTCCTTGCAGGGGCAGAGTTACACATCGAGCCCGTGGCAGCCGCTGCAACACCTGCGGGGAGGGCGGGTTCTCCGTGCCTGTGCGCAGCGCCAGCCCCCTCCTGCTCTCACCCACACCCGTGGGGTCCCTCCAGCAGACGCCCCGACACTCACGTATGAACTGACAGCTCAGATTCAGGAGAAAATAACAGCAATGTCACAAAAATTAAGAGAGCTCTGGGTCAACAAAAACAGGTAAAAGAGGAATTTTAAGCCCTAGTTACAGATGCCATACTACTCACTGCAAGTCTCTTGTTTCAGCCCTTTTCTGTCAAAATGGCGCCTCTGGGCCTAAAAGAGCCTTTTTTGATTTCAATCTCATGTTGAATCTCCAGTAAATGTTTTTAGGTTTGAAGTAAATGTAGGAAGAGGTAAACATGCTAACATAAATTATTTAAAACTCATTACAAAGAGCAAAGAAACAACGCCAAGGGAATAGAGTAAACATGAAAAATCAACATTTTCTGGTACACAACTCATAGTTAACGTTATCTGGGAAATAACTCCTAACAAAAACACTCTTTGAAAGTTTCTCATCAATATATTCCCTCAGTAATACTAGAGAAGTTAGGTCTGGATTTAAAAAAAAAAAAAAAACAACAAAAAAAACCAAATTTCAAATGAAAAATGACAAAGCACTTACAAACCAAAACAGCTTTTCTACTTTTTCCAGTCAAACCACCAGGCCTAATGAATGACAATAATATGTCTATTTACAAATCTTCTCTGCAAAGTTTATCCATCAGAAGGTAGCAAATGATTAAGCCAATTCGGTATCTGCATCGTGACACGTCGTCTCCAATTAAAGCACTGCACAACGTTTCTGAGATCTGAAGAGAGCTCGTGAGGGTCATGGGTGACAGGGCTCTAGGAAGAAGAATGAGCTGACACTAATGTACTGAGGGATCCCCGGGGACGGTGTCCAGAGAGAGGGGATTTGTCACCATCCAGCCACAAATAAACGGAATAACTCCTTGAATGATCAGGGAGGGCTAGGGAGGCATTTACAGTGTGCAGACTTACTTCTTTCAGAGCTCAACCACATTTGGAGAATAAACCCAGGGAGATGAATGACTCAGAGTCCGGTGAGATGTATCAGGCGGTATCCCAGCATCACCCTATCTCTGAGGAACCGCAGGCAACCCAAGGTTCACGTAAGTTAAGAGCTCTTCAACTGATATTTGACTCAGGAGCCAAAAATAGCATGCCAGAGGACACTCGAGGTGTGTAAGGAGACCTCAGCAAAGCTTTGGAGGCAAGCTGGTAATGCCTCGTGCAAAACAAAGTGCACGGTGACATGCGAGCTACCGCAGTGAGAAACTCCTCCTGTGGCCTCAGCATTTGCTTCCCCATTTTGATCAACAGCAACTTGATTATCTGAAATCCGTCTGTATGGTGCAGCATGTTCACCAGTGGGCAATAAGAACCACTGATTAGCCAAGTATGACTGAATCACAGAATCATTTAGGTTGGAAAAGATCTTTAAGCTCATCAAGTCCAGCTGTAAACCCAGCCCTGCCAAGTCCACCACTAACACATGTCCCCACGCACCACAGCTACGCGTCTTTTAAATACCTCCCGGGATGGTGACTCAACCCCTTCCCTGGGCAGCCTGTTCCAGTGCTTGACAACCCTTTCGGTGAAGAAATTTTTCCTAATAGCCAATCTAAATCTCCAGGGAACACCGTCAATACAGGAATTTTAAGATTTGTCTTTGTGGGATTTCCCTCATAGAATCCCAGAATCATCTGGGTTGGAAAAGCCCTTGAAGATCCTCCAGTCCAACCATGAACCTCACCCTGACCGTTCCCAACTCCACCAGATCCCTCAGCGCTGGGTCAACCCGACTCTTCAACCCCTCCAGGGATGGGGACTCCCCCCCTGCCCTGGGCAGCCCATTCCAACGCCCAACAACCCCTTCTGCAAAGAAATCCTTCCGAAGAGCCAGTCTGACCCTGCCCTGGCGCAGCTTGAGGCCATTCCCTCTTGGCCTGCCGCTGGTTCCTTGGCTCAAGAGACTCATCCCCCCTCTCTGCACCCTCCTTTCAGGCAGTTGCAGAGGGCCAGGAGGTCTCCCCTCAGCCTCCTCTTCTCCACACTAAACCCCCCCAGTTCCCTCAGCCGCTCCCCATCACACCTGTGCTCCACACCCTGCACCAGCTCCGTTGCCCTTCTCTGGACACGCTCGAGTCATTCAATGGCCTTTTTGGAGGGAGGGGCCCAAAACTGAACCCACTCATCGAGGGGCGGCCTCACCAGTGCCGAGCACAGGGGTCAGATCCCTTCCCTGTCCCTGCTGGCCACGCTACTGCTGATACAACTACTTCTCATCTCATCACAGTTCACCTTTCTCCAAGTTCACTACAAGCGTTTTAACACACCCATGAGTATCGCCTCATCTCGAACTACGCTGTGAGCTCTGGGGATCACTAACCCCAATCTCCTGCCTTCATACAGAGCTACGAAACCCAGAAATCTCAATAGAGGCAGTTAAGTGATACTACAGTTTAAAAGCAATATTAAATGGTTGGCACAAATGTCAAGAGTTAAGCAAAGGCTTGACATGCATGGTTTGTGTCTCTAGAGAGCCATCAGTAAGTGACAGTATTAGCAGCAATTACTTTAGCAACAGTCCTCTGACAAGTACTTACGATTCCAGTGCTGTGAGAAGTGGATCAGGCTCAGGTATATCCTGGAGTTGATTGCTCTGGTCTCTGCTCAATCTTATGATATCACACAGGGTCTGGGAAGCATTTGATTGCCTCTGTAAACAATGACATAGAGCACATTTCAGTGCCAATGTCTCTACTTGGCTCACTCTGGCTGCCAGAGAAAATTTAACATAGCTGGGAATGCACGCAACTGAACAAATCAGAATTTTTCAAAAGAAGTGCTACCACGCTCTAGATTATTCATCTGTTAAATACAACATTGATGCGAATTATTAGAAGCATTAACAGATTTTAAAAATCAAAGAGAACATCTTCCTGAACTTAACAACTAAATGCAGTTAAAGATTTCAGAAAATGGGGATTCTTGTTTCATCTTCCTGACCAAGTGTGTTAACTTGCAAATTTCAAATACAAGTATTTCATTCTTACTTCTCGCTACTCAGGAGGTTTTCTGTATGAAGAAAAATAAAAGGCTTTATAAAACCCTTTACAACTTAATTACTATGCATTAAAAGACTTTAAAGTAGTATTTTGATAAATGAATCGTCTTATTCCGGCTATCAATCAAAGGCTCTGTAGCTACTGTATGTGTAAGATCTTACGCTGTAATTAGCGTTCCCCCATAAGACAGCACTGCTGACGGCACACAAATCAGCACGCTCCTTCTCATTTTTTCCCTCAGAAGGGGCAATTTTTGCTGTGATGAGATGTGGGAATCCCAGTGTCGGCGTTAGCGCTACACCAAGAGAAACCCGCGCCGCGCAGTTCGCTTTGCCGCCGGCACTCGCCGGAATCTGTGAACAAGAGCCCCCGTCCCCATCTGAGAGGGGCCAGTGGAGACCAAGACGCTGCCGTGAGCTTCTCCTGCTCGGCAGCAACACCCGAATGTGAAATGGTAGTGTAGGAAACGGGAATCCAGACCCAGAGCTCCTGGCTTGGACGTTTTGTGAAAATTATTGAAAGAAAAAAAAAAAGCACTCATAAAATTTAATACGCAGAGCGTCTTTTTCATGGGCTCAGAGAGCTGCATCTTGTGGATTTTATAACTGAAAATACTTATGTCTAAAAAGAATTGAAAGTTACAGCGAACTGGTTAATTTTACAAGTTTTCCAACAGCCTGTTTCAAATAGCAGGTTCCTGCTTAAAACCAAGAAAGTTACCACTAAGTGTAAATACTGACACAAACTGGGGCAGCAGCAGAATGAACTAAGAAATTGGTAGTAAAATAAGTCAAAACCAGATTAAACATACAACGAAATGTTACGGTATGAGCAACCAGAGGACAGGATGACCACCCACACAGATCATCCCTCATGATCTCCATTCATAAGTCACCCGGGCATTATCAAAGAGACAGGGGGAGTATTCTGGACCTCACAGGACCCGCTACCCACAAAGACAAAACTTAGTCCTGTCATACTCACGTCCTCATCCTGGCTCGAATGGATCAGCTCCACAAGTCTCTGAATAATCTTTGCTTCATTAAGCCACTGGAGGGAAAGGAAGGGGGAAAGAAAATCTTTGTTTGATATCACAGAATTCAGAACAAGAGGATCTTTGAGAAGCTTCGCATAACGCAGGCTCTTCAAGGAGGGAAAGCCCTTCCCTCCTCTTTCATAACCAAAGCCACAGGCAGCACATGAACTCCCCCAGGCACAGAGATGCATTTTAATTTGCATCAGTACGTACACCCTGTCCGTGGAACTAAAAGCCTAAATACCTTTGGAAAACACAGAATAGGTCTGTCATAAACACTATTGTCTGAAGCAGCATTAGCATAATTATCAGCATTTTGTTCTCCTACCATTTCCTATTCTTACGCTCTTACCATTGTTTACACTAAATAATTTCTCAGACTTTGAGATGACATAACAATGCTGCTGCTCTATCTCACCTCCCTGCTCTCTGCCAGCTTCAGACTATTTCCTTTTCCGAGTGCAAGCTACCACTTGCTCTCCCTTTCCTGACCACATGCAAACCAAGATCGCCCTCTGCAAATGATACGTTCCAGTTTCTCCCTTCCCAGCCCCGTCTGCAAGCTCAACTCCTCATTTCCACCCAACCACTTCCACTCAAATTTCTACGGTCTTGATTCCAGGCAAATGGCTGGATGGCTAACATCAATCAAACTAATCAGGCAAATCAGCCAAACTAATGCATTCCCAGTTGCTTTTGAAATGACTGACCAAACGTTAATTAAAAGGAAAAAGCCTCTGGAGGTTTCTGCAATGATATAATCTTCCATCACTCTCCAGATGAGTCATGGAGAAAATGAACAGTCTCCTGCCTTCCACTTCTTTACAAGACGACTCTGTGCGTATCTTCTCCCCTTGAACACTCAATTTTTTGTTATCTATTCACATGACTTCAACTATAATCCTTGCGTTGACTCTCTACCAGCTTTGCTCTGAAAACCCTCGGACAGATCTCATCCTCTCCTCTCCAATGCCACGCTGAGTCTGATGTATGTCTGACTTAAAACAAAAGTTCCACTTCACCATTTTTGGTGACTTTTTCCATGAATAATATTACTGTTTTCCTACTACATCCGAAATATCTGACTTTGTCTCCTTTCTAATATCCCTTATTATCACAAAAATACCAATGCTGTCCCAAAATCTTCCCAGCATACAGCTGGGATACCAAGTATTTCATTCAAGGCCATATTTTCAGATCTGTTTTCTGTAATTTCTTCCTCCTAATATCCCGTTTACCCAGAAGCTGAAAACACTGGGTTCCTGAGACATTTTTCCTCACCAGTGTCTCTACCAACCTCTCTCTTCAGATTCTTTCTCTGGTTTCTAGTTTTCCAGCATCAAAATTAAACTCCTGAACCTCCTTCTCAAGACCACCACAGTAGGGTTGATCACTGCTGGGTCTTAATACCTCAGGTCTTGCCATCTCCATTCCACTAACAAAGCGACTCTCCATTCCCCCTCGGCTTTTAGTCTACAAGCACCTTTTCTCATCTCCCTGTGCTTGGATACGACTCCTGAAACCTTTCTTTCAAATCCTGAGGCTCAGTCTTCCGAGGACAGCTCAGGTAGCTGTCAACTGACAATTCACCAAAACAGCTTCATCAAAATTAATGAAATTCTCCTCACTTGTATCTTCTAAAAACCAGCTGCTCAAATCTATCAATTATGCCTAGTGGCAGTCTCTGTAGCAATAAAATAACCCATCTCTCCTCTGTTACAAGGCATGTTTCATTTTTCATCATCAGTTCCACACCCCGTGTTTGCACAGCACCATGATTAGGAGCCCAGATTTTGACTGCAATCTCTGGGTATTCCCACAGTATTAACGCATTGCACAACTTCGATTAAAAAAAAAAAGCAAACACCAAAAAACTTATATCCATTTTTACCTGCAAGTTTCCCTTCTTCAAATAATAAGCTCCACAGATATGGCACAGTGGGTATTTCAGCCTATTTGTTGCCTCGTGCAGAACCTACCTGCCAATCCGTGTCAGCAGAGGAATTTTCACCCGCTGAAGTTCCACCTACCCTTACGACTTCCACAGCCCAGAATAAAACTGCTTATTAACACTCCTGCATTAAATATATTTCCTTTCCCTTGCAGAGCGCAGCAAGTTAAATCCCAGCCCTCCACTGTATTATCAGCTTTATTCTGTACCAACATCCTCCTCCAAGCCCCACATCGGTTGTGCCTATGGGCCTTACTAATTAAAGATGGGAGTTACACAGTAAGCAAGGATCAAGTTTGCTCTTTTTGCCTGGACTGCCATAATAATGGGCTCTGGGGGGAGTTGGATGGCCACAGAGAGAGGTACTGAAGAAAGACAAGCATGATCATTCATCTGAAGAAAGGAATTGCTGTTCTTGGGAACTGAGGGAGAGAGAAAATGAAGTTCAAAAGCAAAAAAACCCCAACTGAAATAATCTGTTAAGATCAGAAGAGCAATAGCAAGATGTGGTGAACTAAGAAGCACGTAGTAAACCTGGAAGAGATCAACTCCTCTGTCTTGAAGGTGTTGTTGAAGAGATGGACTCTAACATTCACAAGCAAAGGACTCCTCAAAAGCAAGCTGTGACACTTGCAGGACTTACCTACCTGAAGTACAAGAGCATCACCCTCAGCATCTCCCTTCAGAATCACACCTGAAACACCAACTCTTCTGCCCACACACAACTCAGCAGTGTGTTTACACTCACTGACACAAGATGCACGTGTAAGGAATTCAGGGACAGAATGCTTGCACATACGTGCAACTGGAGTTATTCTACAGGAAGGCTGCAAGTCACGGGGCCAGCAGGCAGGAGGCGGCTGATTTGCCTGCAAATACACCAGGCTCCTGCTTGGTGCCTCCTGGTGAGGCCCAACCGCTGCTGGGCAGCGCCCACAGAATCCCAGAATCATCCAGGTTGGAAAAGATCTTGAAGCTCCTCCAGTCCAACCATGAACCTCACCCTGACCGTTCCCAACTCCACCAGATCCCTCAGCGCTGGGTCAACCCGACTCTTCAACCCCTCCAGGGATGGGGACTCCCCCCCTGCCCTGGGCAGCCCGTTCCAACGCCCAACAACCCCTTCTGCAAAGAAATCCTTCCGAAGAGCCAGTCTGACCCTGCCCTGGCGCAGCTTGAGGCCATTCCCTCTTGGCCTGCCGCTGGTTCCTTGGCTCAAGAGACTCATCCCCCCTCTCTGCACCCTCCTTTCAGGCAGTTGCAGAGGGCCAGGAGGTCTCCCCTCAGCCTCCTCTTCTCCACACTAAACCCCCCCAGTTCCCTCAGCCGCTCCCCATCACACCTGTGCTCCACACCCTGCACCAGCTCCGTTGCCCTTCTCTGGACACGCTCGAGTCATTCAATGGCCTTTTTGGAGGGAGGGGCCCAAAACTGAACCCACTCATCGAGGGGCGGCCTCACCAGTGCCGAGCACAGGGGTCAGATCCCTTCCCTGTCCCTGCTGGCCACGCTACTGCTGATACAAGCCAGGATGCCATTGGCCTTCTTGGCCACCTGGGCACACTGCTGGCTCATTATCAATCCCCCCCCAGGTCCCTCTCTGACTGGCAGCTCTCCAGCCACTCCTCCCCAAGCCTGTAGCGCTGCTGGGGGTTGTTGTGGCCCAAGTGCAGCAGCACCCGGCATTTGGCCTTAGGGAAACTCCCCCAGTTGGCCTCAGCCCATTGCTCCAGACTGGCCAGATCTCTCTGCAGAGCCTCCCTACCCTCGAGCAGACCAACACTCCCACCCAACTGGGTGTCCTCTGCAAACTGACTGAGGGTGCACTCGATCCCCTCGTCCAGATCATCAATAAAGATGTTAAACAGGAGTGCCCCCGAAGTGGTCCCTGTAGTGCCCATCACATCCTCTGCCAGGTTCAACTATGGCTGAGCTTTGGCTTTCCTAACGACGTCCCTGCCTGCTCAGTCAGCCTCTCACTGCCGCTCCTGGGTACTCCATCCCCACTCCACCATCTCTGTGCTGCCCGTGCGTGCCTGAGCTCAGGCAGGACCACCCTGCTTACCCACATGGACCTTCTCCCACACCTGCCTTTCTGCACAGTGGGAAGGACCGTTTTGTCTAAGTACTACCTCTTACCTTTCTCTGCGATTACCTCCCTCCCAGATAACCTGCTACTAGGTTCAAGGACCAGGTAGGCCTAACAGCAGAGGTTACCAGTAAAAAAAAGAGTCAATACTGGTGGACCAGTACTGCTAAGTGTTTTCATTAAAAACCTGGAAAATGGGGAAAAAAAAAATAAAAAATCACAGCCTTTGTAAATTAATGAACACCACCACACTGGGGGACAGCAGTGGATACGCAGGAGGGGAGGAACCTCGACAAGCTGGAGAAATGGCCTGGGAGGAACCTCAGACGTTCAAGAAAGGCAAAATGCAAAGTCCTGCCCAGGGAATGGAGTAACGGGGCAGGAGCCAACTAGCCAGGAACAGCTCGCAGAGAAGGCCCAGAGCCAGCGCTGTACCCCTGAGGGCAGCCAGCAGCGGGAGAGCAGGGATCGCTCCTCTCCACTCAGCACCAGTGACACCATCAAGATACTGGGTCAGGCTAGGGCTCACCAGCACAGGACAGACATTGCACTAGTGCAGCAGGTCCTGTGGAGGCCCTCGAGATGTTCGGGGCTGGGGCATGTGAGGTCAGAGGAGAGGCTGAGTGGGGTTTGCTCAGGCCAGAGAGGACAAGGAGAAGGGGAGACCCTGTTGTGGTCTGTGACTGCTCAGTGAGGTGGGCAGAGACGATGGAGCCAGGCTCCTCTTGGAGGTGCCAGCACGGGACAAGAGGCACAAGATACAACAAGGGGAATTCCAACTGAATATTAGGAAAAATCTCCACTTGAGGGTGATCAAACCCTGGAAGAGGACCCAGACAGCTCCTGAAGAAAAGTGAAAACTCATCTGGCTAAGGCCTTGAGCAATCTACTTCCACGGACCTGCTCTGCAGAGGCAACTGGACCTTCTCAGGCGTCTTCCAACCTGCATTACGCTATGACTGACTGTTTGAAGTCTTGCAGGGTCAATGCTGAAGGAAGTCTTATATTAGGATGTCAACAAAACTTAAGTTTCTAAAACCTGCTGAAAATATACCTAGTAAGAGTGTGACTTTGGCTTAGATACTTCTAATCAGCCACAGTAAAAGAAAGTTCATGCTTAATTATTTAAGTAGTCAAAGAGGGAACTCTGCAGCAATCAACAGACCAGGCTGTCTGATCTTTCAAGGATCACAACACCAACGGTGACTTCACTGAGGTACTCACAGCACTTTCCTCAGCTGAGGACTGACCTTGCAGTAGGACAGTTTTTGCTACAAGAGAAAGATATCTGCATTAGTCTGATCTAGCCCTGGGATCTACTGTTAGTGTAGGGTAAAGACGGCATGAAGAATATGCCCTTTTTATTCTGCTACCCGTGAAAGCAAAAGAAAAAAGCAGGACAACGTGCAGTAGGGATTTTTTTGTGCGCTATGATCACTACCCATGGTAAGACTCTGACAAAAAGCGTAGACAACACCCTGGCTACAAGTGGTGACAACTGGAAGACCAGTTCAACCACAGAGGTACTGAGCTTGCCAGGGGTTTCCGCAGAAGCCGTGGTCCACGCCCGGGTGCTCCTCACCAGCGCCCAGGGAGAAGAGACGGCTCCAGCTGGGACAAGCACATTCCTCCTCAGAGGAACAGGGACCACACTTTCCCGATTACCAAGGAAATGGTGCCCGGTGTGTCGGAAGGGGGTAACCCACTCTGCAGCCCAAAGGTGGGGTTGGGCGGTGAGAGCCCAGAGACTCACTGTGCTCCAGCTGAGCCATAGCGGGTTCTCTCCTCCAGACCTCAATCAGGAAGACCAGCTAATTCTCCTCCGGGAAGATTATACAACAGAAGCTGTAATTTCTGTCACTAAGGCAAGCATGAGAAGATGAAGTGCAGAAGACAAATCCACAATAACTGGATCTGCTTCACATAAATTCCCAGCACATGCCAGCAAAATCAGACGTGGAGCCTTCTCACAGCAGTTGTGCCTCTTCACATTTTTTCTATGTAAGATTTTATATTAATAACATGCAGACAGAGGACAGACTTCTTTGATGCCACTTATCTGTCCTGATATTAAAAATGCTTCCAGAAGCAACCCATATCTGAGCTTTCTTGCTGTGCAATAATTATTTAAAGACAATATTATTTCCTTCACAAATCCAGAGACATTTCATGATCAAATGACAGCGATCAAAGAGAATATGCTGTCATCCATCTGCACGTCAGATTTGTCCAAGGACATCAAAATGTAGGTGCCTGAAAGACAAGTCTGTTGGAAGGACCTCCTTAAGGGTTTCTGATGAAGACTATTCTAGTATTTTCAATTGTGAGAGTCTGGCAGCAGGGAGGAGACAGGGCTGTAAAGAGGCAACGCAGACACCAGATCATTTCACTTACATCGCACCTGCCCGGGGGCTGCCGAATCTGGAGGCTCCCTTGTACAGCAGTGCTTCTGTCCAGCTCAGGGCAGAAGTATGGAGGAACAGCATGTGCTAGGAACATTTCTTCCTAAGGTTTTTGCTCTCCAAAAGAACAAAATCTGAGCTACACAAACAAAGCATTCCTCTGTCATGCACGAACAGAAGGAAATGGATAAAGAACTACCATCTTTTCACGTTAACGGTGTGCCCTCAGTTACAGATCAAGGAAGAGAAAGGGGAAAAACACCACGAACTGTAGCTCTGCAAACAGCTTAAGAACATATAAAATGACGCTGCCACCTTCTTTCTGCTCACAATCATCCACTTCTGCTCCTTTCTCCTCCCTTATCGTTGGACAAGTCCATGCAAAAAACAAACCAATAAAACCATCCAAATCAAGGAATTAAGCTGGCTGAAAACAATCCTGGCAAAAAATACAAATAAAAGAGACATGTTTTCAGTTGGATCAATTCCCTAGTGCATGTCACCTTACATGAAGATCTCCCTGGCAGTGACTGACGGGGAGCTGGCCAGGTGGAACAAGCAGCAAGGAGGTGAAAGCAGGACTGCCTCCTCCCGGGACAACGCCAACTCACGGCGCCCAGCTTCACTCGGCGCAGGAAGGGAGAGCCTCCACCCTGGCTAACACCAGCTGAGCAAGGGGTAGACAAGGAAACGTCAAGCACACTCTTGAAAAGGTCCATTCAGTAGAAAACAGGGCAGAGAACGGAGCCACCAGCACCGCACAGCTCTCACAGGCTAAGGATCTCTAAGAGGGAAGGACAGAGAATGAGACTCTTGCACAATTATCGGGGAGTCTCTGACTTACCGAGTCAAAGCAACAGCGTGGACATCATACCCCTAAGGAGAGGTGCTGTGGGACTTATTATGCAGAATATAATTTTAACTTAAAACTTAAGACATCATCCACATAAATCTGACACTGAAACACTACCTTTCCAGACAGCAAGAAAAATATAACAAACCAACTGAAGTTCACAGGATTTTGCCAGCACAGCAACGTCAAGTGGACACCCTTAGGTGAGGGACCCTCGACAGCAGCACTTTCTAGTGACAAACGGGGCTTCTCAAACTTTACTCGGGCAGCAAAGTTCTCACTTTTGCTAAGTCACACCAACACAACGTAGAAGGCATTTTGCTGTCCAGATGACATTCACGTTGTACTTGCAAAGTAGCTGGAACGTACCTGGAGACTCTGATGTAATGTCAGACCTCCTCAGACACCGTCCAGGAGCAGGGTACATCGATACCAGGGAAACCTTAAAATTCTAAACTGAACTGCTGTCACTGTGCTACAAAAGCAACTGAAACAGCTAGCCAAAAATCTACAGCACAGGATGTCTATCCCAAACACGAGCTACTGCATGGAGGAGGATGCGCAGACAAGGAAAAAACCCTGGATATGGCATTTAAAGACATACTTTCAACACACAGTGCTGTTAGTGCCTGACATTTGCCTGCAGGTTCAACATATGGATAGAGCAATCAATCAACTGGAAACTGTTCGGCAGGAGATGACAACACATAGGAATTTATGACAGAATTTATGAGAAGTTAATTAAAGGCACACAAATGAAAAAGTGCAGCTCAGATCCAGATCATAAGACAGATGGACTCTGCTGTGCTGTTCCATCACGGGTGCATGGTCTTCCGGTTACCATCTACTACGCTGCTCGACGGACCACGTTCTCCTGGATTTCAGCAGTTAGGAGTGGGAGAAGAGTGGCTAAGCAGGAGCGAGACCCTAGAAAGATCAGCCAGCTGCAGCTTTACAAGTTCCTGAAAAATTAATCCTAATACTTCTCCTCTTGCTAAAACTCAAAATAGCCCGATACCTCCCTGAGGCGTCCAGCATCCCAAAGAAATATGAAGACTGTTTTGAGACAGAAAACAATTTGCAACCATCCTAGCTACCTGCTGACAGACAATAATTTTTTCGTGATGTGATGAAAAGCTAAACCAGTCCATGAAGTATAACTTTTATTTCTAATACCTACCAAAAATCAAGACTGCAAATTAACTTTTCTGGAGACTTAAGTTTCTGAATATATATTGCCAAATTGCTGCTAAGTAGCTTCTCTAAGCATTCAATCCCAAATTTCAATATTGCTATTACTTTCTGTTTTTCTGAGGAGAAGTTAAGCCATCAGATTTTTAAACGCTTGGGGATAATACTTATATTATAATACTTACATTAATTTGCAAAAAAAACCCTTTCAGGTGCACCTCCAGTGCCACTTGGTATCTTCACTTTGTTTTCTTTTCTTTTTTTTTTTGATTGTGTGAAATCTTTAACAGGTAGAATTAACCGGATAGGATGGGGTTAAAATATATCCCATCCAGATCTGCCTGTTCATGGACAGTTGATATTTGGAAACCTGAATATTTGGAAGTTTCCTGGACAGAAGCCATCCATCCAGGAAAAACACTACTCAGTTAAAATGCCATTTTAACATCAGATGAAAAAATACTTGCATTTGTCTTGGTAGTATTACGCTGCACTACTGCCATGTCTGCCCTGCACCAGTGAGCCCCAGCCTGGCCCCAGTATCCTGACAGGTCTCACCAGCGCTGAGCAGAAGGGAGCAATCCCTGTCCTCGGGCCATCGTGGGGTGCAGTTGGACCTCTTCTGGCTGCCTTCTCCTCCAGTGAGCCCTCCATCATCATTCTCCTCCATCAGCTCACCTCTCCAGGGCTTTTTCCTCCCATGTCCTTTCTTGGTATTACCATTTGATGCCTAACCAACTGAAAACTGTGGCACGGTCAGGGCTCCAGACACAGTCACCAAACACAGAAATCCTGGTGTGGGCTGCAGGGAACCCCTCAGTGCTCTTCTGGTTTGCTGAGAGGGAGCTAAAGGAGGGTATTTTTCCCTCCAATCCTGCACATCTACCCACTAAAGGGGGGATGAGGCAGCCTCACCCAGACTGGGCAATGAAGGGAGAAAAACTTGTCCTACCTGTAAAGCAAACTCCACATCTTAATAAGGTATTTTATAAGGCTGCCTGTTAAAGAGGAAGGGGAAGGAGGCGGCACAAGGTATCATCTACAAAAGTCTCATACACCCTTGAACACAGAAGGAATTACACAAGGTACGGTCCCAAACGATCAGTCTAAAATTCTGAATGCTGGGAAAGATTACAAATTTCCTTTGTCAAAGCTCTGCAGCAAAAACAGCTGGAGTAAATAGTGGTTGCTATATGGAAAAATGAGTTGAAAGTCCTTTACTGCCAGGGACTGAACCAGGCCTCTCCTGCCGTGCAAGCCACAAACAGGCTGAAATACCCAAAGTAACCAACGTGCAGACTCTAGCACTAAGAAAAAGCTTTCAGGAGGGTGGATCCGCTCTCATAATAAAATGACAAGAAGAATTCTATTTCTTTGAGACACAAACAAACAAAACCCCTTGTTCCCAATCTTGTAAAGAAAAAAAAAATTTTCTCACATTCAGTACTTCCTGCCGTAGAGTTGCGGGCTCCACACAGCTGATTAGACGAAGCAGGAGGTCCATCATTGCTGATGTATCTATATGCTTTAGCACCAGGCTAATAAATTTGTCTTTTTTCCTTAAAAATGCAATCACCTAAAAATAAAGGTGTCATGATCAGTCACTAGTACAACATACAGCCATGGCACACAGAACCTCCTATACTTCACCTTCTTGCCTCAACCAACCAACCTTGATGCGAAGTGGCTACGAGGTTGGGAAATTCTCCAGAAAACAAGAAAATAATGTTCTCCTTTCAAGGCAATACTAAGTAAATTCTTTTTAGCTATCTTTTCTTTCCTCTATGCCACAAAGAAACCCAAGCCCACAGAAATAAGAGCGTCAAGAAGCTGGTGAAGCTGGAGAATTTTCCACTCCATTAAGGCTCTCTGACAGCCTTCATTTAAAAATTCTGAAGCGGAACGCGTGTATTCCTAAAACACCATTCAGCTCATGTTTCCAGCACCCCTTTTATAGGCATGAGACTGAGACACTGTTTATGTAACGAGACGATTCTGGGCAACGATCAAAGGATGCAGCAATATGCCTTCATATGAAAAATAAAGCTTTAGCTGTAGCACAGGAATATCCCAGCTACTGCAGATCTAAAACCAAAACTATGCAAAGGTGTCTAAATAAACCAGCATCTTCCTCGGCTGAGGAATCCAAAGAACTTTTCAGAGACTACATTTCAACTCCAACCTTTAAGAGCAGAGAGAGCTATTTTCCAACTCTACGAATACAAGCTCACATGGGTAGCAGTGATGCTGCCACACAACACAAACAACGGCAGTGAATTAATTTGTGCTTACATATCAGGACAAATCTAATCACTACCTGTTCCGTTTTTCTTGCAATGAGATTCCCAATAGTCTTACTGAAGAAACTGGCAAGCAAAGGGTTCAAAGGAGGCTCGTGATCCAAGAAGTCATAGAGGATGTTCAGCAGAGTTTCATCCCCTCCTAGCTTGTCGTTGATCTGCGGCACATCCGAGGTCAGCAGTTCACAGGCTGTGTTTGGATATCTGGAAGGACAGAACCAGAGCAACTAAAGGTGAAATGAAAACTCTCAAGAAAATCTTCCCTTATTAAAGTTATAGAGAGTAGGAGGATTGCCCTTCCTGGAAACAGGGGGGAAAGAAAAAAAAAAAAACAACCACACAAGCAACAAGGGTCATCTGCATTAAGGCACATTTTGAGGAAACACTATTTCCTGTGGCACATCGTGTGTTTTTTTTAACCACTGAATTATGCATCTCAGCTGCCTTCAGACTGCAGCTAGTTGTGATTTGTAAAAGTGATGCTTAATCAGTTTCAACACGCTTAAAATCTCTTAAAGTCTTTTAACATGAATCCATTTGCACAACTAAAATTAATCCAAAAATTGAAGGTTGATTTGAAGAATGCATATTTTAGCAGCTTTCTCTAATGTTTCTGAAAAATTATTCTTTCCACTACTGGAGCTGAATTAAAAATGAACACTTTTTTTTTTTTTAATCAAATTTAAATTTAGAGACAGAACATTAGATCTAACAAAACTCCTAACAAATGAGCATACACTACGTACAAGCAAGCAATTCACAGCCAACCTTTTGAGTTCTGATTTTTCAGTAGTGTCTATAATCTGTAAAATTAACTTGTTTTTCACAAAATATTACCGTGCCTGGTTTAGATGATTTTGCTCACTTAAATCAACATATGAAATAGTAGTTGACAGCTAATGAAATCTTTTTTTTTCCTGACCTTTTCTCTGCTCTTCCAGGTGGTGCTTTTAGAAATAGGTCACACTGATGACCAGAAAAGGTAATAATGTGTTTATAATTAATATTAAGTTTATAATTAGACAAGGTCTCAAATATCAAAGTGCATCCATACAAACCAACAATCTAGAGTCAACACCAAAAAAATGCTCTTTGGGGACTGTTAGTTTTGCTAGAAGACTAAAGTTTCTGGAGGCTGAAATTCTACATTAGAAGCCAACGGCCCCGTGCAGCTACTCGGCACCGCTGTGCGAACGTTTCCCTGATTCAGTCTCTCCATTACTCACGCGCCGGAGGAATTAAGCAGGGGATGGGAGGCCGCCTCGCACGCACGCTGCAACACTGGAATTCATCTATTTTTTATTTTTTTAAAACCTTGTTTCAGCATTTCATTGTTAGATTAGTGTCTGTTTCACATTCTAGCTACTGTCCATCTACAAGAAGGGCTGCAGAGGACTCCTTGGAAAAAGGCCTATTCACCATCACACAGAGGTTACTGTAATCAGAAACAGCAGTTCATTAGTGCTGTGAAATTCAACCTGGCACTGAACTTTAACACTATTTTCACAGTTTCAATGACATGTATGATCCTAGAGTCAAAGGCAGCTGGATTTTATTTTTTAAACCATGATTTACTCTCACCCCACTAATTGTTTAAAGACTCTGACGGGGCGTGCTCCAGTGGCACAGCGGGTCTAAGCACAAAGCAGCGATTCTGAGCACCAAACCTCCCGCTGAGGGGCAGTTCCTACCCGTGTTGCCTAAAGTAGTTTTGATTTGTCATCAAGTGATACAGATTAAAACAAAACCTGTCCTTTACAGTTTGAGCATTTTCTGTCTGTGAGCAGAGCCGGTTATCTTTTTTTTTTTTCAAAAGCAAAAAGAAAATTTACTGTGTAATTTAATAAAGGCCAACTAAATTAATAACATTTAAAAACCTACAGAACACACTTGTTGTAAAGGCATGTTCATTCTTTAAGTAGCACATTCACTTTCCTCATAAAATTGTGCCGTTCCATAAGACACTAAGCCAACAGATTTCCTGCTTTTAATAATTATGCAAGGTCTACCACTTTTTGTGACTTCAGACACAAGCCAAATCCAAGATCAATATAAAACACTCTTGCAATAATACGCCTGTTGCTACACCACGGAGGGAATACCTTCACTTTTGTACAACGGTGCAGCTGAAACAATCCTTCAATACAGAGCAAGGGTTTGGGTTTTTTTCCCCCCTAGCCTCAATCTCAATAGAAAAAAACAGGCAGAAAAGAGCTGTGAAATGACTAGGTACCTCTCACATCTCTACCACCTTTGCAGTGAGACCTGTGAGTGTGTAACAGAATCTGGGTTGAGTGTTTACCTTGTTTTTTTCCTCTTAGTTGAAACTGGTTAGATTTCTGCTCTGAACCTCATTAACAGAAAATCAAGACGAAATCGTAACAGCACCTCCCAAACTTGAAACAGGACCCTCTGCTCTGAGCTTCGACCCCCCACCTCCCCAGACACAGCACATTTCTACATCTGGCAACGCTTCCTAAGCTGGTGACCACCTATCAGGGAAGAAATTGTGGAATTATTGCAGGTCTTTGGAAATTTCAGCTCAGTTCTCGGAGTGACAAGACGGACACAGGGATTCCTGGAAATCATACAGAAGGAACAGATAGGAAAAATATTGTGTCCTCGTGTGAACTGACGGTACGCTCTTCTCTCCAGCACAGCACGTTTGAGCGTGCCACCGCGTAAAGCCATTGCTGTCGGGGACCAGACACCAGGGAAGGAAGAGCTTTTCATCTGATCCCACGTGGCTGTTCTTGGCATTTACACCTCTGCTGCGAGGAGCCCTGCAGCTCGCTCTCGGGCCGACTGTCCTCCTGCCCGTCCTGCCCAGGGGTTCGCCTTAGCTGGACCCAGGCATTACGCCTGGTGGCTTCCAGCCCAGTGTTGTACACGGGGCTTAGCTGGCAGGATGCTCTGCTGGCCCTTGGCTCTCTTCAATTCACAGCTCAAGCTGGAGCTTCCTTTCAGTTATTTTGCTTTCAAGTGCATCATTCTATGCCCACCTTTACCCTAATAAATGTTACTGGTTTGGTTTTCTTACATTCATCGAACAGAATTTTTATTTCAGAAGAAATTCCACACCTCAGCCTTCCCAATTTAAGCCTTACTTTACTCATCACACTTCCATTTGGTTTTTAACAAGGAAAATACTTCTGGCCCTGGTAGTATATAAAGAGCGAAGACAAGTGTTACAGGACAACAATAACTCTTCCAGTACCCCCACTGAATTGCTCCGTGTAGGGCCTTATGCTTTCGATCACAAACACACATTATCAAGCGTTTCCAGTGCAGTGCCCACGAGGACTCCAAAGCCTTCCCTCAGATCTAAAAGCTAATCCACAGCCCATCCATGTGCGAGTGTAACTCGGGCCACCACTCGTTACACAACCAGCACCGACTGCATTGGCTTTATTACTGCGTGGCCACATAACATCATGAAATCTTTCTGCCTTTTAATGAACCTAAGTAATTTTGCATTATCAACTTTCTACATCCACAATTCATCTCCCCTTTTACTTCACATGTGAATATATCACACAGCACAGGGCCCAGCAGTGCAAAACCAGAAAGCTGTAACCAGCCATTTTTCCCTCATCTATATTTCTTTTCTTTAAACAGATGATGACAGAACCCTCCTCTGTTATCCCTTGACAGCCCGTTTTCAACAGTCTTTGATAAGGGACCTTCTCTTTTTGGATAAGGGACCTTCTCTTTTTGGACTGTACTTATCGTTTCCCATGTGTTTGACTGATTCCATCGGACCTGGCTCCTGAGCCGCAGCCTGACCTCCCTCCACCAAAGCAGCGCTGCGTGACGGCCGAGCGCCTGCACCGACAGAGGTGTCTGTGGATCACACGGCTACACCATAAATTCCTCAAGGTGCACCATGCAGAAGCCAGATTTACTGGCTCACAAACCCTTCTTAAGGTCTTGGTGTCCTATTTGCTACTTCCAGTCCACCAGTTTTCAGGCTGACCAGCTGAGCAATTTCGTATTTTAATTCCTTTAAAGCACTTGGGTGAATACCAGCCACTCCTAACAATTATTCTACTGATTCTGTTCCACAGATGCTCCAATTTGAGACAGTTCCTCAGACTATTCCCCTGTAAAGAAAGACACCACTGAGGAATCTCCCGAGAAGCTCTGAAGTGAGCACCAACAGACAGTTTTATTTTCTGCTATGGTCCCATCCTCCTTTAGACTTGGATCACCCACCCGCTCTACGTGTTCTCGGAGAGGCTTCCTTATTCTGATGGGTTTAGAGCATCAGTGGCTTTGCCTTTAGCAAACTGCTGCTCAAAAACAAAAATCCCTTTGTCCAGTCTCACGGGTTACCTCACCACTATATCCTTTTTCCGTATCTGGACACAACCTCCCTTTTGTGAGGATGTACTTTTACCTATAATGGATTATTTGGTTTTAACTGAGTCAGTTTTCTACATTAAGATTTTTTTTAAATCTTTGTAATACAAGCTCTGCATTTACCACGAGTCACTGAAATGTTTCCAGGCCAGCTGTGAGCTTTTTACCCTTTCATAGTACCACTTACTTTCTAACTAGCCTCCTCATATTTATGTAGCTCCATTCCTAAAAGTTAGAAAAACAAACCCCAAGCCCACGATAATGCTGTTTATGTCTTTTTTGCTCCTATGAGGATGTTAAATCTGAGCACATTATAGTTACTATTACAAAGTGATTTTACAACAGTTACATTTCTTAGAGCCCCCAAGGGTATATAAAGACTTATTTCTCTTTTTTCTGGCTCACTGCTCCATGCAAAAGGCATTCACGATTCCTAAAACCTCATGCACCGTGCCCCCCTGTGATATATGTCCTGTCAACAGGAGGATAAATGAAACCTCTCATTGTTGTAGCACGTTCTGCTCTTGCAGCCTCTACAGTCTCCAAGTTTCACACAGTCGGATCTAATACTTCACCTTTTCTATTCATCCCAGCCCGTAAGGTCTCCGCGCTGCAACCGACTGACTCAGGCCTCCCTCCCCTAAAGCCTGCTCTTACACCAGCACAGCCTACTCTGCCTTTCCTATAAGATGTACTCTCGTTACTGCACGGTCTGAGCAGGTTTATGAGACACCCTACTACGTCAAGAAGTTCATTATAAATAGACTGTTCAAATCTTTTACACACGTCTTTGCTACAGGTCTTCATGTGGTTGCTTAGTTTCCTCTTTGCAGTTTCCCTTCTGAACTTTATGAACTTCCATCCTACTGACGTTTCAAGAATAAAGCATTTTGATGATTCCATTTCCACGGCATGCGTGTCCTTCCAAACCTATCAAGTTTCTTCCCCTGTTCCAGTTTAGAAACTTTCATAACCTTTTCTTATGAGCCAAAAATTGGATTCCATTTGGATTTAGACAGTCCGTTCTTCCAGCTTAGCCTTTGTTTATTCCAAAAGCTTCCCCAGTTTCTAATAAGCTTAACCCTCTTTCCCCTCTCCAGTGCCTTGCCGTGCTTTGGAAACTCTTCTCTGCCTGGTCTACCTGTGGTACTGGAAGCATTTCCAAAAAAAAAAATAGCTCATAAAGATCAGCTCTATTTGTCCTGGCAAGCAGGTCACTACGCAGTTCTCGTTGCCATCTGAAGACTCACTGATCTGTCTTTAGTGTATAACCACACTTCCCACCACCAGACCAGCTTTTCAAGCAGGCACCTTACGGGCCGCTCTTCGAAGAGGAAGACGACGTAACGCCATCGCTTGATGACAAGATCGGTGAATGACTCTGCTAACTTGAGCCCTTCCCAACACAAGATTGTGTTGCCAGCAAAGGGGACCGTGCCACTGGAGGCTGGCCTCTTCCTCCCACTGCCCACCTTGGCCTGGGCCTCCTCACCCTCCAACCTGGCCTTGAACTGCCTGAACCACACGCTGCCTCCAAACGCTGATGGAAAGGCCTATGATCCCGTGTGGGAAACTCAAGGATGCCTGGGCGTAAACACTCTCGTACTGAGCTTCCCTCTTCATTCTGCTTTGCATCAAGGACTTTGCTTCTTGAGAAATTCGTTTGTCCCCACCTTCCCTTATTCATAATCTGTTCGGTTACAATAGGAAAATGTTTCCACTTCCACCCTTCAGCACACAGGATCAGAAACATAAACTGTCTTCTGACAGCAGCCACCAAAATCTCAAGAACAACAGGACTTAAAAATACAGTTAACTGAAGCAGTGGAGTATTCTGCAGTGGTACGGACAGTGTATGAATTCGAACTGGCATGGTACTGGAATCCCTCATTCTCTCCTCTAGCAAAATCCATCCCGGTTCCAGCGAAGGACCACAAACCTCCTGTTGTTCAGCATCTCCTCTGCTCAACCCTCAGCACTAAGGAAAGTATCATCCCTCTCCTTCAAGCAGACGCTTTGGGTTGGAGTTTGTCTCAGGTTAGCTGTGCAAACACCACGGATGAAGGGCTGCAGGAAGCACGGCACCGGTCACCCCATGAAAAGCCAGTTACCCCGGTGTAACACCCGATGTCACACAGGTCATGCACAAAGTCCAAAGACTGCTGTGTGCCACACCCCTGGTTTTAGAGTACCTGGACAAAATTTGCGTTTGTAGGACACAGTATAAAACTAACACTTCTGGTCCCTTCTGGTAATTCACCTTTTATAGCAGCAGCTTTGCAAAAGCAGCCAGATAATATTCCAAGTCACTACATAACGTATTTCCTGGCATTCACTTACCTGGAAACAGTCACCTAAACACAGTTGATAACTGCCTCACCTAATAATAAACCCAAACAACACTACCCTTTCTTCTGTGGATTGCAACCAACAGCAGCAATAACCAACAATTCCCACAGTGACAAACTTGCCCGGGTTTATTTATTTATTTATTTATACACAGAGCAGCCTTTTATTTTTACATAAACTTAAAGAAAAACAAACATCCCAAATCCAAAATGTAAATATTTTCAAGTATACATTTAGTTAAAAATGTATAAACACAACTTGCTATGGGAACTAAACACATCGAAAGAATTCACCATGGTAGGAAACGGGCTCTTCACAGGGTTAGGCCCTCTCCCTAACTGTACCATCACTGAAATCAGCAGCTTTTGCATATGCAGCACATTGAAAATATTACATCTTTTATTCACTGTACAGCTCATTTTCTTTTGTGTGCTTCACTACTTGAAAACCAATCAAGTTCAGAAACCTCTAACTCAGAGCAGAATGCTCTTTGCTTGCAGTTTTGATAAAAACATACTAAAGGTACTTTTGAGATACCGATTATTTTGCTTGCAAAGTTTTGAACAAACAGCAAAAGATTTTTTTTTTCTTAGACAAACTCAATATTAAACCATTAAAAATAAACGAGCTTCTGAAGGTTCACCACAAATAACAAAATGCTGTGAAACATTTCACAGTACTCGAAAGCCCTTCTCCCAAGACTGACAAGGTGACATCCATCTCGCACCAGAGCATTTCCACGCCCACAAACTCTCACACAGTTTTCTTCATATAGGAGAGAAAACAAATACCTACTTGAAGCGGACCTTCTCGTCCATATCCACGGGGGGCTCATGGGTGATGAGGTTGACCAGCTCCTCCATGCAGTGCTGCTGGCAGAGGAAGTCCAGCAGCTTGCGGTTCTGAGCCTTGCACTCCTGTAAGATGTCATCTTCGTCCATCAGCTCGTGAAGCGTCACATCTTCTTTATCCAGCAGCTTGTCCACATGTGATGTCGTGTTCAAATCGAACTTCCAGAACATGTTGATGGGACACAACTAGCTGTAACGCAAAAGAGTGTGAGTTAATCATCCACCTTCACTATTTATTCCTCCTTTATAACTCTGAGCAGAACACCTTCATACAGCTGCCAGCCAGCTTGTAAAAAATTCTGTAAACAAAATTAACAACTTTTTGCACCAGAAAACTAACACAACTTTGATTATAGCTGTATGATATCAACAATGGACACAATATATGCATGAATTAACTTTAACTGCAAGTAGCCGGAACTAAAAATCAGAGATTCTGTTCATACCCAGAAATGCTTTGCTGGATTAGAGTCAAGGCTGGCCACTGAGAGAGAAACCACGCGACTGCACTATAAACAATTTGCACTAAAAGGTTTGGGAGGCTTCTGTATTATTTGTATTTCCGAGTCATGCTCATCAGCCATAATTGTAACAATCAATGATTTATGTAAGTGGAAGAAAGGCCTCCAGTGTCTACATAACAGCAAGAGATAGACCGTAACGGGAAAGTATTAAAAAAAACCCCACAACCTGCTGGACACTGCGAGTGATAACAACATCAGTAAACCTAGAGCTGAACTGCCACCAAATACAATAAACCTTACGGAACACTAGGATATACTATTAATCTCATTAACATCATAGAAGTATAAAGCTGTGAGTGGTCTTTTGTGGGACAGAAGAGTCTATTTTGTTTACCAAAACCCGCAGTGCCAGGAGGACACTACAGATCAAAGCCAGAAACTGAAGGAACGGCCTTGTCCTACACATTCTGGAACTCAAGTCCTCATAAAAACCTGCCGAAAGGAAACTCTCCTCAACCAGCACCTTCCCTCGCAGGAAGCTTCACATGGACGTTTCACATCATCCCAGCTAAATACAAAACATTTTGACACAGTTCTTTGCAGAAGTGCTGAAAGTGAGACAGTGCACGTAACAAAAAAATGGCAAACTATTAAAGACCGAGTTGAGCTGGAGCCCAGGCCCACCAAAACACAGTAAGTCACCTTTCATAAACGGTGATCAGACCCTGCCGCATTTTCTGTCCCCTCCACACGTACCTGACAGCGTTTGGGGACCCCCTGCCCGACCCCGCTCACAGCAGTTCAGATCATTCCCTCTCAGATCCCCTCTGTGGCTGCTGCACTTGGCAGGAGCCTTCAGTGTGTGACCAGAATCACACGCTGTATCGCAGATGAGGTTTCACTACTGCCATGTAGATTAGTAACAATATTCCCCTTCAAACAATTTTTGCTAAATACAGAGCATTGCACTTCGTATTACTCATTTCCATCCCACTCTTACCCCTAACGCTTTCTCTCCTTTTTGCTATCCTGATTTTTCTCTACACAACTCTATTAAATGTGTTTTTCCAGTTAGCTTCCCCAACACACTTCAACTTTTAGAATAGTTATTAATCATATCAAAGCAAGACAGTGTTCAGAGTATCCCTAAGAAACTCTTCCTCTTGCTTAATATTTTCTTATAATTCTGCCCTTCATCTCACCTCAGGATCGGCTCCTTCACCACGATTCCCCAGTCACGACAACTTTTCACAATCCTGTTCTGGCCATCGTACCGAGTACCTTAATGAACCCCACAAAGAAACAAGATTTACTGAATTCCTTTTATTTAGAGTATCACCTGCCAGAGAAAGAGCCCAGGTTAGTTTGGCACAATTTAAATTACTGCTCTTCCTTTCATTTTTCATTGTCTTATCTTTTACTGTTCCCTACAGGGAGCAAATAAGGAGTAACCTTCATCCTTCCCCAGTAACACTTTTCAGTATCTTCAGAGCACAGGGTAGCTCCAACTCCTCCTCAGTAGACATCTGTACTTCAAAAAGCAGCTCAGCCATTTAACTATCTGCGAATTTGAGTACAGCCTTCCACTTCTGGCTCCTGTTAAGTGTTTCAGACTAAATTCTTCCCCAGACACTGTCTCATCCTCACTCAGACCCCGTGGCTCTGCTGCACGTACGGAAGTCGAACAAAAGGCAAAAAACAGTTTCTGAAGGAAGGAGCCCTGTGCCCGAAGAGCCGGTCGACTCCTGGGTCCGTACGCTCCACAGACCAGGGCAACGAGGGCCCACAAAGAGACGGCATCATGCTGTAGGCTGTGGGGACCAAAGATGGTTTCAAGAAATAAACGGTCATTAACGCTAAAGAAAATAAGAGAGTAACTGTTATTCCCCATTGACAAAGGTGATAAGCACAGCTCAAACATGGCAAACATTCCGTGCAATAATATCATTAAGCTAAAACACATTGTAGAAAATGAAATAAATTGGATGGGAGATGTCAGTGTGCTACATTCCCAGATTATCTGTCTATAAGCATGTGATTTTATACACCAGGATCACAACGCTTTTTTTAACCTAACCCACATTACTATTTCCGCAGCAGCAGGAACACTCGCTCCAACCATTCATTTTGCTTTCTCCAGCATCCAAAAATGTTACCACGCCTGATCTTTTGCCAGTTCCACTGCTTGCATAACTACATCTAAGACAGAATTTTGAAATTACCCTTTTTAAGAAATAAACAGAAAATAACACTTTTTTCCTTCAGGAAGGTTTACTGAAGAAGGGGGCACTGCTTTCTGGTTACCATAATAGGCAATTTAAAAGGTTAAAGACACAAATTTTTTAATTACATGTTTAAATATCTGGATCCCTTGCAGCGTAACTTTCACACTGAACCTCCAACTGAAGGGCTTATAGGAACTACTAGATGAAACACATTAAAAGAAACACTAATATTTTATTTATTTTTATCAATTAAGTTACTGACATGCATCTTCTGCCCCACCTCAGTTCAAGGATTCTTCATATGTGCGTGTATGTGTCTAAGGATCTCTAAAAGAAAGAGGATTACCTCATGAAATTAAGGTTATTTTTTTCTTGGAATTGCTCCGTCGCCCAAGATATTTGGTAACAAATTCCGTGAAGCTCCACTCAGTGCTTCAAAATGTGTCACAGATAACTTTTCTATTTCAGAGAGCTTTTTGCCATGTCAACATACTTTTTTCTTTTAATGACTTTACCTCAGAGATTTAGAAGAAATCAAGAAAATCTCTGCAAGTTTGTCTTTTGTGACACAGCACGCTGACAGGATGAAGCCCTATTTGAAAGGTGTCTCAGTACTAGATGATAAAGGGAACGTTTAAGCTCCGAACCATCAAGCCACGCACCGTACAGCCTCCTCACAGCTCCGCTGCCCGCAGCCCTCCCTGCGCCACGTTAACTCGCTGGCTTTGGACTTTCAGCATCCTGAGGCAGAGCTCCCACACACGTTACGGGGAAGTACATGGCCCCGATCCCAGCAGAAAGAGAACTGAGATCCTGATCAAGCATCCCATCGAGAAAAACACTTTATACTTACAAAGTTGCTTTTAAACGTCAAGGGTCAACCACTTCTAGTCAAACCTACAGCACCTCGTTTCCTGTAGCATCACCCACGAACACCGAGGCTATTGGGTGATTCGGGGCAGCCCACGCTCTGATACTGAGGGGCAAATGGGGGGCAGCTGCCCAGAACAAGAGCTTCCCCAGACCTCCCCCATGGCCATCCACCGCCTTTCCGAACAATCTTCTGGACTGCCTGATTAGTTAGTTTAGGTTGATCCCAATCTTTTGGGAACTAGTTCCGCCCCCCCAAAATAGTATAAGAAGTGGCAGAGAGAAAAGCCGTTTCTAATTTGAGTTGCTTAAATCAACAGTCCATTGAAATTAATTTAAAAGGTTAACTTGTAGCATTACAGCAACAAGCAAGAGCTTCTGCATCCATCCATTCAGGTACTGAAAATGCACTCAAGTAACTGAATTTCTGAGTTAGGAAGAGACATCTGAATTTTCAACCTACGTGACATCGCTGTGACAGTAATGCTGTTTGGCTGTATAGTGTGTTCGTTACAAACTGTTCTTCAGATATTTTTAACTAACTATGCTTAGTTATAAATTCACTGAGTGAAAAGCTGGCAGAAAAGGCCTCAACTTAAGGATGTTTGGGTGCACAGTTAACCTAAATGCATATATATTCCATACATATATGTGGACTACACACATAGATCTCACTTTTCCAATCTAAACCCATTATAAACCTGTCAGTTCTACAGTTCTTCAAAACTTTTTATACATCTAAAGGAAAAGCTGTCTAATCTATAGGAGACACGCTGAGAAGCTGTCCTTAGGGAAGGAACATGGCTCTCCTCTCAGCACAGAGCAGGCAGATCCTCTTCTCCAACCTTCTTAAAACAAAGGTTGAGAAGAACTGCCAAGGAGTTTGGCCTCACTGGGCCTCTGGAAGACACTGATGCAACTCCCAGCACCCCGGGACTGGGTGCAGCTGCATCCAACTGGGAAGGGAGGCTGTCTTGCAGCAGTGACCCTCCCACCATGCTGCCCAAAGCACAGGCAACATGAGCCTCCTCTTCGCCCTCACCCTGGCCAAAAAAAAAGCTCTTTGAGCTACAGTGCTCTCACAGGCTACTCAGTAAAACGCAGCAAGTGAGATTTAGAAATGATTGTTCATGGCATAATGAAACCAACAGTTAGGCCAAAGCAGGTGTCCAGGCAACCAAACGAGGTTTTGTAATCCCCGTAACATCTCTGCAAGCTTGAAAGTGGAAAGTGGAATGGTCCCCCACACAGAAAACCCCAGAGACACACACGCCACTTAAGGACCAGCAGAGAGAGTCACGACCTACAGGAGCCAGACAACCCCTCCTGAAGGCCACAAGTCAGGCACAGGGGAGACGATTCCTGCTGTAAGGGTCCGTAGGGTCAGAACTGTGGTGTCTCTGGGAGCCGAGACAGCAAAGGCTCAACAAGCAGCTGCTAGTGCTGGTGAATTCACAGAGTCACAGAAGGGTTTGGGCTGGAAGGGACCTTAAAGCCCATCCAGTGTCGCCCCCTGCCCTGGGCAGGGACACCTTCCACTAGCCCAGGTTGCCCAAAGCCCCGTCCAACCTGGCCTTGAACCCTTCCAGGGAGGGGGCAGCCACAGCTTCTCTGGGCAACCTGTGCCAGGGCCTCACCCCCCTCACAGGGAACAATTTCTCCCTTAGATCTCATCTAAATCTCCCCTCTGTCAGTTTAAACCCATTCCCCCTCATCCTATCCCTCCCCCCTGATGACGAGTCCCTCCCCCCTTTCCTGTAGCCCCTTTCAGTCCTGGGAGGCCGCTCTAAGGTCTCCCCGGAGCCTTCTCTTCTCCAGCTGAACCCCCCAACTCTCTCAGCCTCTCCTCACAGGGGGGTGCTCCAGCCCCCCGAGCATCTTCGTGGCCTCCTCTGGCCCTGCTCAAGCAGCTGCGTGTCCTTCTGCTGTTGGTGCCCCCAGAGCTGGACCCAGCACTGCAGGGGGGTCTCCCGAGAGCGGAGCAGAGGGGGAGAATCCCCCCCCTCGCCCTGCTGCCCACACTGCTCTGGGTGCAGCCCAGCACACGGGTGGCCTTCTGGGCTGCCAGCACACGTTGCTGGCTCACAGTCAAGTTTTTCCATTCACTAACACCCCCAAGTCCTTCTCCTTGGGGCTGCTCTCCATCCCTTCATCCCCCAGTCTGTACTGATACTGGAGATTGTCCCAACCCATGTGCAGGACCTTGCACTTGGCCTTGTTGAACTCCATGAGGTTCGCACAGGCCCGCTCCTCCAGCCTTCTGCGAAGGTCCCTCTCAGTAACATCCCCTTCCTTTAGCTGCATCACTCAGCTTAGTGTGGGAGATGTGGGAAGAGTGATTACCACTCAAAACTGAGGCAGAAAAATTGTTGAGTACCCCAGCCATGTCACCAGTTCTCCTGTCTTATTAACTGGGGCAGGGGGGAGCTGTGGATTCTCTTTTCTGGCCAATGTACCTGTAGAAGCCCTTCTTATTCTCCTCATCCCTTGCCAATTCATTGAGACTTTGCAGATTTGGATGGTCCAGAGGAACCTTCCACCTAATCATCATATGCAGCCGAGGGCGGGGGCAGCGGCACATGTTACCGTACCCAGGCAGCACTGAGAGGACAGAAGAGGGGAGCTCTCTGGGAAACCCAGCCACCCCATCTCTGGACACAGCAGGACACCTACACAGACATACACACATGATGATCTCATGGGTGTTTTTGCATGAAGCACATGCAGTCTCCTAAAACATGCAACGTAATTGCTGAAGCACATGAAAATGTATTGAAAACACAGGACAGGGGGCCAGGAAATGTTCTCTGTGATTGAAGTTACACCACTATGAACATTCCATTTGGAGTTGTATCAAGAAACTAGTATGTCTATAATAAAAAGTGTTCATGATTACTTAAAAAAAAAAGGATAATCTAGAATAAAGTGCCCCGTTCTGCAATGATTGGCTAATTCATCTTCTTTAATCTGCTCACTGGAGGTAAACCATCCTAACTAACAAGGCACTTGTTCTCTACGAGCTATGGAGAGAGATAAAGAAATGGGATCTCCCCACGAAGAACCTGAGCTACCGTGAAAACCTTCCGCAGCATTAATCACCAAACTCCAGTTCATCTAACGGGAGCTACCACAGGAAACAGAAAGCAGAGTAATCCACCACCTGAAACGATGGTATCGCCTTGTAGAGCCAGGAGCCCGGAACGAGCAAGCCCTTTCTTTTAGCATTAGGATATAAACGCACCTTCCTTCTAGAACTCAGAAAGCGCACTTCAGCTCCTTCCAAAACGTTGATAAGAAAAAACATCTCTGCATAACAGGAAATGGGCTGAGAGAGACCGAAAACAGCTACAGAGTTGCTGAGTAGGATGAGCCCAGTAAATGGGACATGCAATTTCTTCTTGTGATACAGGACTTGCAAAGATTCAACACTGCTTCCTGTTTATGCTGTCTTTTGGACACCTACTTAAACTTGAGGAACTTCTAGATACTAAAATATTAAACACTAGAAATCACTAAAGTTAAGGAATATAAGGTAACTGGTACAGCAGAAGAGGTAGATGAAGAAACAGGAATATGAAAGAGTATCCTACTTTCTCTAACAATTTGTGGCATTGCACACCCCAATAAGGAAAAAAAACAGGAAATCAAACCGAATCAGGGGCATCTTATGCATCTGATGGAAAAAAAAAAAAAAATTGCAGATTTCCAGAACAAACAACCACAAAGAAGTGGATGCTAACTGCCAACTTTAAGCATTCCCAATTATTAAGCATTAAACAGAGTTCTGTTCTCTAGTTTTGGGCTCTGGTGGGGGCGGTTAATGCAATTTCTGAACAATCTGACAAAGCAGGGCTCTCTCAGGCCTTTTCACCCAGCACGAACAGGAGGGCTCTCTATAGCTGAAAGGCACATTTTAGTCCCTACTGCAAAAGCTGGTTTTGGAACTGGCAGCACTAGACAGACCCGTGTAGGGAAGTCAGCAGTAAGAGGCTAGGAAATGAAGCAAACTCTGTTCACCACGAGCAGCTAGGACACTGTCAAAGCTGATGGTGAGCAGCTGTAACTGAACGAGGACGAAAGCAGAAGAGGCCCTGACCAGAGCCTGGGCTCTTCCCCAGCGGCTACGGCACCACTTGCTGGTCAGAGCAGGGGAAGGAACATCCTATCTCCGCCGAACAAGTTTGCGGTCTGCACTGTTTCCTCTTGCAGAAGTGCTGAATGTTCTTACAGAGCTCAGCTTGCTCTTTCTGTCCTTTAAGTGTGAGCTGCCTCCTGCATTCATTCCTCCATTCTTCTTGAGCAGGTTCCAGTCCTCAGAACAGCAGTGCCTCAATGGCCTCTTGGTATCCCCAAAAACAAGAATATCATGACCATGCTCATCATCCATCAAGCTGTCACATCCAAGCTGCCTGTATCTCTACGGCAGCAAAGAGGAGGGAACCCTATAAAGCAGGTAAGCACAACTCACCGTCCCTCCTCCAGCAGGAATTCGAGCTTTTTCCCCACGCTTCTGCAGTATCTTTTAGTGCCTTGTGGTGCTCAGAGATCTGGAAGACCAGTTCAGGCAGGTGCACTTAGATTAATACGCACATCTGCGGAGAGGCTGACGAATGCCTCTCTTCTCCAAAGACAACACATTTTTTCACAAGTTGGACTCTTGGCCTTATGCCTTATGGATGCGGTATCATCTCACGGACAGTTTCAGTTCTCCAGGCACAAAGCAACAAAGAAGCATTAAAGTCTGCTAAGAGGACTCCAAATTCATTAACCTTTGATGAGGTCCCCACTCAAGGGAAGGCTTGCTGTACAGCTCTAGCAGACTCTAACAAGATCTGTTATTGACATTTCTGGTCAGAAAAGCAATATAGTGTATCCATACAGCTGCGTGACTTCTCCTGCCTTCTGTCCCTGATAATCACTAACCTCCCATACACCTTCCTGGCACCAGTAATAGTTGACAAAACAGACAGGAACAGAATAACTGCTTTGTCAACAACAGACACTGAATCCGTCACCATCAGGTCATCCTACTTCTCTCACTCTTTGTAACTGAGCTGAATTATTTGACCTTCATCTCTAAGTGAAGCAGCCTTGGGCCATGATTGAGTGAAATTTTCCACAGAACCCAGAAAAGTCAGGAGATACAGACTGAACCTTTAAGATGCATCAGAAAGCAAGATGGAGAAACATTTCTCTAAGGTTTATAAAAGTCTGCTATATAAACATATACCAATTCATTTACAGTCACACAACAGATACTACTGCCCTTCATTAAGTATTTAAGGTTATTTATTCTATGTCCAGAAAAACATTAGAGTATACTACAATGAGACTCCAATGTGCTGGGAGTTTCAGGGATGTAACAGCAAGTAACAAGGCCAAACGCAGGAGTGCTGGAAGCCACAGCCTAACCTAGAGTGCTAAAGGGATGAGAACAGGGTCAGGAATTGGTTTTTATAAGTATCTTTAATAGGAACAACATCCTTCAAACTGTTGTATTTCAACAAACTGCTTTTCCTTAGGTCTAGATAATGAAATAGCCTATTCTGCCATTAATAGAAGTACAGTAGTTTTCATTTTGAAAGAGCTTTCCATTCTTAAGTTAAGTAAGAAGGAAAAGTTTCCCAAATGAAGAATGCCCATTTTTTCCCCACCAAGTTGTCATTAGATAAAAGTTGGGGGTGGAATTTTGATTTAACCTTTGATCCTGCTTCAGAAATGTGTCTTCAGTGCTGAAAGCATCTGCAAGTACTGTCAGAGTTCCCCAACTGTCCTTTGCAAAGCGTTTGCTTACCCTACTTTGAACCTACCGCTACTCTGCATCAACTTACTCCAGAAAAGGAGCCTTAGGTTTCCAGACACACTGGATAGATTTTTGGTTTTTCCTACCCTCGATACAGGGCTGAGAAGGAAAGGGAAACTTTATTAACTCAGTAGGCAAGAAGCCAACAAAGCCCAAGCCTCAGCCTCCAACATCAGCTTCTGGCTACTGACAATCTCCCCCTTCTGTAAATGAAGGGGCTTTTACTATTTTCTTGAAAGACAGTAACTTCTTTGGTCGGGATTTCTTCATTTCTTGAATCTTCTCAGAAAAAGCAAAGCAGTGCCTCAAAGAAGGCCTAAAACAGCCTTGGGATGCCTTATCAACCCAGGAAGCAATATGCTATGAGAACAGCCCCCTCCCTGAAGTACGTGGGAAAGCAGGGTAAGAATGATCTTTTTCTGGTAAACTGCCTCAACCTCCTGCCATGATTTCTTCACAGATAACCTTAAGTCACACCCGAAGTCTCACGTTCAATAATTATCAGTGAATACATCCTATGAATATGTCTAATCTTTTTAAACCCATTTGGGCATGGAGTCAGAAGTGTTCTCTGATCTCAAACCATACCAAAGTTTCAAATTGTTTGGAAAAGTACTTTTTAAACCAGCTGTTTTGAATTCACTGCATATCATTCCTCCTTCCACCCATGCTGAGTTATGAAACACAACTGCCTCACATTCACTTTCTCCATACCACCTCTCTCAGACACGGAATGGAACACAAACTGTTCAAGCAACTCCAGTCAATTCCAAAAAACTCATACTCTGTTAAAAGCAGAAGGGAGTAAAGCAAATATATAAAGACAATATTGATTGCAAGGCTACAGTGGTTACATTGTGTGCACTAAAATCATTGCTTTAAAATTGTGTAAGAAAATCATGAGGATTGTAGAAATAAAGGAGCAGAGTAAGTTAAAAACATCAAGCTGTAAAGAGCAGATGAATTAAGAGAAAGCTGCTCTGTAAAGTGAGTTTTAGGAAATGTGAAATTGGAAAACCATAATGTAGTTTTTTCTATACATAAGAGGTTAAGTCTTTGTTTTAATCTGATCTCTACACTAAACTAGTCAGTGTCTTTATAAAGCTTATTTAAAAACAGAAGAGTGCGAACAAAAAGGAGCATTTGGTAGAAGTGGTATCTTTTTCTTAAAGATGGTGGGTAAGTTCCTTCGATAAACTCAAGGAAGAGAAGAGAGACATAAGTGCTTTCTGAACCATAACTAAATAGTTATTCAAAATGAATCTGAACTGTCTCGTTTTACTAACTATACTCAACTAGCTGTCACTCTTTCACCTAACCTCATAGCACAAAAAGATCATTCCTGCCATCTACCATAGTTCACTTATTCTCCCCATATTTAAGTTTCCAATTTTGTAAAACTGGGGAAGTCTTGAGCTGCCCAAGGATGTTACAGAGATAAACAGCTGTGAACAGCTTAAAATAAGCTTTCCATAACTGGGTATTTCTTCACCAAGCTGTTATCCCCCACCACCAGCCTGGCTTTATTTGTAGCCGAGGCAGAGCTGGTTTGAGATACCAAGAGGCTGCTTACAGCCATGTAGATATTCAAAACAATCCCTGTTACAGAGCTCCTCAAGTTTCACTTTCCTTCCTTAAACAACAAGTGAAAAAAGAGCTAAATCAGAATATGAGAACATGAGGATAAACATGGTAGGGTCAAGGTTCACATTCTTGCCGCTCAAGATAACTCCTGCTATTTTTCTTTTAAAGCTGTTTCTAGCTCTTATATTTGGGGGGAAAAAATTAAATGTACACATTACAACTGCTATAGTGACACTTGTCCAATCTCTAAATTTTCTTCAGCAGTGGAAGAGGCAGCAAAACCCAACATACTCAGATCTAGCAACGGTAGGAGCTGGAGCCCTCCTGGCTGCGGCAGGGGCCTGGCTGGCTCTGGGGGTTTTACAGGGACGGCTCAGCCTGTGGGGATCAGCCATCTTCAGGGAAGTAGAGACCACAGCAGTGTGGGAGAAGCTGCCAGAAGGCCATCGAGCAACTCTGCCTCCCAGTCAGCTAGCCATGCTCCTCATACTGGTTTGTAAGGGACTGGAGGCCTTCATTTTCCCAAGTGCTTTAATCAGCTGTGAAGCAATTACTGCTACTGGCCTTTAACACTTTCCAACTGTCTCCAAATTACATCAAAGAATCATTGTTGTTCACGCTTCGCTTTTGATTCAGGTTTTTTCTAGATGTAAAATAAAAGATCCAAGTTGCTTCTTTCCAAGCTGTTCATTCAATCACATTGGCACAGTTGACAGGTAATTTTATCTGGGCAAGAAGTTTACTGAACAGCTTCCTTAAGATCCTATTTTGGTTTACACTCAAAATAATCTAGGTATATTTTCAGTGTTTATGCATAAATAGCATTTTCAATGTCCTCTGCATCTTTAGTGGTATAATACCACAGAGAATTAGAAAACTTTCAATAAGACAGCAAGAGAGGAGGGTCTGACAACCCGGTCTTGGCAGGAGCGAGCTACAGACTGCAGAGCAAGCAGTAGGGACAAACGGGCCTAAAACTTCTCCTGTTTTATGACAATCATCTTTGGTGTCAAAATAAAATTCACAATTTAGTCCCCTGATTTGCTAGCTTTCTTCTATTCTTGCTTGGAGTTGCAAAAATACGACTTTTTGAAAGCTAGGTGTGCTCTATCACATCGAAGGAACAAGCCATTTCACGGACGGCTCCCACCAGCAGGAAGCTCCAACAAATCATGTCATTTAAAAAAAAAATAGTAAGAGAACAGATTCCATATTACAATTCACAGCAAGAAACATGTCAGGTCCAGAAGGTTTTGTATGGAAGACTGATTTTTTTTGTTTATGATAATGAACAGCTTTTAAGGAAGGCAGGTGCTTTCCAGACACACCAGGAGAAGGGACCATCCTTCAGGTAGTATGAAAAAAAAGAGGAAAAAAGCAGGTTACTGAGCGGATGGAGAACAGGAGAAAAAACTGAACAGAATAGAGGTGGCAAAGGGTGTTCTTTGATATTTAAACAGGAAGTGGATAAACTGTTGCAACTTTTTGTAAACTCATCTTTAAACCCAGCCTGTAACAGTGCTCACCTGGGTGAGCTGGGGAAGGACAATTTTGTCACAGCAATGTTTGCTCTCCTCAGCACGTTTAAATCAATAATGCATCCCTTCGCCCTCCTCGCATTTTGTGGGCAAGAAATATAATACACACCACTCTGAGGATGCAGGGTTTGTTAGTCTTGTAATTCTGTATAGGAACAGGGAGAGGAAGTATTTCCTACATTTTTCTGACCAAGTTAAATATCACAACCCTTCCATTTCATACTGTATGTTTTAGAAACTGGTACCACTGCACTAAAGCACTGGTACATTCAGGTTTTAATCCAGATGAGGCCCAAACACGTATCTACAAAAAGTACCTTTCTCCTGATGTCTGCCATGTCTCAGTACTTTAGTGTATGTCATCTATGTCAACAGTAAACTAGAAACATCTTTTGCTTTGTCAGGCGGACATCTCAAAGCCCTTCACAGTTGCTCATGTTATTTCTGAGCTGGAGTATCTAATGGAAGGAAAAACCATAATGATTTAAGGAAACAAGTTTACTATAACTATACACTGCCATTTTTGAAGGGTAACTGCTTTATGGAGAGCATTTCTGAATTTGATACATGTGGAATTAAGCTGTCATTCAAACACTTGCTATTTGCCAACAATGCACTGCAGGAATTTTTTAATACTTTGAAGGTATGCAGAGGCTTCGATCAAGAAGCAGAAGAACACACAAGGCAATCCCTGACTGCATACTGGTTCTGGGATAGATGATTAACCACATAAATTCAAAAAAAATATATTTCCTCTTAGTATGTATGCTTCAAAGTAACAGCTACTTTTTGTCTCAAGCAGAATGCCAAAAGCCTCCCCTCTTGCCTGTCACGACCGTTTCACCCCTTTTGTCTCAATTCATTTCATCCTTCCACTTACCAGTGATTTTCACTTCATGGCCTGGATTTTATTTAACAATTTGGGGGTGGGGGTGGGGGTGCGTCTTTTTAGATCCTTCACCCGAGAACCATTAGGTTTGGTACAAAGGCCTCTACTTTTTCTAGAAAATGTCAGGAGTCAGCAAAAATAACAGGTGACTAAAATTCACCGACTGAAAGGCCAGTAGTTGTACGTATCACACAGCTTACCGCATCTTGCAATGCTTCTTTGGCTGACATTAAAAAAAAGATACGCCATATCTCCTACTTCCTCTAAAACTCTGGGTAAATTTTTGTCTTACTCTTTATGATCTGAATTCTGTATTTGCGTTATTTTGCCCAGGATTATTCCTGTAGTCAGTTCTGTAGTTACCAAAGGCTACCCCGAGCCTTACTGAATACGGGCACACATACCAAAGCCCACAGCATTTTCCAACCTTTCAGAATGCTCTCGGTACTCCAAGACCAGCAAAAACGAACATGGAGGGCCAGCAGCCACCACAGGCAACTCCTTCTGGAAACTGGGAGGAAATTACCAAGATTTCCTGATTTTTTTATTTAAGCCTATTTAAGCCCATTCCTGATAAAATAGAACATTAACATTTTCCACTTAGTAAGTGGAAACACATGGAAATGCTGTGAGAAGTACATTATCCTACTTGTTTCCAAAAAGAACGTATTTTTTAATACTTCTGACTTTCCTGTAACATCCTTTCTGTTACAAAAATACAAAGGACAGACGTAATTTCAGCAGCTATGTCACAGCTGAAGAGTCTTCCTAGGGCCCCTTTAATTCAGTCTGTCTCTTTAGTCTCAACAGGCATATGTTCCTGATGTGAATTTTAAGGGATTTTTATGATTTTTTTTTTTTGTGAAGTTTTAATGCAAAATCTCTTTATTTCCTTCATAACCATAGAAAATTTTAAAGCTTTGCTACACAGAGCAGAAGAAAAAAATCTAGATAATTCCCTCACATTGCAGTATCTGAGAAAGTTTTAGAACTACACCTTTAAAATGCAGTTACTGAACAACTAATTGCAGGGAATAAAGTATCACTTTATTTAACCTGGTGAACCTGAAGCCTAAAACTAGCATTTTAAGCAAACTGTTACACAATTTAAACAACCCACAGTGAAAACATACAGACAAGGACAGTACGATCGATAGTTCATCCGATTTCTCACAGAAGTATTTTGCATGAGCTTCTCCAAACAACTTTAAGAAAAGCTCGCTTTCTTTTGTGAATCAGCAGCTGGTTAAAACATAAGAAATAAATCAAAAGCAAGTAAAATAAAAAAAAAAACAGAAAAGGGCAGCAAGTAGGGTCCCAAAAGAAACAGCGACGCTCAATGTATTTTAGGTGATCTCTGAAGGAAGATGAATATAGCAAGGTAGCAACATTTACTAGTGACAGACAAATTATTTAGCTTAAACCTAGCAAAGCTGTCACCAACAGCTGCAGAATGAATAAGCAGTCAGACAACGAAATGGCAGATTTCACTCAGCACTGACAAAAGTGAAGTACTAGTCCCAGGAGAAGACCCAGCACTGACCAACGACTGCTAAGTTAGTCACCGTCATTCGGGTCAGGGACCTGTGGCCAGCCAGTGCCTCCAGGCAAAAGTGCCCAAATCTTTCTTATGGGCACGCAAGGAAAATAAATACTTGTAGGGTTTATAAACATCACCAACAGTTATTTGAGCAGCAACTGCATCACTTCAGGTGAATTTGGCTTTTTGGAAAGAGCACAAGCAGGAGATAACCCATTTGTCCCTGTCCACTATGTCCAGACTGGCAAATCCTTTCCTCTGGGTTGGTTCAGACTAACTCAGGAGCTTTCTGGGACCAGTCAATGTCTGCAGCATCCTCTGGATGCTCAGGAAGTCTCTCCCTCCCCACCAGTTCTGAAGCCAGGCTGTCCATCCGCCCCTTGCTCATCTGAGATGTATCCCACGCTCTCCTGTGCCACAAGTTTTGTCCCTGCTGAACTTTCACACACTCACACTCTTCTGCCTGCCCCATCCCACGAGCTGGGAACTTCTTCCCCCAAGTACGCTCAGATGCTCCCAGGAAGGAGCTATCTCCCCTCCCTTCTGGAGGGCTCTGCCTGACCTGAGCGCCACAGCCAGGACAAAGCAAGCGAGCAGCCCTCCTCTGGGATGCATGGCGATGCTTTTGCAGAACCATGACATTTTAACATACAAAAACACCAGATCCTGTTTGTTACACCCATTTGGAAATGATCTTGGAGCTACTGTTCAAGGACCTCAACACAGAGCAGCAGCCAAAGAGGTAAAAGTCACGTCAAAAGCTATTACAAATAAGAATAAGCAAGTAAACAGAAGGCATGACATCATCTGACTATCGTGTGTGTGCATCTCGAGTGCTGGTCTGGTTTGCTTCTCTCCGAAGAGACAGCAGAGCTCAAACAAGTACAGCGGGTCTGATTAGCTTCTCTTAAAAGACATTGAGCGGAACGAGAAACAGCACAGCTTCTACGGGAAGATGCGTTAAATTTGACTTGATACACATCTACAGCTCAGAAAAACAACAGATACAGAGAAAGGCGTGAATGGTATTAAGGAGGTGAAGAGATAGATATTTACAGCTTCCTATAAATCCGAGCACGGGGACAGCTCACAAAGTTATCAAGCAGCCAACAGGCAGGATGAAGCACTAATTACGTTCGGCATGGGTCGAAGAAACCTTCTGGAACTTCCTGCCATTGATGGTTATGGAGTCCAGAAGCTCAACCAAGCTCACACACTCAGCTGGTTACACCAGGTCATGAAAAAGAGGTTTATAAAGGACCCTCAAATGTTTTACAGCCACTGCTGATCCAGAAAAATCACTAAGCTGGGGGACTGTCATAAAGCTGGAATGCCTACCCCACATTTACACTGTTCTAAACTTCCCCCAAGTACACTGCAGGTATCAGAGGGTGCTGAGCCAGCCGGACCTCAAGGGTGGCTGTAATTTATCAGAAGCAGCTACACTTTTATTTCCAACTACTGTTTTTTATTTCTCTGTATCTCACTGGCATAGATGACTACGAATGTGTGGGTACCATCCACGTGCTCTAGATCCTAGATGGCTTCCAGAATAATCTTCACCAGTTCCAAGCCACCAGGTCTGACATGCAACATCCCTATAATCCACCCCATCAGAGGAGCATCTTTATTTACAGCTTACCTAAAATCTGTGCATTTTTGCAACAAAACTTAGGGTCTCCTCCTTCTTCTAGGAGCCGTAAGAATGCCTTTAATTCATAACCTATTCCCCCTGGGAAACCTTTCTTTACGTGAAATCTCCTGCCTTTGTAGCATTAAGAAAGCTTTTCCTAACGGAACTACCGCAGGAAGATGACCAAGTGGGGCAGCTCCACCGCCGGCACCGGGGAGGATCACAGTGCTCCCCTGGGCAGCCTGTCCACCTCCAAACAATCCTAAAGCAGTGAATCCCCACCATAATTATGTGCTGCAGGACAGGGTAGTTCCTCTTGTTTGCTTTCAACTGCCCACTTGATAACTTTGTTGGATGCTTCCAACTTCTCACTTTGCGCAAACCAGTGAGTAATTGCTGCCCATTCACTTTCACTGCCCCAATGTGTCATTTCCACTGTGCTACTTCTTGGAACAGCCACCAGAAAGAAAAAAAAGAAGTTCCATCTTCTTCCCACCACTTATGTACATTAAATTAGAGCTCAAGTTTTGAGAAGCACTTACCAGCTAAACCTGGTTTTAGGGAGTAAGCTGACCAATGTACCGTCACTAGACTGCAGACTCAACAACGCAGAGGAGCTAAGCTCCTGGGGTGCACGTACCCAGCTCTGAATCGCATCAGGGGACCATCCCAGTGACACTACAGCTCCCTCTCAAATGACTCCAGGCATTAAGTACCAAGAACAGTCTCACTAGCAACCACCAGAACATGGACTACAGCATTATAAAGCCCGCTGTCATTACTGAGCTTAAAAAGGAAAGGTAGATGTGCATACCTTCAGTAGAAGTTATTTCAAACGTGAAATCTTCTCCACGGACAGAGAAACATTTGGGTTACAGTTCCTGGAATATACCCAGCTTCAGAAAATTATTTTCATCCAGTGTGAATTTTTTCTCAAGCTTCCTATCCTGGAAAATATTTTTAAAAGTTACTATTAACCAGAGGTAACTGAGGGCCAAAGACTTTTTTTTTTTCCCCCCAAACAAACTTCCACATAACCTTTCAGCCCCAAGGAAAATTTCAGCAAGACTGCAGGTGAGTGACACTCTTTGCAAAGCCATCACCACCACCCTGTCAGACATCCTCCTCCCAGCTACCCCCCCCTAGCACCGGGCAAACATGTCCCTTCACACCGAGCTGTGACAGCGCAGGGGTTAACATCCCTTCTCCGACTCAGCTGCGAGACTTGTACCTCATTCAAGAACACATATTTGTTTTCTTGACATCACTTCAAAAGAAAGTTATAGGTTGTCAAGGAAACCTAGGGGTCATTTTCACTTGTTCCAAGAATAATTGCAGCAACAATACACGAATTTCACATTCGGTCTGGGGCCCCCATCACCTTAAGGAGGCTGCAAGGCTCCAAGAGGAGAGCTGGCAGTTTCAGAAGGTGATTCACAGAAGGGAAACAGGCAAGAGAACTAAGCTTGGCTTAGCCTCCTCCACAACTGGAAGAGCTGGGTTTTAACCAAACCTCTCTCTGAATCCAGGTGTTCCCTTCGTACTGTGGGGTTACGACCAACAGAAAGTAACAGCAGCCGGTCCCTACACTGAATGATAATGTTCCCACACTACTCCAATAAAAAGAGTATACTCACATTATTATAATTATTTTATTACACATATTATTATAATTACTCCATGTCCCTGAACAGCCTTGCAAACCTCAATGTCAGGACGCAGAGAAGGCATGATAGCGTAACACAAACTGCACCAGCAGAAAGAACAGTGTATATTCTCATCTTATCATCAGTAATTACTTAATTGGAGGTACAATATTCACCCAAAACTGAAGTCATCAATTCAAACGGACAGTGTTCACGGTTTTATTGTGCATATTTAAGGTCTGTGAATGGGATGCTTTCTTCTTTCCCAGCATTTGTCCTACAAAGTCTTTTAAACATTATACATGATAAACTGAACATAACACAGTGCAGCATAGATTTAAAATCATAACCTGAGGCCCAACAATTAAAGTGCTGCTCTGAAAACAGACTGAATTGTTTTCCAAAGAAATCACCGTACCCTTCAGAAGTATTCAGAATACAGCAGGAATACTCTGACAGAGCTTGAGAAAAAGCTATGCTTTTTGATTCTACATATCCCCTTAAAAGTCAAACTCCATTTTGGTAATTAATTTGTAGTTGTGGATATTTGCTGTATTTCTGCTTAAAAGCAAAGGGTGAGAAGAAAAGCTCTGAATAATGACTTTAAGTTTGGTAGAGTGTAAGTATTACTTAGAAACTACTTTATTACAGAAACTCAAAACTTCTGCACCATTGTGACACTTCTGTTTGCTGTACTTGGGGTCGAGATAAACAACGCTGCGCTCCACGGCTCCACAAGATACGTAGTATTACTTGAGGCCCAATTCTGTTAAGCTTGTGCTTAAATCCCAGCACAAGGAGCAGTCCTGGGGGATGTACTGAGCCCGAAAGCCAGGCACACGGTTACAAGTTGACATAACCTACGTGAAGGTGGTCGGCAGCACAGCAAACCGACCCCGCGTAGAGTATCCCGCGCTCCCTCAACGCTTTCTTTAACACTGAATCCATACAGAGAGACCCAGGAAGAGCAGAAACCCACCTTGTTCCTACCATTCACAACACCGTATCTTACGGACATGACCAAGCCGTACCTCAGCAAAAAGGCCTTCCCAGATTACAGAAGGATGGAAGTGAGCCTACGTGACATTGTCCTTTTAACTTGAAACATTTTGAGTATGAATTTAATCTCTAACATTTCAAGTGACTGACATCAGCCTCACAGATCTGTCACCATGGGTTTTTATGCTATAATCATCTCAATTTTTCTTCAATTATTTTTTAATTGAAATAGTTAATATATTTCCGGGTAAGAGTGGCAGGACAACAGGATCTGCTGCATTTCAACACAGTCGAAACAGATTTGGATAACATGGTTAACTACTTTCTTACATTCTGAACACACACTGCTGAGATTTCCACCTTAGTCTCTTCTGACACATGCTTTGTTTTATCTGACTGATTTGAAACAAAGCACAATAAAGTAGTTAAAGGAAATAAGAGTTTATATTTTTTACCTTCTCTCCTAGCGATTTTAAAGTTTTTGCTAAACTTGCTGCATGTTAACCAGCTACATACACAGACACGCTCAGAACTTTAGCACAGTACATTCATACAAAAGTTCAGTTTTGAAGTCAAACCATGGACAGGTTTCTATGTTGTTGGAAAAAAAAAAGTGTCTTATTTCTAACAGGAGAAATCATCCACCTCAAAATCACCTGCAGTGATTTCCTGAAATAGGTAGGGTAGAAAGAATAAACCCAGTAAACCAAACATACTCCCTGCACTCACAGATTTTAGAGGAAATTTAATCTAACTTGGGCTATGGAGTTTAAAATACACTCCAAGCAGAGCATGCCACGATTCCCCACAGGGCAGACACAGTAGCAGCCAGGTGAATGGACAGCCATTAGCAAATTCTTTTTAAAAGGCTCCTGTGTGGAGACAGCAGCACTCCTAGGTTCCACAATGAGATAATTAGGTGTGTGTGGCTTCAGAAAAGCAGACTCACCACAGTGGTACTGGTGTCACAGGAGCTCTCAGCTTTGGGGAAACACCCAAACACGGGGTAGTGCCACTGTAATCCAACAGTGATGGATTGATACAGCTTTTCCATCGGGGAGATGGAAAGTTGCGCCAGGGCAGGGTCAGACTGGCTCTTCGGAAGGATTTCTTTGCAGAAGGGGTTGTTGGGCGTTGGAATGGGCTGCCCAGGGCAGAGGGGGAGTCCCCATCCCTGGAGGGGTTGAAGAGTCGGGTTGACCCAGCGCTGAGGGATCTGGTGGAGTTGGGAACGGTCAGGGTGAGGTTCATGGTTGGGCTGGAGGAGCTTCAAGGGCTTTTCCAACCGAGATTGTGATTCTGTGAGATACAACTTTGAAGTAGGTTAAATTTGAGCTGGCTACCTTCCTCATTCCAGCAGCACATCTCTGATTCAGTGGCAATCAAATGTTTGTAGGTGCTGCTGTGCTGGACCTGCTCCTATTCTTCAGAGCACCAGCCCTCGCACCCCAGATAAGCTCGCTGTGACAGCCCTCACTGGTAAGGCAACGTGCTTCAAAACAAGCGATAGGAAACTGATTCTTGTGAACAACAATCAACAGAATTCACTGCCATGCCATAAAAGTTAAGAGTTTTGTAAAATTCTACAGACCTCTGGATTAAATGGACAAGGAAGCTTTGGAGAGCTCAAAGATGCAGATGGAAACACTGAAAGAAGAAACCCAAATCCTCACGATGTACAGAACAAGCCAGCGGCTCAGCAGCTGCCTGGGGGGAGAGGGTTCAGGGTGGGGTCTGGGCTTAGGAGAAGTTGTTTCGTTCTTTTAAAGCAGCTTTGCATTTGCACATTCCCACCTCCCCGATGAACTCAGCATTTCAGGCCACCCTGTGGTGCCACTGCTCTGTCAACATTACCTGTCTTGTAACCACACATCCCTGAAAAAACAGAATACTCCGTTACGCAAGCAACTGGTGAAGTTGTTATACAAAGAATGAGAAGCTGATAGATCTACTGTTCAGCATTACTTAATGATTTCCAGCTTCAAAGTAGTCACACGCCAGCCAAACCTTTCAAACAGCCCTTAGAACCAACAAAGCAGAAAAAAATTGAACCACTTTCACTTTATGAAAGAAGGTTGGCAAAACGCCCACGTAACTTGCCCAAAGTTTAGTGTGAGCAAAATCTAAAGGAATTCGAAAGACTGCCGATTTACAGCTCCTTTCATTAGACAGCATTTGTTTCCAAATATCCAAAATAACTAAAAATAGCTACGTGTCTCTATGTGAAAGACATGCTTCCAAAGAGGTTAACAAATTAAAATATCAATCAGGAGTGAAAGTCCAGTTTGTATATAGTTTAGTTCAAGTCACTATGAAACTAAAGTGTGTTGCAGCTTTCCTACATTCCATCTCCAAACAGCCTGGGAGCAGAGCTTATCTTCCCTACCCCTGCTTCTCCTTGCAGCCCTTAAGACAGCAAAGCTTTGAGATATATTCCACAGCCTTTTTATGGAATCCACTCAGATAACTAAAAAAAGCTCATTAACAAGCAGCCTAAAATCCACTATATAAACCTCTACAATGCCTCTGAAAGAGCATTTTCACTTTAGCAAGTCATGAAAAAATGTTAAAAATATCCCAGCTTCTCAACTACCTCCTGAGCCCTCTTCAGGAAATTTCCACCTGAAAAAAAGACCTGCTGAAGGATCTGCACAAGCTATTATATATGCCCTCCTATTCCTTTGGGTGGCATATGCGAAGATAACACACGTATTAATGGAAAACCAGGGACAGGACAGGCACTGTACAGCCGTAGCTCAGCCCCTGTGCTGGGAGCTGGCCTGGGCAGTTCTAGCCCAGCACCCCCAGCCGTGCCCGTCTCCCCCAGGCTCCCGAGGGCTGCCAGAGCGCACAGGAACAGCCCCGGCCTGGGGCTCAGGCTCCCCGACATCTCTGCTGGAGAAGGGCGGCTCAGAGCCAGTCCCGTGAGCTGCAGAAGTCGGCCTGGATCCAACCGAGCCAGCAGCACAGGCGCCACAAGGGCTTGGATGCTTCTTGCAGTGCTCCTCTGCTCAAAAGCAGCAAGACATTAAGAAGAGAGCCCATGGAAGGAGAGCAGACAGCTCTCCTCCGGCTCCTGCTCCGGTACCCGCTACATGGGGGAAGGAGGGAGAAGCGATCAAACCACGCCGAGGCCCCCCAGTGCCAGCACCGTTCCCATGGAGTACTGCTAATGGAGGATTGTTTAGCCAGAAAATATTGAGGGGAATTAGATAAAAATAATCAAAAGGTGTATTTAACTCTTAAAAAGACAATGTGAAAGCAAAAGAGCATCTCTGGCTAGCTATTCCGGTGGCTTGGGCACAGCAAGAGAGAAACAAGGCTCGCCTTCCCCAGATGTACCAGCGGCACCTCACAGTACCCAGGAGCAGGATGTAAGTGTATGAAAAAAGGACGTGCATGTTTTGATACTACTATATAAAAAGCAGCTATTTTAAAAGAAATTTAAAGTCTTCCCACTGCCTTAGTTACTTTCATATGGTTGATCAGAAATATCAAGCAAGATGAACTAAATTTAACCTTTTATATAAGCAATAATGTCCCTCAAGACTTTACTAATAAAGTCAGAATTTTAGTTATCCAAACTAAGAAAAAAAAGCATTTCTACAGGGTTTCTCCACTGCAATTAAAAAGCTAAACAAAGGAACAGGTATCTTACATAAAACCAGTAACAGCCACAAACAATTCTCTAGTCAATTTTTCCCCACTTGCATATTTTGGAATTCCTTCAGCCACTTCCCACCTACTTTAAAGAGCGGTCACCAAAAAAATTATCAGAATCTGAAGGAAAAACAAGGCCCTATAAAGCAGTCATCCTTTCCATCTTTTCCCCTCTGGTGCAACAAGTGAGAAGCGCAAGAACTGTTTAAGACAGCCAGGAGGCTTTACGCATTCAAGAGATTTTATACTACCAACACCTGCATCAAGTTTCTGAAGTTGGGCTTTTCTGAGATCATCAACTCTTTCCTAACCCTACTTCTCTCAAGATGAGGCCACAGGAATTCAGGGATAAAAGGGTGTAATAGCTGTAAAACTGTCAAGGAGAACAACAAAAAAGCTTATTGATTATTTCCAAAAGATGGGTGAAAAATCAGGATACTTTTTATGTCTTCCAAAAACCTGTCAAGAGTTCACCCTCCACAAAAGACAATAATTTGTCCTCAGCTCTTCAGAGGTTGCTGCCAGCTCTACCACCCGCGTTGCTCCACAGGCACCAAGACAGAGGGACAAAGCTGCGGCCTCACATCTAGCACTGATATCTAATTTGGAAATTAATTCATAGGCACTAAGGAAAAGACCCCCGGCAGCATTCTGCTGAGCACGGGCACCACACTAATCTTCAGAACTGCAAAGTCAAGACAAACATCAGATGACCAAGATTTTTACTTCAGATATTCTAGACTAATCTGAGTCCACAAAATTCTGCGTCCTGCTACTACCTACATGCAGCCCCGACATCACTTAAGACAATGTTTGGTCTTTTCCACTTCCTCTTTTCCCAAAATAAGAATAAATAAAAAAACATCCACTACCTCTTCTGAGACTCAACTGTAACATGGGAAGTTAAATATTCCAATAGTCACTAATTATAACAGTAAATAATTGAAACATCTTACACAAACGAACCCATGTTACAGTTAACGGAGACTTCCTGCATTTATTAGTATACATTAAACTTTATGCTATTTTTTCAGAAACTATGCTGTAAACAAAGTTACAGGGAATCCTCCTCCAACTTTCATTGCGACTTCACGTCATTTTCAGAAGAGAACTTGGCTTCCTGCGCATTTTCAGAGCACTTGAAATTTTATAGAATTTGCTGAAATTTAAAAAAAATGCCAACACCCAAGAAAAAAAATTTAATTGTGGACAAAACCAAACTGATCTACCAGCCTTTTAAAATGATGTATGTTTTGAAAGAAAGGTTCATGTCTCACTAAAGACTAAATGCTGTCTTCGCTGAGGTCAAAATCAATGGCAGTTTTGGAAAGAGATGAAACAAGGCCAGTTGCATCTTCTTGCATTTCCACAGGCTGCAAACGTACAGCGTAAGATCCAAGGGGCCTTATCTTCCCATTGCTCTCAAACAATATTGAAGACTACCTGGTGTCTCATGCAAAGATCTGGTTTGGTTTTAATACTTCCCACAGAGAACAAAAGAGTAATCTCAGATTTTATCAACCCCTCAGGATAATCTTCAGTATCGACGGTATTTCTGCAGCAACTGTACTGTCCAGAGTCCAGCCTCAGCCATTTTACCATAGTCCTTCAGTTACCTAAAGGGTATGAAGCACCGTTTAAAGAGTCAACAACTAGTTTAATCTTAGATTAACATTTTAATATTATTGTACTTTTCTGGTAACAACAGGACAATTCCTTTAAATAATTAGTAGGGGTATATAACCTCTCATTTCAAGAGACTATAGAATATTTGCCTTTTTCCGCTCTCCCTGGAATTCATTTTCTATCCCAACTGTAAGAGCAGACAGCCTGCTCCTCTCTACCCGACTGCTGATGTCTGTTCCCAGCCTCTGCTTTTCTCTGACTTCACACACACACTCTTCACAGCAAATACCAGTTTAAAACGCATCCTTTATAAATTCAGGTTCAGAGCGACTGCAAATTTATTTTCCTCTCCATCTGGACATTTGCAAAATGATATGCAAATCATGCGATACATGAAATGATACTGGTAATTATAGAAGTAACCGAGACTGGTTACTATTTTAAACTTTTGGCCAAGCACTGTAAATGTCTTGCACAGAAGCTGACCCATCCAGAAAAACAGCACGTTATGGTGACAGAGCTTGCACAAAGTCTTTTCAAAACTGTCAAGTACGATGTAGGATGAACGCGAAGTCATCGTGGTTTTTTGAGTCAGACAATAAAGACCGTAGAAGGTCCCATCCACAAGGTCAGGCATAAGCAGGTAACTAAAGGCAAGCTGAAGATTATCTAGTGCAGTTATTTATGGCAGTAAACTGCCAAAAGGCACCAGAGCTGTGGCAGAGAAGTAAATCAAGGAGAGTGTTTTATTGTCAAACATGCTGGCTGAAAAGAAGCTGGAGCCTACAATAAATCACTTGCAGAGGTATGGAAGGCCCCCAGAAAAATCCTACCCCTTCTAACCTGGCATTAATAACAGAAGTGTCACACTAAAGCCCAGTGATTCACAAGGCAGGGGACAGTGTCATTTCAACCAATTTTTCTTCTACTGCCAATGTCGCATACTGCTCTTTCACACTCCCAAGCTGATACTTTAAGTCAGCTACAATCCATTTTAAGAATCTGTCAAGCCACTCAGTAACTAAACGAGCTGAGGAAAGTTGCCAGTTTAATACATAACACCACGCTGTTACCTCACAAGAATTTACATTTTCAGTATTTTTATCACCAAGATCTTCCCAAGAAATTTGATAATTTGGGTTATCAAGATTTTTTGACTGCACAACTTAAGTTGCCTAAAAAGGGCCCAACTTTCTAGAAGAGTTAATTAAACACCCTCCAAAATTCAGAGCACGCTATAAATGATTTAAGTCATCCATGATGAAGTCTGCAGACACATCTGAAAGTCCTCCTCCTGTGACTACCTGGGAAGAGAGACAGAAAGCCACCATCCTTGAGCCAGTTCCTATCAAAAAAGGCACAAGACGCTCTCGAGTATCACCCTGTTTATCCAAATTCTTGATCTAGAAAACTGTAAGTCTCTATACTATTCTGTTCAGAACAGAAATTGATTTAAACTCAACCAAGAAATAATAGAATGGATGAGCTATAACTGCACTTCTGTAAGAGAATCAAAACCAACGTTTGTTCAACTAGTGCAAAGCTCCAGATGGGAACACGTGTAGTGCTGCTGCTGCAGAAGAGCCTGCCTCCCTCCCCTCCTACCCCCCATCGCTGCTTCTCAGGGACATCGAAGAAAGTTCAGGTAAAATTACAACAAATTACATCCACGGTCAAGTACAGTCACTAGCACTGTGCCAGATACACACACAGCATTGCGGCTGTTAAGGAAAAGCAAGCAGATTCAACTCATTCTACTCAGAATTTAACTTTTTTTAATATACAAAATCCACAGTGAATTAAAAAAACTAACACTTGCTCAAATTCTGCAGTGCTAAAACCCAAGCTTGCTAAACTTTTCAGGTGCACTGTGACAAAACCACCTATGCACAGGCCATGTGGAGGGGATGTGAGGACAGAATGAAAGCTGCCAGCAACTACAAAATTCCTTGGTAGAAAAAAAAAAAAGAATATATCACATAGAGCCCAAGGCTGACAACTTCTATTTCTAGAAGACACATAAATGTATAAAAATACTACCTAAAACTTATCATGCTCCTGACTCAAGGCACAGAAAGAATCGATTTCAATGAAAACATGCAGTTATAAGAAAACATGGCACACCAGGCAGTCTAGAAGTAATTCCGACAAAACCTAGAAACGCTGACGCTTCTGTACATGTCACCATTTTCTTCTCTCCGTACTCCCTCATGCTTCTCCCACACTTCAGGCCTTGCTGCCAGGAGAGGTCAGGGTCTCTTCTACTCAATTTTCACCTTTCCTGTCATTTGCAAAAAGACCCCAGGGTTGTCAGTGGTTTCTACCTATTTGTTCAACAGCACGTGCAATGCCTTATATCTGTCACAGCAAGAGGAAAAGGGCGCATAAGAAATCATTTAATCCTCTATCAGTTATTTGCCCTGACTAAAACCAGTGCTTCTGAATTATGGCTCTACAGGAGCTCAAGACGATCTCTGAATTCACACCGCCACGACTCTCCCCCTTGGCATGCCAGCCTCGGGTGCCAAGCAGGCAGGAAAAACCCAGCAAGGCCGTAAACAGTGCAGGCTGGGGGCTGTCTTGGCCAACTTCATGCCCAGGACCTCACCAAGCCTACACCAGAAAGGCACAAACTGCTATGGAAGTCTAACAGACGCTAAGACTAATGAAACACATGGACACCAAACTGTAGTCACGTCATTTTTCTTTACTCACCGACAGACAATGCGATCCCAACAATCAATTCAGCAGTGAATTCACAGACAGCAACCAAACAACCATGAAGACTGCTCAGCTGCGCTTCCCCAGTCTTAAAAGACTCATGGTTGGACTTAAAAAAAAAAAAAAAAACACAAGGCTTCTGCCTCCTTAAGCCAGACCTTACATCAGATCAGTGCGCTCGCGCCACAGCTACACCCGGGACCTCAGAACATCTTGGCCATTTTCAAGATTCTTCACTCTTCCCCAGCAACGCATTTACAGGGTCCAGCACATGCTCATTTAGCAATCAAACCTGGAACTGAAAGGAGCTGAGCCTCACTGGACACGCCGTGAACAGACGAGCTCTGCCTGGAAATGCTCAAATGGACGGCTGTGAACAGCACTCCTTCAAAAGAAAGTCAAAAACTCCTCCGAGTAAAAAAACACACCACACTGTTTACACCTCTAGAGTATCATCACAGCTCTTGCTTGGTTCTTCTAAGAATTGAACAGAAAGATGCAAGAATGTTTATTTACTTCTATATAAGCACTATAGGATGCCATCTGAACTGATGATCCCATATAAAATACACTATAGTACTGAAAATACAAAAAAAGAATATGTGCAGAAATCACGTTGCAAACAGGAAACAAAAAAATAAAAGAAACAGGCTCTTTCCAGAAATCTTACTTTTAAGGTCTGTCAGCTGTGCACAAGGAAAGGAGCAAGACTGCAAGCAAGGCTCCTGATGTGCACTACCACTTAACATCAACTTAATGATTTTTTTAAAAAGGAGCTTCCCAATTATACTGACGACTATTTGCATACCATTTGCTCTGAAATTCAACTTGCATAACAAGAGCTCCAAGAACATTTCTTTTTGTACTACCAGAGCAACAACTTTGCAGAGTAAATGGAAAAAGTGTCTGGTTCCAAATCCTCCAAGGCAGCTTTGGCAGCCCGCTGCTGACAAGTAGCACACTCCTAGGCGTCGGGTCCCTGGGAAGCTGGGAGGGAAAAAAAAAAAAGAGAAAAAAAAGAAAAAAAAAAAAGGAGCACTGCTAAGTTGTTTGGTACCTATTAAGAGAGTTACTGGCTACCCAGCCAGAAGAAATATGTCTGGCAAGCTCCGACAGTAACATGTTTTGCACCAACAAAAAGGCTACAGATCTCCTGGGCAGTCTTCCACATAAGCCTGACTTGCCAGAAGGAATCGGCAGTAAGTACATTTACCAACTAAAAAGATGCTTGATCTCATTTTTGCTTCATTCTATTCTTTTATTATCATTTAAAAAAGAAAACTTTCTCAATTTAAAATGATCACTGCATAAACAGCGCCCACACACCATGTAACAGCTCCAAAGAAGAGAAATTGTCCGGTGACCAGAAAGTCTCCCTCACTAAAGAAAGTCTATTACCCAAATGGGTATTTCGGGTGAAGGGGGAGAGGATGGGGGGACAGGGATAGCGGGGGAGTTTCCATTTTGTCTGCAACCGAAACTGAGCCAGTACCACGGCTGGCAAGCAGAAGGTAAAGTTTCACTGTGTTCCCCCAGGGTCTCCCGAACACACTAAGTTCGTGCAGAAATTTGACATTTTTCCTCGAGCATTCACAGCCTTCTTTAAGGCTCTTTTCCACTTGCTTCCAGCAGTATTTTAAACCATGTCCTCCTTCTGGAAGCGAGTTCTATTTAGAAATTTTTCTAACATCTCCGAGAATAATTTCAAAGCATCTATGACGGCCTGCGGCAGCGGAGACAGAGCACGCTCCCACACCAGCAGGCCCTGGAGAGCCAGCGCTACCCCACCGCCACGCTCCGCACAGCCTCAGGACGCCCGAGAAAGGTACCGAGCCCAACACTGCAAAACATCCTCCTCCACCTCGCACCACAGGGCTGACACGGAGCCCAAACACCACTACTGCGATCTGTAGGTGCAAAAGCACCCACCACCAACCCAAACGGCACGCCGAGGAGAAGATGCTTCTGGGTGAAGGGTCCGTCCTGCTTATTCCCATTTTCAACATCCTTGTTTTCTTCGCTTGCCCTCTGACAGTCACATCAGGGCACGTTCAGATAGAAAACTCAATTCCCCCTTTTCTGGGAAGAGTATTTCCCACCTGAGGTAGCTTAAAAGAAAATCAGCGAGCGTATGGACGATCACAGAATCAGTCCACTAAGTGTCATCCAAAACTGAAACACATATAAAGTTAATTGGCAAACGACAGTACAGCTAAAGCTAACTCTGCAAAAGCCAGGCAATACAAAGCAAAAATACCATCAACCACACTCTTCCATAGGGACTGCGATCCCTGGAACTGGCACGTACCCACCGGGGATGCACCACAGAACGACTCAGTCCATTTTGAATGGGTGGACATAAGTAAAGAGCAGCTGTGTTGGTTTAAGGGCTGTGACATGTCCCACCGAGCCGGATGTTTTTACCCTGCCGCTTGCCTAACCCTGGGCTGCAACAGCCACACTGCCCAGTCCACAGAGCATCCTCAGCGGGTGCCACAGGAGACACACACACACGCGTCCCGAAGCGCTGCAGCCTCTCATGCCAAGATATAACAACACAAATAAAGTCAACGGGCTGTTCCTGCTGAGGGCTACAGCCCTCAGGGCACACAACAGTCCTCCAGCGCTTGCTGCCCTGTATGGTAGTTTGAGAGACTCCTTAAGCCAGGTAACGCTATGGCAGCTTCATGCAAATCAAGGACAGTTGTGCACAGCATCACTTACAGCTTTTATCTTAATGAGGATGAGCCAGAAGGTTCCTGTAACAGCAACAGCCACAGAAAGGAGGAGAATGGAGGGTATCTCTGGAGACCGTCCAGTCCAACCCGCTGCTCTCCCCAGCAGAGTCAGCTGGAGCTGGCTGCCCAGGACCGCGTCTCCACGGATGGACACTCCACCACCTCTCTGAGCAGCCTCTGCCTCTGTTCAACCACTCCACAGTAAAAACCTTATGCTCAGTTTCCTATATTTCAGTTTGTGCCCACTGCCTCTCCTGTCACCAGGCACAACTGAGGAGAGTCTGGCTCTACCTTCTTTACTCCCCCTGTAAGGGATTTCCACACACTGATGAGACCCCCCCCACCCTGAGACATCTCTTCTCCAGGATGAGCTGCCCCAGGTCCCCTCACATGACAAACGCTCCAACTATTAATCAACTTCATGGCTCTTTGCTGGACTCTCTCCACTACACCCATGTCTCTCTCTCGTCCCTGGGGAGCCTAGCACTGGACCCAGCACTCTGGATGCGACCCCCCCACCAGTGCCAGGCAGAGGGGAAGGATCACCCCCCTTGACCTGCTGGCAACACCCTACACGTGGCAGCCCAGGAGGCTGCAGCCCCCCAAGACCCCAAGGTCATTTGTTGTAGAGCTGCTTTCCAGCTGCCGGGTGCCAGCCTGCACCGGTGTGCGGCGTTACCCCTCCCCAGGAGCAGGGCTTGGCACTTCTCTTGGCTGAACTTCACCAAATGCTACTGGCCCGGCTTCTCCAGCCTGCAGAGATCCCTCTGTATGGCACCTCTCCCAGTTGGGTGGCATATACAGCATCCCAGAAGTGCTTCATTTCATCCTTCCTGAAGGTATGCCGTTATTTGTCAAGGGACAGGTAAGTACAGATCACTCAAAAAGGGAAGAATCAAGCTTTTGAAGATGCAAGTCCTTCACAACTCCAGTTCTGCACTGGAGGTGACCACAACAGTATTATGCATTTAAGAGCAGGAATGAGTCGTTAGTGAATCTGTTCTAAACAACTGAAGAATATACTCCAGGCATTAACAACCTCTTTGAAATAATTCTCTCTCCAGTTCCTACCAGTCACCAGCTGGTGTCTGTGAAGGGATTTTAGCCTAGTCAGCCTGATGGAAGTCTTGGTGATGTTTTAACCCGCTCTGCACAGAGCGTGCATCGGAAGTTAGCATCTTCTGGACGTATTTTAATGCCTCAAGTTCTCTCCTGCTGCTAAGACCTTGCGCACCAACAGCACTCAACTACTTCTTTCCCTCTGCTGTTGCACGCACCGCTTTGGTTTCTTGAGGATTTAACTGCTGTGGCCTGTCAGAAGCCAAGTGCTTGCCAAGCACAGGCTACCTGGGCGCAGCGTTCTGTATTACACCACTTTGGCACCGAAGCATCGACACAGTGCTGCTGCTCTGCACACCCGCACCCCAGGCTGCCATCCCTTCAAGCCCCACTGCATGGCCTGTCCCCAGTACGAGGTTACTGGTTGTTACTGGTTGGCTCTAACTGCCTCTGCAGTTCATCGTGACCCACACGGCCAGTCCCCGCTCCGTGCTGCCCTCACCTTCCAGCCCCACAAGCCCATCGCTGCCAGTAACCCCCCACAGGCGAGGTGGCACAGCACAGCTCAGCCCCGGCCTGGCACCACGCCTTGCTGTGGAACTACACCCACGATACAGGTAATCGTAGCCTGCTGCGAGTCATCTCTTCTTTGGGTTCAGAACACCCAGAACCTACATTTCAGTCTGTCAGGGGAAGAGATTCACAAGCTACTCAATTATTTCTAGAGCTCACTCTCAACCTCTTCAGGACCCTACTTCAGACTTCGGGAATACACTCTCAGTGCTTGTTTCCAAGACTAAACAATGCCAATAAAAAATTTCGTCACTCATCTTACAACACAGCCAAGATTAAATCAAAGGTCTGTATTGATTCCTCTCACATTCACACAAAGCATGAAGAACAGTGAAAAACCCCAACAGAGGAAAGAAAAAGCTTGCTACAAACACTATAGCTCAAGAAGAGAGATTTTTTTCAGATTATTTTGAAATTATACCTGAGAAGTCTGTGGTTCTCCAGACAAACTGACACAATACTGGCGATTTCCTGCCATATCTAATAAGCACTGGAGTTGCTGAAGCCCACCACTACATGGAGAACAAATAAATCCCTTTCAGGCAGTCACGCATCTCCTTCCTACCAGCTATACTTCTCCTTTGAAGTAGCTCTCCATGGAGCCACAAGAAGGCAAAATAAAAAATAGAAAGTTAAAGGCAGGAAATACAGAACGCCTCTTCACCAACATTTTACTTCTTTCTAGCCCACCTAATCTGTAATTTGGAAGGACTCAAGGCTTCATTAATACGCACTGCTCCAAATTCCAATCGGTATCATGTCCGCCCTTGGTAGTCATGCTATCTCTGACAGTAATAGCAAATTCAGCCTTATTACAGAGGAGCCTCTCTTACCTGAAAGAATGTTTTTCTCTTTAGAAACCTCCTCGCAGACACCCTTTGAAAGCCAAGTCTTGGCAGGCTTTACATCAGTCCCTCCCCGAGCATAAAAGTGTCACATCAACCCAACAACAACAAAAATAGATGTTATGGAGCGTTATCTGACGTGCTCCACATGCTTTCACAAGTAATGCTAACATGGGTAGGCATTATTTTAAGTACAGTCTGTTGCAAGCAATAAAGCCCAAAGCATGAGAGTAAAATAGCAAGATACACATCTGTCTTCTGCACGTATACAGAGCCTTAATCTCCCAAGATCAAACATTTAGACAAATCTGTTCCAACCTTAGTGCCACACTGAAACTGTAGCTTAATACTACAATGAAAGATTAAGCACAAAGTCATGAGAAAAACAGAAACCAAGGTTTGGGTTATAGCCTGTGAAATAAGTAACAGCTCACGTAGCAAACCGAAGTAGGCCTTAGGCCTAAGAAGGCAATTTTACAAGCAATAGCTGCAGGAAGTTACGGAACTAAGATGAAATGAGCAGCTGTCCTTAATACAGCAGCCTGAATGAGTCCAAACCAGCCTTCTCCATCCCCAAATTAAGATCATGCAATGAGCCCATCCTTGCTCCAGACAGCTAGCTGTAGGTTTAGTGAAGATCATGTCCCTTGGCTTTATGTATGAAGGGTTCTCTTAATCTGCAAGAGGTGTCACTGAAGTTTCAGGGCACCTTTAGAAGTTGCAGGACACAAATAAAACAACTATTTTATCATCAGAATTTTACATAAATATATTCACGTTCATCACTATTCTCTGTGTTCCCTTCCCTCACTCGTTTGCCCAATTCTTTTTTATAAACCCCGAATAAAAGGCAAAGCAGGACAGACTAGAGTTCTCAGAGGCAACAATGGTTCCAGCAACCGTCCACACAGCCCCAGTTAGCTCATGCATCCCAAGGGACATCCAACTCTTATGACCTCAGCAATTTCTGCCAAGCTCTGATTGCACATGTGCACATCAAAGTCTCAAGAACATAAAACACAGAAATGAATTACAGCCTTTATTCCCTCCTACAACAGCATACAAAATTGTAAAGGTCTCTGTTGTACTCAGCTAGCTTTGTACTTAGCTATTATCTTAGTACTGGGATAACTTAAAACCAGTGAAAACCAGTATCTTATACTGTGTTTCAGTCTCAGTAAAAAAATGGACTTAGTTTATCATTATTTTACTGCTTTGTCTTCCTTCCACCCCCTCCAAGTCTCAAAACCTTCAGAGGTGAGCAGTCAAACAGGAGCTTGTTTTGTACAGGTGAAGGATGCATCCTGGGGGGGAGGCAGGAGAGTACTTTGCCTGGAGGCCACTTTCAGAGCAGGCAGCCATCAAAGCTTTCTCGAATGGCTTGTCAAGGTCTTCTGGAGCGGGAGCAGCTTCCTCTAGCGAGTGCACCCCTGAACCCCAGTGCAGATCTGCTGCTGCCTTCCAAGCTCCAGCTACCCCGGAATGGAACGGACAGGTTATCATCCCGCCAAGCACAGGCAAACCCCTCCTGAACAATGGACGAGTCAAATCTCCCCACTGAAATTTTTCACGCTACATCAACCTGGTATCCCAAGCCCGTGGTACCAATTAAGCAGAAGGCACAAGACACTTTATTAATGGCATCTTCAGGAAAGATTCACCACTACGGAACCCAGCGCTGTATACTCAGCCACAGTTCTGGAGAGGCCCGTGCTGCCCGCACCAGTGCTGAAACCCATCCTGCAGCCAGCAGCACCGGCCGGCTCTTAACTCCGCTCCTCCTTTTGCTCTGGCACCAGCTCTGCAGCTCCTTCTCCCCAGCCCTCTCCTCGCCGTGTGTGGGCACAGCATTCTCCTGCCACGCTGGTCAGGGTTTGCCTTGTGACACTCTCCCCCCGCAAGCATCAGAAAAGAGGGGAAAATCTGTCCCAAAACTGTGGTATACAACCTCAGTGGGCACCTGCATCGCACTACGGTGAATACACGGGGAAGAAGATGGAAACACTGAGCAGAGGATTCTGTTAATCTTCAAGCATTACCATATAACTAAAGATGTTTCAGCTTCCCAAGAGATTGCTTAGCACGAGCTGTTGATTGAAAACACTTAGATATGCTTATAATTCTCAGATAAAATTTATTCTTAACCAAAATAGCATCTCACCAGTTAGCCAAGAGCCTCCTTTTGTTTTCCTCTTCTGAGCTAGCGATCTGAATTTCTTCATTTTTTTTCTTAACATCTAACTGACAAATGAAAGAGACATCTTCGTTTACATTCCTTGGACACGAACAGTAAATCACAAGTACTGCAGGAGGGAGTCTGGTATACCAGCACAGTAAGGGGCTGTGTTGGGTTTTTTCTTTTAATAAAAAACTGCTGCAGGCAAAAAATGATGAAGGCCTGTCTGTTGTACAAATACACACACAAAATTAAGAGCTACTTCTAATTATTCTGTGCTTCTGAAGTTCTCTAATAAAGAGATGATATCAAGAAGTACTTTGTTTTGATGATCAACTTTATCCTCATCTAGTATCTAGTTAAACAGCCTTCTAATTGACGCCCTACCCCATGCTAAGGACAAAATTTGCACAGCTTCTTCATTTAAATGTTACGTTTTTAATTAAATTCAACACACCCAGACACTGAAGAAACTGCAGTGCTTCAAAAAACACAGGAAAAAACTAGCCAGAAAAATACACCAAACGCACTGTGAACATAATTGCACAAAAAAGGTCTTTTTTTTCTAGGTCAGTCAAAAGCATACGGAGCTATGAACTCCACAGCCTTCTAGCTTCCCATCATCTATAAGGACATAATTATCTCAACATTTTTAACCTGTTCTTCACTCAGTCACAAATAATTTAAGAAGATTAATAGTCAAACATTTCCAGTTACTACTCTGTTTACGTAGCTCTCAAGTTGTCTCCCCCATGGAAGCCCCATCAGCAGCATCTGCAAGGGACCCCAGGGGGATTTTTGTGCTTTAAAGATTAACCTTTAAGCATAAGATTTGCAACTTGATTTGAATATTAAAAAGCTAAAAGGAATCATTGTTAAAACAAGCAAAACAAAATCATCGGGGTTTTTTAAGTGTCAATTTACATCTTTTGCAGGACTCCTCAGACACTCCACTCCTCGTTCGCTGGCACTGCTTACATTAATAAACAAGGCTTTGATGCCACTTAAGACTGTTTACTACATGTTGTTTGAGCAACAAATTATTTTTTTTTCCTGGATCACCACAGTTAAACCCTTCAGAAATAATTATTAATAATTAGACTATTATCTCAAAAGTGAGATGCTGGTACTTACTGGAGCACACAAGCAGCGTTTTTCAGAAAACCCAGTTTGTCAAAGTCATTTACCACACTGAGCTGTGGACCCTGGATGCTTTCTTTGTTGCTGCACACAGAGAACAAGGCAACATTACAAAAGAAACATCATTCTGCTCAGACTGTTGGAGAGCGAAGCAGCACCATTTGCAAACTAAGATTTCCTGTTGCGCTTCACAAGAAGATCAAGAGCTGTATGTTTCGGATACACCTATTTTATCAGTACCATGATGTCCTCAAACAAGCAAGAAAAGCAACTGCTTGCATTCCTTTCATGGTCCTTTATACAAGTTCAAAGCTTCAAAACTGCATTTGTGTCTCTAGCTACCTTTTTCGCATGCTGCAGTTTTTACCAGAATATTCTGCCATTGTGCTGTTGTACCAACCAAACTACAAGGAAACGAGGCACAACATTGCTTTGTCAAACTGTAACAAATCAGTGCCTTAAAACAGGCTATTAAACAACATATGCATTTTAATTTTCTTAATCTTTCAGGACATCATATAGACACAGTCCACACAAAGTTTACATAGTTCTACAGCTAAAATAAATATTAAGACATTTCAGAAGAAGAATCTTATATATGACTATGGACCACCAGCCCGTTTTCCCTCTGTGGCACCACTTAAACTGTATTTACGGACTAAGCTTCATCTGTCAGCAAACATCTTGAAAGGAAAACAATCATTTGGAAATTTCAGACCCACCCTTTGGTGTTCAACGGGCTTTACCTGGACAAATAAACATTAAAGCTCAGGTTGCTCTTGAAATCACAAGCCAGAATGACATCAGACTGATGTTAGGCCACAGTTTGCCGTGTATTTAAACCTGCACTGCTGAAAAGAAATTGTTTTCCTTTTCCATGCAGTATTAGCAGAAAAAAAAAATTCAGCTGAATCACTCCTCCAAACTGGTTCACAACATAAGCCGCACAACTGCTTGTGCCAGCAAGGAGGGAGGGTAGAGAAGTGACGGCAAATGGGCATGAGCAGCAAGAAGGGGACAGCTTTTTGGCAGTAGTGCCAGCTTAAATGCACATCAAACTATGGCTCTGAGCACAAATTCTAAGTAATAGTTCACGCTGTAAGTAAATGGCCTCAATCATAACCAAAACCACTAATAAAAAGCACAGATTCTGTAACAGAAAAGGTAAAGATTTCAAATGATTGAAGAGGATGATATTTATTTTTCCCAGTTTAATAAAGAATGCTGGGGACTGTATAGACTTTGGGAAAAGAAATTAACATCAACCTTGCACAAAAGATCATCAGTAAATATAAATACCTCAGAGAATGCAAATAATGACAGCAGCAAGAACAGAGTATCATCTCAGTGATCACCTCAGACTAGCATAAAACCTCGTGTTCAAGCTTGCTTGGTGTTGCAACTAAATATTCATTTACAAGGAGTCATCGTAAGATATTAATTTGCATATAACACTCAAAGTCTGTTTGAGTAACAATTCCCAAGTCAGAAATTCAGTTTCAAGCAAAGCACACCACAAGCACCAGAGACGTTTGCCCCGTTGTGGTGAAGACAAGCGCTCCCCCCCATGCCAAGAGCACTCACCATCATCACTGTCCTAAGAACACCCCAGCACCTCAACAGGCCTCGCAAGCAACTCGGCTTGAGGGAAATCTCTTCCAGTTAATTTAAAACCTGACGTCTCAGACTATGAAGAATACACACAACTGTCATTCTGAAGATGAGAGCGCTCTTTTTGCTTTCTACAAAGTCTCAAAGTAAGGTGTGGGTTTCTTCTCAGCTGGAAAATACCACAGTGACACTTTAAATAATGTTCTTGTTGCTTCTATATCTGAGTAGCACAATAAAGCACCGTGTTGAGATGCTCCTCCCAATTTAGCAAGCCAGTACATTCACATGTGCAGGACAATGCTGCACAGCCACCAGCTCAAGTTTCGAAAGCAGAGAAGGCAAATCAGCCCCGCACGGAGCTGGCGGTGAGGTAACGGGACTCCTCCAGCTCGGCCACGCATCTCTGCGTCGCGCTCAGCCGCACCGCGCAGGCGGAACCTCAGGAGCCTAAGCTCAACTGCCCTCCACTGCTGCACGGAACGGCCCGAGTAACAACAAAGAAGTGGTGAGGGAAAGGGAAGCATCCTAGGTTCCAAGTAAGAAACACCATTACAGAGAAGCAGCTCGTGGCATTCAGGCCCTGAGAGCAGGCAGCACCTCCTGCCTCACAATCAGGTACAGAAAAACCAGGACGGGGCTACATGAGCATCGGGAGGGTCTTCCCTCAAGCCCTCCAGCGTACTTCACAGCACGGCACGGTGCTGCGCAGCATTGCCCATAAACAAATGGTTTAACAGGTAAAATACCCACAGTAACTCTTGGCCTAATCGATATCCCTGACATCAAGCTTGACGAGTTACATACACGCCAAAAACTGAACAAGAAATACATTTAGAATTCCACACGTATCATCGGACTTCCCCTTGCTCTTTTTACATACAGCAGATCACCCAGTATGGTTTTAATCTTCTCTGCCCTGCTATTTTCTTTAATCACATACCTCAAAATTGTCTCTAACGCATAATATTTTGCCATTTTCAGGCATAGCATCCATTCCAATAATTATACTTTCAATGTTATTTTGGCTTATGACTTCACGCACTGAGACAAATTTTCACAGACCTTCCATCAACACTGCCTGGTCTTCCCCCATCTCTCCCCCATCAGGCAGCCTGAGTTTAAACCAGCCAATATACACAAATTGCAGTGATTTCCTTCCAGCAAGAATTGCCTTTCACATATTAAAACTTAAACACATAGGTCAGCAGAAGACAGATTCTTTTCACCAAGGGCCTTTGAGATCCTCCCATTTCTCCAAGCACTAGGTCTGCTCTTTGGTTGCTAGTGATTTGGTAAAGTTTCTGCTTTTCCCAAAATAACACGTTCATGACCATGGCACAGTCCACCAGCTCTAAACACAAACCGTGATTAGGCAACATTTTCCTCACATGGCAAATGTCTACTGTGACTCCTAGGTGATTCAAGTTTCACTTCACAGTTCCTTGTAAAAACTCAAGCATACATCCAAACCCCAAGCACACACTAAATATTTTTACTTGCTCTTCTCTTCTAAGGCTAAAAATAATTAAATCGCTTTGTTTTTTGGGAACTGCAACACTTCATTCCAACATTTTCTTCCAGGTATTTTAAAAAACAGCACTTATAAGCTCACTTCAATTGAGTAAAAAAATTTCACTCATGAAAGATGAAGTCGGAGCAGTGAGGTTTTTTTCTGCAAGACACAACACTCTTTGCCAGCGCTGCTATTTAAAACGGAGGGGAAAAACAGGTCCGGGGAGGCCACGGACACACTGGATGAAGGCTGCCACGCTGAAAGCACTACAGATATTAACGCTAATTACTTGTAACAGTCATTTTAAAGGGACTTCAGTTAGCTAAGACAAAGATGACAGAAGTAACAGGAAAAACAGAAGTAGTGAAATTAGCTGCCTATTTTGCAAGAGGAAACAGTGGGTACAGTGTAACATCAATGAACTCGAATATGCATTTATTCCTGGCACTGCATCCCTAAAACATTACACGTCTTTCTGTAAAATTTGGCATCCTCCAGCCCCTTCATATTTTTGTAAACTACTCTGCTACTTCAATCTTGAGTCTTCACAAAACTCAGACACATGTAGCAGTCTCTAGGGCTGGTCACAACTAAATAGTCTTTAGAGAAAGTGCAAAGCAAAAACTCAGTATTTAAATTTACTAAAAGAGTGATAAACTTCTTTTCAGCTTAGGGTCCTCTTCATGCTAAGCACTGAAGAAACATGGAGAAATGCTGCACCACGGAGCTTTCTGCTTATTTACGACCCAAACCAGGCAGACAACACAACGTATAGCTACTCCTCTGGCTAGCATCTGTATGTCTCGAACAGAATCTGGAAAACCAACTGTGCTGGTCATGTATATGACAAAAACTTAAGTTTGTTTTATTGTATTGGTCTTAAATAGGTATCTATATGATTCTGAATCATTTACAGACACTGTTTTCGACCTCAAACTTAGCAGTCGGCTATGAAAGAGGAAGAAGATTCATCAAGCAGAGCTAAGGGCACAGCCCATTGCAAAACATATCCAACATCTCATCCACCTCATAACCCACCAGGGGCGAGAAGGCAACCTCACCGAGACGAGGAGGTCCCCATCACAATCTCTGCCTAGCGCCTTGAGTCCTCTGCAATAGGATGTCTCGCCTAACGTGTAGATATTTATACTATGGATGACTAATCTGAATTAGTCACCCAGACTCCCTTTGCAGTAGGAGAGAAATGAGCACTTCTACAGCAAAACTCTGCTCTATTTTAGACTTCTGCATCAAAAGAAAATAAGCATCTGTTTCTCGCCATTGACTAAAAAAGGAATCCTAAATGGTTACCTCAGAAGTAGGCATTTACATCATAGATGTGTGAACTTCGGTGAGAGGTCTCCAGCCCCTTGAAAGGGAAGGCAGAGTCTGAAACACAATGTTAGGAGGGGAAAAAGAAAAAAAGGTTTAGAAAGTCATGGAAGAAAATAAAAAAGATAAAAGAAAATTTAGGATATATCATGGATAATGTAATGTTAAAAAGTAATATAGTAAAGGACTGGGAGAATGCAGAAGTAGTAAAAAAACAACTGAGCACTAAGAGAAACGATCTTCATATTTTAAAAAAAAAAAAAGGGTAACACACAGTAGAACTAAGTTGAAATCTATCATTTAGTATTTTCTAATTTGTTAAAGAGAATGCTGAGTGAGCATCTGTTGAGCATTAATCGGGTACTCTGGCTCAGGAGCTGAGGTCCTGGGACTCTGAGGATGACCTGGATATTCTATTCACTAGTCTAACACAGAATCATGGCTTTTGTTAAGACTGCTGCAGCCCTGCTATTCCCAACCCCTTCATACTTAAACTGCCTGGCAAACGTTCCAGCAGCGGTGCTCATCTGTTCCTACCACGCCTGTTAGGTAAAATAAACCAGCAGAAAATGAGCAAGGGAAGGGGGTTAGTCTTCTGACAGGGTGAAGGGGGGTAGTCTTCCGACAGACCAGCTCCCTGTAAGTATGGGACCAGCACTAACGCAGAGGGACAAACCAGGAATGTGCTGCACCCCAAACTCAAGATTAGTTAAACTGAACCACACCCTATTTAAATCCAGACGGGGAGAGACCTGCTCTTTTTACTCTTCGCCTTCCCGGGTCACACGCTCCTGCATCCTCCCTTGTGTCAGCGGTGTTTATGCAACTCCACATCGAGCTGGTTGAGGGAGCTGATCCAGCTGAAAACTGCTTCCTCCATTCAGGGCTTGGGTTCAGCCCGCTCAGCCCCCTGAGGCGCCGACCACACAAATATTAATGCCAACACACGGCAACCTGGACTCAGGCCCACTGCTGTCACGGTGGAACTGTGCCCTTCGTCCTCTGGCCTGGGCAGATGGGATACAGTTTTCAACCTGTTAGCTTACAGGCTCAATTATCCTTCTAAAAAACAGAAATCCGACTTAACAAGAAAGTATTATATTAAATGGCACACCAGCGGATCTTCTGAAGGAAGAAAATGAAAAGTAAATAGCTAAAGAAACACAACCTTTCTTATCCCACCCTGCTGCACGTGAAAGCAAGAAGCTGAGACAATCCGTAAGTTTTGCAAGACGGTGAGGAATGAAAAGAAAGGAAGAAATTGGTACGCGGAAGAGAATCTAAGTCGCTTATCACAAAATGTCAAGGCATAGCCCATCATGCATTTTCTCAGCTAACATAATTAAGTCTACCATAGAAAAAAATCAAAGACAAAACTGAAACTGAAGTATCTTGTGTTCTATTTCCTTCTTCCTTCCTGTAGGTTGCAGCAAGAAAAACCATCTCCACTACTGCAGTCTTCGCATTTTTTTGCCTTTCTCTCAGTAAGCAGTGCCAGCCTCTGCTTTGCTGCTATTGCTCCTAATTCTGCCAAACAAAATCAGAATCAAAGTGACTTAATAGTTATCAGTGTCACTGCAGGCCACAATGCTCTGAATAGCAGCAAACTGCAGAACTGAAATAAAATTCAAAAAAAAAAGACAACTAGCACAGGCATACTGGAAAGAACAGCAGAGACATTTGCCAACTGAGCACAAACCTTGAATTCAAGTCATCAATATGTTTGGACAGTTTTCTTTGCAAACCACGCAGCTTGCCGACCATGCCACCTACCAAACAAAAGCTGGTGAAAGTTTCTTATTTAGTCTAGGTAAGGAAACTGTTCTGAGCTCTGCCTGTTTGACTCAAATAACTTCTTGAACTTTGCCATTTAACCATAATGTTATTTTCTCACACCTTCCTGTTTCCCCTTCTGTCCAGATAAGATTGCGTCCTCAAGCACACGACACCGACACAACAGTAAGAAATTCAGTATTTGCAACGCAGTGACACCCCGAGGCACTGCTTCAGGGATGGGCCACCCCGGTACCGAGCACCACGCACGCACCACGCACGCCTACAGCTCGGCCACTGCCCCGGAGAGCTTACAACTCCGGCACGGCATGAGAAAACAGGTAGACACAACTAAAGAGAAATTGTGGGGGAAAATTAGTAGCAGTCACTGTTCAACAGCTGCAGAGCTTCCATGCTCAGGCTAATGATTTTAACTTCCTTCTTTTGACATGACGTTCTCCTAAGCTAGCTCGTCCTAATTTTGCTGACAACCCCCTTTCCAAAGCTCAGTGCCACATGGTGTTTAGTTTGAAGCGACCCCTGCCAAAGATGACAATTTTAGTTAGGCTTTAGGCATTGCTATGTAGTCATTTATTATTGTAGCTACTCGCACTGTCTCAGCTTTATCTAGAACTAAATGGCATTAATAAGCAAAAAGAGAGAACGTCACTTAATTCAGCCGGTGATGTCAAACTTCCCATTTGCAGACCTGATCCCAACGCTGTGTAGGCGATGCGTGTGGCATTCAAATTCCACAAAAATCTGAGCTTCTTTTAGGCGGAGATTTTTAACCTTGGCTATGAAAGCCTCATTTCCCAAGAGAACTAATATTTATTTGCCCGAGTTTACCCCCATACCAGAGTTAACACGCAGGTAAAAATAGCCAAGGCATGTAATAATAATGTCAATATTGGTTATTGCACTGCTGACTGCTTTAGCAGATCAAAACAAGGAGCAGAGAAAGTCCATCACAGGGGGAGGGGAGGATGGTGGGAGGCATAAAGACAGGGAGACAGAAAGAGAAAAGCGCAATTAAAGAAACAAGCGCTCTAGAAACATAGCAGCGGACAGAAAAGACAACATACTTTTGCTTCTAATAATATTGAATCAAAGACGACACTTAAGTTCCTTTGTTGCTACTATTGGTCACACAGAGGCCACATTCTTTCCCTGATCCTTATATAAACCCACTGACATCTGTAGATTTTCCGTGAAAAGGAGGTAACAAACAGTCAAAGCGATTCCCCAGCCCATAAAACATAATTAAGAACAGAACTGTGTTACCCTATAAATAGGGCTAAGAGTAAAAGACTGCTGCTCTGAACCGTGGCTCCATATTTGACTGCTCAGATGGAGAGCTGACATCATTCATTAATACAGTCTATTAACTCTGCTCTCCTCAGTTAGTTTCTCAATAATTTTACATCCAGCAAAACAACAAGACCTCCCACAAATATTCCTCCCTATAAAGTTCTCAAAAGTTCTGTCAACTACCCGGCTCCTGCTCTGCTCTCAGCTCGCTGACCTCATCCGTCTCTCCTGTGCCATTTACACCCAAGGTTCCCAGTTATTCTTGTCATTCTACCATTGTTTCAGAAACATTTACTATAACAAGATACTCTTCTATTTCTTGGCATTCCAGTTTGCCCATTTTTATGGCTGAGCCTATTAGACTCTTCTAGCTATTGCCCTTCGGGCACTAACACTTCAGACTCCAAGCCACTGTGTTAAGAAAACATACTACTTGATTATGTACGTGCAGTCATTTTCCCTAACATATAATCTACAGCTTTTACACTTACACTTCTACGCACCTTATTATCAGAAACACAGAGTTGGAAAGCGCAACCTGTTCCCCGTGCCCTGAGCTCTCCTCAAACATAACACCTTCCTTTGCGGAAATTCTTCTGTCCCACTGATGCCTGACTGTATCTCAGGGAGGGAAACAGTTTGGGTTTCTCTTTGACACCTCAGCTGATAGCCACTAAAACTCAGGAGAGGACACGAATGAAGCGTTTTCCCTCCACAGAGCACGGAACCATCAGCTATGCCTGGGATATCTCCCCACCAAAGAGGAGGGGAAGCGTAACTAAATGATTCCTCCTTCTAGCTCAGGATCGCACTATCTGGGGACAGCGAGAATTTAATTCACTCCAGCTGACTCCCAGTCCAACCAGCAAACTGTGAGTCAGGGGTGGGGGGAGCCCCACGGAGCAGCTCTGCCAGCACCCCTCTGCGGGAGGGGGGCTGCAGGGCTCCAGCCTTCCCCCACAGGCAAGCACTGCAAAACAGGCTGTGCCGCTCGTGACAGCGGCCTGGAGCTTTCTAAAAATAATTTAAGCCCACAGACTGAGGATGCTTGCTTACCAGGAAAAAAAAACAGCGTAAAACATAAGCTCTTAGTTTTCTCTGTTATTAATTTTTGACAGTCTCCAGTTTCTGAACTATGAACTTGGAAATTCAACCTGTCCCTCCCACAACACAACCACGACTGAATTCACTGAATACCAGGTTCAGAAGGCGGATGCTTCAGAGCTCCCTGCCAGCTCCAGAACAAATGCTCGACATCAGTCGCGCTCTCACAGCCTGAGGTTTGCAGGAACCTCCCAAAACCTCAGCGCCGTTTTCTGCACCACCTGTCTGAAACCATTCTGCTACAGACCCAGCTCTTCCCTGAAAGCTGCTGCAGCGCCACACATTTTCCACGATTTCTAGAGAGGACATTGTCCTAGGTCCCTGGATTTGCAGCATAATACAAAGTACAAAAGTCACCAGAAACGTCTGCGTATCGAACACATAAAAAACAAAGCCTTCAACTTCAAGCCATTTTGTTTTTATCCAACCCCCAGTCATCTTCTCCTGAGCAAATGTTTACTGGTATCGCTCAAACCAGTACAGATCATTATGTGTTCCTATTGCACGTTCCAAAATTTAACTTTGCTTACCATGATATCACCATTGGTTGCTATGGAAATTGCTATACTACCATCCACCAGATTTTTCTTACCACTGAAGTATTTTGGCAGACTGTTTGCTCTTAAGTGTCAGAGTAATAAGAGAAATCATAAATGTTTATTCTCCCATCCTTAAAAAGGTGTTTTGTAACAAAAATCTGCTGGGAAGTGATTACATGCTTGGCTTCAAACATGTGTAGCTCTGGACAGGACTGGAATCAGAACTTTCTCCTTTGTTTTTTGAGAGAGAAAATAAAGTACATTATGAAAACAGGCTTCAATTTTTAAAATATTAATTTTTAAGTGGAAGATCAAGATATGAAAAATACCACAGGGCCCTCCAAGTTCTCTCAGTTTCTCTTTTTCACTTCCTAGTTTGTTGTTTTGTATTTTTTTTTTTAACTGGTGCAAAACAAGGCCTTCAAATTAGGAAGGGAGCCCTCGGCAGACTCGTCAAGAAGTCATCTTTCTGTAAGATTACACGCTGTAGCAATTCCATCAGTGGCTGCAACTCCTACCCTAGTTTCTGTACATTAATAATGCCACCACAGTGACATTTACTCTCACATACTGCCCATGCGAAGCCGGCAGGGTCCCTCGCTCGGGCTCCGGGCCCTGCACACCCGAAGTCAGCGGGTCCCCAGGAGGCTGACCCCCACCTCTGACCTCGCCCCCACCACCTCTCCCACCAGCTGCAGTAATTAACCACCGGCTAAGCACGAGTCCCGAAAACCTGGACCCCCGCACTCCCATTACCGATCCCCACCAGCTCGAACCCCTCTTCCGAAAAAAAAAACAAAACGAAAAAGCAAGTTCTGACACGCGCAGAAAGTCCAATTTAACCCAGATATCGCATGAAACGACACGGTGGGAGTCCGGCACGGCCGAGAGCAAAGACTCAAAAATGGACCTCTGTGATCAGCGCGGCCAGCACCAGCGGGGCCACGGGCTATTTAAAAACCCCCAAAAACAGTGAAAAACAAACCAGGGGCAGCCGGACGCGGCCCTGCTGCCCAGGCAGCGCTACGGGACCGGTGACCAACTCCTCCCGGCGGCCCGGGGGGTGGGAAGGGGCTGTCGCGGTGCGGCCGAGGAGGCCGAAGCGGAGGCGGCGGCAGGGGAAGGAGGCGGCGGGCTGGCGGGGCGGCAGGCCGCGCACCGCCTCCGCGGCCCGCCGGGCCCAGCGCCCCGGCCCCGGAAGGCGGAAGCGGCCCCACAGCGGGGCGCAGCCCGCGGCCCGGCCAGCCCCAGCCCCGGCGCGGCGGCGGGCGGGCGGTGACAGCTCGGCGGCGCGGGGCGGCGGGCCCGGCCGCGGGTCTCACCTGCTGGGGGTCCGGGCCTGCCCTCCGCCCCGCGGCGAGGCCGCTGGCACGCTGCCTGGCTGCGAGGGCCGGCGGCCCGGCGGGCATGGGCCGCGTCCGAGGCGGGAGCGCGGCGGCCGGGGCTGCGCTGACAGCGGGCGGCGAGGCGGCGAGCTGCGGGCGCTCCGGCTGCCTCCAAAATGGCGGCGGCCCCGCTGCTGCCCAGAGCCGCGCGGGGGGGGGCGGGAGGGGAGGCGGGACCGCGCGCGGGAGGGGCGGGGCCGAGCGGCGGGGCGGGAACAGGGCCCGGGGGCGGGGCCGGGAGGGGTGGGCGGGGCCCGCAGCAAGGGGCGGGGCGAGGCGGGGTGGGCGGGGCATCGCGCCGGGGTCAAGGTCGAGGTCAAGGTCGGGGCCCGGTGCGGCGGCCGCAGCCTCGGGGTCAGGGTTGAGGGAGAGGGGACAGCCCGGGACAGCGCTCTGCGGCAGGGGGACAGGGCCCATAGTCCCCGCGGTGGGCGAGCTGCGGCCCCCTCCCCTCCCGGGGTGGCTCGTGGCCTCGGGGGACACAGGCCCAGGGTGGGAGGAGGGTGAGGACATGGGGACAGCAGGAGCCCCTCTGTGGCCACCACCGGCAAATAACAGGAGGCAGGTAACAAGGGCCAACCCCCTTGTTCCCCAGCCTGGGGTATCTGGGGAGAAGGCCCGAAGGGGGGGGGGGGGGGGGGGGCGGGGCTGGGCACTGGCATGGGGCTGGGGGGGGGTTAACCTCGGGGTGACACGGCCCACTGTGTCCGGGGAGATGGGGGTGAGCGTGGGGGAGAAAGGAAGGAGCGTGATGGGGGGAAAAGAGAAGGAGGGAAAAGGGACGACCCAACCGATAGGAAAAAAACAGTTTTGGGGAGAAAGAGAGCTCTCAGTCCTGCTGGCTTGCTGGGTGCAGATTTCATCGTTGCCTTGCCCAGATTTGTCTCATCTGTCAATAAACTGCTTTCCAGGTGCCAGCATCATGCAGGAACTCACCAGGAACCGATCCGATTCTTCCCGTCCTTCCACAGTGAATTCCTGTTGTTAGATTTACCACTCTGGCTCATCTTCCTCGCTGGTCTTACTTAGGCCTTGACCCTGCAAATATTAATACATGTGGTTAAAATTTAACGCGTCTGCTTCAGAACCTACGGACAGGTCGGAACAGCCATGGTGGCAAATGTGCCCCGTGGATGGAGGTGATAACAAGGGAAAATGGGGGGTTTGCCAGCAAGGCATGTGAAAAAAACAGTTTTTTACTGCCCTGGTTAACTATAGGGGTTTGGGGGTTTTGCCACAGAAATACCACCCAAAATTCCACCCATGACTAAATGGGCACAATTTCTAGTTTATGCATGTTTTTTCACCATAAGGGCTTGAAGGCAAGGGCTCCAAGAGTTTATACAGTACCAGGGTGGGAATTAACACTTTGTTGGCTGTTAACAAGGAAAATAAATAGTACAACCTCAGAAGTTTCATTTCTCTATTTTGTCCGTTGGAGAGTAATGAGCTTATAAAGCATTTTTTGTGGCTTGTTGTGGCTTCTGGGGACATGATGATGGCTATCCGAGCAAATCCCCAAGTCTCCCAGCCCTCCCCAGAGTGTATTCATTTCCCTGTGTAGCGCAGGAGGGCCGGGGCTGTAGACCCTGTCTTCTCCAGTTGAGTACCAGTCTGGGAACAGGTTCCTCCTGGTCTCCTCCAGCCCTACAAAACACCCCAAAATACAGCTGAACTCTCTGGGCTTGGCAGCGAGCACGGGCGCGGGCTGCCAGCTCACCTCTCCCCGGCCAGGACGCAGGCAGGTACAAGAACAGGGAGAGCTACTTACGCAGGGAAAATAACCCGCGGGTTTGAGACCCTGGTTGTTTTACGAGGGCGGCTACACTCTGCTGCGAGCGAGCTGTCGGTCTCTTCTGTGGCTGCTCGTGCTGACATGCAGATGCTGAATACAGGTGTGACCTCTTTCCTGTTCAAACAGATACAAAAATCAGTGTTTGCCTACTTGTGCACATATGAAAAGGCAGTAATTTTAGGTTTCGCATCCTTTGCTGTTGGTAAAATCCACACCGGGGTGTACGTAGTGAAAAATATGATCATGTTATTGTCCTCTCGCCAGCGTTTCAGCTTTTCTGAACAGGAAGAAGCTGATCGTTTAGTGTCCTTCCTCCAACCGTTTTAGCATTTCCAGGACAATTGTTTATTGAAATTCATGCTGTCCAGTGTCCTTAAAAACACACATCTTGAATGATCTTAGGATTATTTAGCTTCTAATACAGCAAAAATATATTCAGAAAAGGACTGCCTCTCGCAGTTTTATAGCAAAATTCCTAAGGATTGTTACCGTTTTGCACTAAACTAGTAGGGTGATCTCACCGGGTTACAAAAACGTTAATTCACTTTTAAATCCTAACGCCTGTGAATAAGAAACAGCTTTGCCGTTTACATGGTGCTTTCTATCAGCCTGGTTTCCCCACCGATTGTTCCAAAAGTCACGCAGAATGAACAGAAAGGAGGAGCGAGGTGCAACAGTGCCAGCTTGGCTGAAATTAGCCGGGATGGAGCCACCGTTCTGGCCGGTGACCTCAGTTCTCCCCATCTTGGAGAGAGGTGAAGCAGCGGCGTCTGCCTGCCATTGTGCTGGGTCAAAAAGTCTCCGTGGAACAGCAGCACAGCCGCCAGCTCCCTGAGATAGTGAAGTTGTCACCGTGCCAGCCGGTATGTCATTTAGCCTATTGTCAAGGCTAACAATAACGGATACGGACAATTTAGAAACAATCCAAATCATGTAAGCGCGCAAGGTATAAAACTCAATCTCACAGGTGGCCAAACGGGCCCTGGAAAGGCACAGTATGATTCACCCTGCTGCTCCCGGCAAGGACAAGCCCCTCACTGGGATTCCACTCCCTGCGCTGCTGCAGAACTAAAGCTGCAGCTCCAGACCCACACCACGCCGGTCCCGGGGCGGTTAGCCCTGCTTCGTCGGGCTGGCACCCTGCCTATTAGCATGTGTAATTGCATCTTCGTCCCATATGCAAACGTGCAGTCTTTGGACTATAAGCCTGGTGAACTGTCTCACTTTTTTCTACACACGGAGCATGTATTTCACAACCAAAACTATGTTGTTAACATACACCTCTGAGCTTGAAAAGCTGCCACTCTCTAACTCAAATAACTGATTTGCACATCAAGCAGTCAGGACACATTAAATCGTGTTTTGTTGTGCTACTTGCTGGACCACTTGCTAGCGAGGGTTTGTTCGTCTCTTTGAAGCGTTGAACCCTGTTCTAAGGAAGTTTCGATTCTGAATTTGAAGCTCAGTGAAAAAGCACAAAAAACCCCAGAGTTTTTGTCAGAAATCCAAAGACCACTGCAGTGAAGATTTGGGCACAGTACGGATACTCGTGTCTTCAGACCCCCAGCGCCATGAGCATGTCGGGCCTCAGACCCTGAGCAGAGCTCTCCAGCTCTGGAACCGGAGGAACGAGACTGAGCCTTACTAAGATTCACACCTAGAGCAGGATTAGGCACAGAGTTTGCTAGGAGGCTGCACAACCAGAAATAGGATCGATGATCAAGAATGCTGGGCTCTATTCCTGGCTTAGAAATGAAGTGTGATCTGGTGCCTAGAACAGACATTAGATCAGGATCACCAGGCTACAGGTTTGACATTAATTCAGAGAAACACTGAAGGGAGGAGGGGAAGAGTCTCAGTTCATTCTGCCCGAGTCATAGGCTCTTTTCCTGAATATAATTTGTGTGTTAGGTTTTTCAAACACCAAGAATTATATTTAGCTGCCTTTTGGGGCAAGTTATAAGGCCTTGTTCAAATAACAAAGCTCTGAAGTGCGCAAAATATAAACAGCAATCAGAAGCGAGGCTGGCGAGCTAACATTTCTTGGCTTACAGCATATTGCATGTGCCTCTAGTCTGCAGGGTATTTATGTTTCTCCTCTTGTCTGGGAAATATTATCCTGACTGGCAGTGCAAGAGAAAAGGCAGACAAACTGAAGCTGAATGCAAAATATCCTGCAAAATCTGGTAGGCCGGTTGCTCTTGAGAGCTCTGATGCAAAAGATAATTATAGATGAAAGTGTAGCAACCGCTGTGGTTAAGGTTGCGAAATGTTCTATTTACTCAGGTTGCTTAGGAGCCGTGCAAAAACGACCCGCTGGCCCTGCGCAGCGCAGGATCTCCGGCAAGGCCGGAGCTTTGGAGAGGATCAGATCTGTGGCCTTCTCCGGTTCTGCAGAACCTTTATTGCCCAAATATGGGCCAGGAGCATATTGGCACTTAAAAGGCTGGAAACTGTGGGCCTGGGAGTCGCTGTTTCGTAGAGACCGAGCGCTCAGAAGGCCCAGCCCTCCATGCTGAGCAGATTAAATTCTTCTCTCGGAGAAAACACCACTTCGCAGATTTCTCTGGAGAAGCCGGGAGGAGCCCAGGACCAGCCCCCTCCCCACCCCTCACAAAAGGGCTGCAGAGCCAGATACCCATCAGGGCTTCGAGTCTTCCCTGGTTTTGTTTCAAGACAAGCTGAGGAAATTAATTATAAAAGCTCTTGTGTTTAGACAACATTAAACCAAAAATACTCTGGGGCACGTCCTCAGCTTGTGTAAATTGTCAGGAGATATCAAAGTAAAGATCAAATGCCAGGCCTTCCCGCAGATATCCTGTGTGTGTTATGACACAGCAGCTACGCGCCGTCAGAAACTGTTTCCCAAACAGCAGCCTCGTGCAGCGCAGGAACACCGTGGCCAGGCTAAAGATGCGGTGGGACCGTCACATACTGCGCTAACCAGCAGCACCCCCTCGGATTTTTTATTTTTTTTCCACTTCTTTGATTGCCTTGATGTGCAGTTTCTTCATGCTTAAGCCATGTAATCTCCTCTGGATTGTATAAACGTAGCTGTGGCCCTTTATTAGGGTGCAGAGGTGCTACACTAACACAAATAATGAATTGCAATATTAAACTGTTAAGTAATATTATTATTTGTTATAAGTTCTCGGCATACTGTATCCAAATATGCTACATTACTTGTTTTATATTGTTATGTCCAGTCATACAGCTGTCACAACACGTGCACATAAAGAGAACAAACTCTTTATAATCTACTATTGTTGAGGACTTTCTTCATCAGCCAATTTTGCCACCACGATCACATGAAATGTTGGTGAAGTCTCTACAGAAGTCCAGCATAACATATACACCTACTTCAGTCCTATTTATGATCTCAGAAAAGCCTTTTTCTTCCTTGCTAAACACATAGGACAAGTTACCAAAGCAAGCAAGTGAAAAAAACTCACCAAGGTTATACCTGATTCTTGCCAGAAAAGTGGCATGATGAAAATATAAGAAAAATAACATTATTTTCCCCATAATTCTCTGTCGCATAATAAAAATCACCTTTAGTCTTATTCCAAGGGGTCTCGTGTAGCTGATTTCACTGCAGTCACACATACATTACTGGCTTGCCAAGCAGAAGAAAATTTACTGTGAACAAAAAGGGTAATGAAAGTCCTTATAACTCTGAGAAGTATAAAAATGATAGCTGAAAGACTTAATGTTGAAACACACACCTTTACTCTGACCGGGAAACTATCATAGGCACAAAGTCGGCACAGATCCAAGATCTCTAGTTCTCTCTTCACAGAGGCAATTTCCAGGAGTCATGTTGCAGGATAGGCAAGTATTGGAATCCTAAAATGAGTTTTAAATGTATCAGTATGTTGGACATACAGCCAAAGGAAAGGTCATAAGTTCATCTGTAGCAGTGAAAGGATCAATCTCTCTCTGTGTATCTAATAGTTCAGGTTAATGAGGCAGATTTTCCTCTAAAATCAAGTAAATCTGAAACAGTTCTATTGGTTTTGACAGAACTACCCCCAATTTGTACCTTTAGGTCATGATGCAGTTTATCAAGAAAGCACACAGAAACGTGTGCATCTTTCCCCATAAAATGAGACAACAAAACTTTGGTTTAGCCCAGTCACGAGGCTTTATGGCCAAGCTCACATGGCTGACGTCAGGACTGAGGTTACTGCTCGTGTGAGAGAACACCAGCTTGTCCGTCACGTAACTCAGCAGACAAACCCCTCTGGGAGGCCTGGGGTGCAGGCGGGGTGCTTGCAGTCGGTGTGAGCCCGTCAAAGTCAGCGCTGCTGCAGACTCTTTCTTGCACTTTCTCTTTACAGTGGCCCTAGTGCTTATCTGCTCCATGACTGAAACGGGCTGAACAGTAGCCTAGCAATAAATAAGCAAAAAAAAAAAGAAAAAAAAGAGAAGCGAACAGGTTTTAGCCAGCCCCTCAGGAAACCTGATATGAAACTCTTATCGCTGATATTTTAGCATTTCCTAGATGTCACTGTCCTCCCACCCTGAGCACTGAATTAAATGTGAGAAGGAAGCAGCTCATGCCATAGACTTCACATGCCTTAAATCCAACAAAAACGAGCACGTTGAGGTCCCAGTTAACCCTCTGCCATTTCCTTCGGGGAAAGCCACCCTGTGCCCAGCACGGCTCTGCTGGACACCCCTCCGGCCCCCTTGGCGGTGCGGGGGGCAGCACGCCCGGGCCGCCCTCCCTCGGCACCGGCACCATTCCCAGCCTGCCGGAGCCCACGGGCCGGGCCCAGCCGCGGGCACGGGGCCTGGGCAGCTGCCCCGGTGCTGCAGGCCGGGGTAGGCCCGGGCCGGGGTAGGCCCAGGCCGGCCGGGCCCCGGCGCTGCGGCCCGGGGCGAGCAGGGGGCTGGGGGGTGAAGCGCTGGGGAGCGGCAGCCCCTGGCGGGGCGCAGCGTGAGGTGGGTTTAGCGGCCACCGCTTCCCCCCACCCCCCGTGGTTTGGCCGCCGCCGCCGCGCCCTGCAGGGCACAACCCGCCCGCCCGGCCGCCATGACACCCGGACCGGGCCGCTCTGCGCGGCCGGAGCCGTCTCGATGGTGGGGGCGGCGGGCGCGGGACCTCCGGGCCGCCGGGGGGCGCGGCGCGGCGGGGCGGGGCCGGGGGCGGCGGGGCCGGGCCGGGCCGGGCGGAGCGGGCGCTGCCATGGACGCGCTGTGCCGGGCCGAGCCCCGGCCCCGCCGGCCCGCCGCCGCCTCCCCGCTGCCCTGGGCCCGCTTCTCCGCCTGGCTCGACTGTGTCTGCGTGGTCACCTTCGACCTGGAGCTGGGCCAGGCCATGGAGGTGCGGGCAGGGGCCGGCGGGCTGGGCCTGGGCAGGGCCGGGGTGTGTGGAGAAGGGGAGGACGGGCGGGGTGTGGGGGACAGGAGGGGTGTGGGGAGAATGGGCACTGTGTGGGGCAGAGAACAGGCAGGGGAGGGTGGGGGCAGAGCAGAGGTGGGGGAGTGAGGGGAGAGGGTGAGGGCAGAGCTGTGGGACAGGGAGACTGGGAGCAGGCAGACAGAGATGGGGAGGCAGGGGAGAGAGAGCAGGCAAGGGGGGGGGGGGGGGGGGGCGCTAGTGGGGAGCGGGCAGGGCCGGAGAAGGGCCCGGTACGGAGGAAGACAGAGCAGAAGTAGTGCCAGGGACAGGCAGGGGTGGGCAAGATGGGGGCAGTGGGGGTAAGGCTGTGTGCAGGGGGGAGAGGTGGTGTATGTAAGGCAGGAGTGGGCAGGGAGGCTCGGGGGACTGGGCAGGACAGGGGTGACTAGGCAGGACAGGGGCCCTGCGCAGGACAGCGCCTGGGTGCACAGGGCCGAGGGGAGCCGGGGACATCCCGGGATGCCAGTGTGGGCATCGAGGGGCCGGGGGGCTGGGGGGGGGTGACTGAGTGAGGTGGGCAGAGGGCTACAGGGCTGCTGAGGAGGGGGAGGAGGGTGGCAGGGAGGAGGCTGTGGAGGAAGGGTTGTGGAAGACGGCCCATGGAGGCAGGAAGGCCTGGGGTTAGCGAGCGGGGGTAGGGGTGAATCTCGCTCAGAAATACAGATCTGATGGGGGGGGCCAGCAGGCAGTGAGGAGGGGTGGGGGTGGGTGTCGCAGCACAGCGGTAAGGAGGGAGTTGGGAGCTGGGTGGGAAGTGGGGGAGCGATGGGGGGGTAATGGGGAGCGGGGTGCTGAGGTGGCTCTGTCAGCCTGAGGCCCTGTAGTGTCGGAGGCTTCCCAGGAGGTCTGATATGCCCGTGGGGGGTCGTTGTCGGGGCAGAGAGGATGAACTGGGAGCGAAAAGGCTGGAACAGTTTTTCCCTATTCCCTGGAAATTGCACTGTTTGGAAGAGGATTTGAAGGGAGTTAGATACCCGAGCCTTGTAATGTGACGGAAGGCAGAGCCAGTTGGTGCTCTAAGAAAATGCAACATAAGGAGACCAGATATGTCTGGATTATTCTGAACCTGAGGCATTATCTCAAATTCCTTATATTTGTTGTGTAATTGTGGGAAGTATCCCTCACTTTGCCTTTCTGTAAGAAGGTTAACACTTTTTCAGAGGATTGAGACTTTCAATTTTTAAAGTCCTGCTGAGGCTTCTGAAGGGAATGGAAAGCACTAGAGATCAAGTTACCCTATTGCTGCTCTGTTTTCTTAAATACTTGACTATGTTTCTTTCCTTGAAGCCTGAAAATAAAAATCTGTTGTAGACCTAAGTTTCACATGCTCTATAGTCTTTCCTGCAAAACCAGACCTGATATAGCCTGGAAATTATATGAATACTGGGATAATAATTAGCATTTACAATTTAATGCTTCATAGGTGTGTTTCAATATGTAGCTACGAAGGTGGTTTCTTACTGGTTTTATTACCTGTCTAGTGTTATAAGGAGAGGACTTTGTGATTGAGGTGTGCAGTAATTTGTTAATCCCCAGAAAGGTATTTTTCTTCTTTTCCTCCCTGTTCCTCCTTTGCCTACTTAAGTATTGATGGGAGAATGTTTCTCATGTGGCATAAATGACCAAGACGACTGGGAATGTCTCAGCATCTGGCCTGAGTGATGACACAACCCCGCTGTCACTTTTCCTTTGGCTGTGTGTTGTGGGTTTCTGTCTCTGAGCGGAGGCTTTGGGCAGGAGCAGGGGTCTGCGTTGGGTAAGAGCCCAGGAGGGAAGCCAGGCAGAGGAGAAGCTCTGGGATAAAGATCCCCTGTTCCGTTCTTGATGGGGTTGAAAAAATAAAAAGGCTCAAGCTGTTACTTACAGGGAAATTCCAAGTAAAATGATTTCAAAATTTTGAAGAGTGTAAATGTCGCTATTGCCAGTGGTCAAATGGTGTCATCATCGTCCTGCTTATTCTCTGCTTCCATCTGTTGCCTTGGTCCTTTCAGCTTCGGTCCACATCCTGCGCCTTGGCTCCAAGCAGGCTGATTTCTGCAGCCGAGAAGAGGGAGTTTCACGATTTGGGCTCTCGACTGCAGGTTTCTGGGTTGAAAAAAACACGTCTGTGGCACCCAGCCCTGTGGGACTTCAGTCCTGGCTGGGTTTGCACGGGAAGTTTGCCATAAACATTGCCAGATCGGTGTAGCTGACTGAGATTAGATCTTGACAGAGCTCTCTGTGGTTTTGTGGATGTACGTCTATCCCTCCACAGAGTGATTGATGCACAGAAGCTGTTCACGCACCCAAGGATTACACAGAGCGACAGGCTACAAATGCTTGGAGTAACTTGCGCTACCTCACACACTCGCAGCAAAGTGAGTCAGAAGGAGGGGAAGGCTCCTGCTCGGGAGGTTGCACTGTACTTTTGCATCATCTCTGTCAGTCAGTGTGTGAAGATGCCGACATCCCAAATGCAGACTGACCCTCAGAAGTCCCCTGCAGCTCTGCTTTAGGAGCAGGCCTGTCTCAGTCAGGGTTTATGTGCTGAGACCTCATCATCCTTCCCTGAAGGTTACTTTTTCCCCGAGTACAGGATTCTTCCCAGATAAAACTTTTTTTTTTTCCCCCCTTGCTGCTTCCACATTGTTGAAGCCTGGTTAGTGTGTGTCCTTCAACGACGTGGAGTAGAAAGGCAGAATTACCCCGGAATGGGGTAGGCTCTGTGGATACAACTTTGCAGCCAAAGAGCTTGTTTAGGATCTGTTCAGGTTTCTGCCTGTTGCGTGACTTGTGTCTGTGCAGTCGTCTCGGGGTGTAGATACACCATGGGCCTGACGTTCAGTGAGTCCTTGTTGCTTTTAAATACACAGTAGAAAAGGTGTTACAAAGGAAAACACAGGTTAATGCAGAAATTAGGTATAATTACCATTTCTGACTCATCCACCAATTCACATTTCTTCTAATAGCCAACTACAGATGGCAGAAATACCGGGGGGGGTGACGACGCGGTTCTGAGTCCCGCAGGAGCAGCCCACCCCACCCGCCCTTCGCCCTCCGACTCCGCGCAAGGCCTCTGACTTCTCTGGTGCCGCTGTCATAGAAACGCTGAAAATTCATCCCCGCGGCTCTGAAATATCCCTTTTCACAACGGCCCTGGCTCCTCCCTCCCCGAGCTTTCCCAAACACAGGCACTTTGTGAAGCTGCCTGACTTCAGAGTCACCAGGAGTCATTTTCTGGGATGTTCTTGGTGTTGCTATGGCAGCCGCAGAGCACTTGGCACCCGGCCGATACCCACAGCAAAGCTCTGGTGCAGGGATCTGCTCTCCACAACACGAGTCGCCTCCACGCCTGTTAATTCCCTGTCAACGGGAGAGCGCTAGGTCACAAGTTAGGACATAATTTAAGCCCTTTTGGGCTACTTCTGAGACATCCAGGGACTTTTACAAATAAGAAGTTCCTTTTCATCTACTGTCTTTTTGCTTTTGAAAAGTTCTAGCAAGTAGGATTCTTACTAGGGTTTTTAATCTTGTAAATATTTAGCGATTTCCCCCCCACACCCCCAAACACAGAAGTACGTGTCAGACTGTTAAACTGAAGAGGAAGCAAAGATGCAGAAGATAAGGCCTGTTTTTCAAAACCATGATATCTGAATTTTTGGGTCTGTCAGTGCTTCTATGCTCACTCCAAAGCATTTGAGCCTGATTTTTTTTTTTTTTCTCTCTCCTTCCCCTTTTCTCTCTCTTTCCCCTTTTCTCTCTCTTTCCCTCAAAATGCTGAGCACACATCTCCAAGCAAAACATATACTTAGCATATCTTAAACTTGGACCCATCAGTACCCACTTCTGGTCTGATTTACTTGCAGAAAGACCCCCAGAAAGGGCAGCAGCAGGGTTAGACATCTGTCTTGACTCTTGAACTTAAGTTTAGGTCATCAGCAAGCACTGCAGAAAGCACGATGCTGTGAGATTCCCGAGCTTCTTGATGAATCAGCGTCAGGTGTCCAGGTCTCTGTTCCTGGTCTGTCCATTATTAACAACATAAATGTTTGTATGATCATTAAATTAGTCATAACCACAAGAATTTATTCAGTTGCAAAAATACAGCAAGCAGAGAAGCGTGGCTTCTCCGGTGGTGTAGCTGCACCGCATCCCTTTGTGCTTCGGTGTCTGGAAAGCTTCATTCTCCACTCGTGCCTTCATGTGCTGCCTCATCGCCGTAGCTTGGATGTGATCGTTTTGCTCCTGTATTTTTGTAGCTTTTGTCTTTCAGAGGAGCTTTAACCGAAGGCTAATCAGCGTAATTTTTAATTGTTAATTTGGCTCACTCTCTGAAGCTGATTAGATGACCTTGCCAAGGAATCAGGGGGGAATTGTTAGAGCGAAGCGAGCTCGCTCGGTGAACTTCCAGCACTCTGGCGTGCTGCCACCCTTGCTATTTATAGACTTGTAAGAAGAGTCAAGCGCTGAAGAGAGCTCCTGATTTGAGTACCAGATGACTCGCACGCTGACCTGAAGCAGAGTTACTGCCCGGGAGCTGCAGAAGGCTGATGAGCAGATCTCCATTTTTCCAGTCACTCAATGCTAGTTCCTGTCTCATCGGCTTATTGAAAGCCACCTGCAATTTCTGCATTTCCCGATCAGTGAGTGCTGCAAAGGCTGTGGAGGTGACTGCTACAGATTTGCAAGTACTTTGGTTTCTGTCCACCACCCCGTGACATGCGAAACTCATTATTGCTGTAGCTGTGTCATCCCTCGCTTCTCGGTGTGGTTGTTTCTGTAGTGGATCTGGCTGGTGGCTCTTGCAGTCCTGCCCTCAGCCCTGACCTGAGAACTCTTGCATCGAGTTCTCCTTTATTGGCTTACAGTAAACGTGGAATCAGTCTTATCAGCATTTACAGAGTTCAGCTGCAGAGCTAGTCTTTAACTAGATGCTTTAAAATTCTTGACGATCTCTCTTATCTGAAATGCTGGATGATAAATTGGGTGTAACACAATTCAGCTGTCACTGGTGTGCTGACAAAGCATGAATCTTCAAGCCTGTGCCAGACCCACCTCTTTCTGTACAGAATAAATCTTGGCTAGTCTTTCAAACAACAGATCAAATCAGGGAGGCTAAACCAGAGCTCCAGATCCTCTCAGACTTCTCCTGCTGCCCATTTTCTGCTTTTTGGTCACTGTGAGCAGCATCTCTATCTGACCAGTCACTCAGGACCATTAAATAAGCGTTTTTACCCCAGAGGCAAGGATATATACCCAAGTTTGTGCCTACCACCAGACTTTGTATTGTTTAATGTACACAGGATATGATGTTTCCTAACCTTGTCATACAGCCAGAACCTTTGTCCAGACTGTCATTGTCTCACCCTTGGTTATTGCTACATCCGATCCCCTGCCCTTGAGGGCAGTAATCTTGCCCTACCTGTATCTTTGCAGAATGCTGCCGCAAAGGTTGTTTCCCCAGTCAGGGCTGTTAACACTCTCTGGGCCCTTCTCCAGGGGCTCTTCTTTCCATAGCTCCTCGTATCTACACATTGCTTCATCGTTAACGCTGTTCTTAGTCTGTCCCTACTGTCTGTCTTCTCATTTCGTTGCTGTGACAGCTGCTTTTACCTCAGAGCAGCTCGAGATGCCAGCCTTCCTCCTGCAGAACATTTCAGGGGTTTAGTGAATTGTAAGTGACTTTTTAGCAGGATTTAAAAAATCAAAATAACAAGCGACCCTCCTCCGAACAACAATTAGAAGAATACAAAGTCTAAAACTTTCCATACAGGACATTATTTTGGGCAATTTTTAAATTTGTATTTAGGTGCAGCATTGAATATTAATGTTCCCCAGGCTTGGAGAGTAAGTGTACATTAACATAATTTCAAGCAGCATTGGGGTAGTCCTCTCCTGCCTGCTTTAGAGAAACCAGATGTTTGCGCATCAGGGATCTATACGGAGAAGTTAGCAGCGGGGTGGTGGGGCTGTTTGTTCACTGAGCAAGTGAAAATCGAAGTAAAATAGAAGCCATTTGGTCTGTCTCCAAATCTGCTAGAGTAAATGCAGGCTCTGCGACAGGTTCAGGGCGGGGGGCTATCGACAGGCAGGCTCTAAATGGGTAGATGTGCCTTCACATGGGATATGGTACTTTGGGAAAAATGAGGCATGCACTTACCCTGTGGAAGTGACATTTATAGATCTGGGGAGAAGTTGCGGGGGGGAACAGAGTGATTGACTTACAGGCTCTTGTCTCGTTTGCAGTTGGTGTATCCTTATGACTTCAGACTAACAGAGAAAGAGGTAATAACTAATTTTTTTCTTTTTTTCCCCCCTGGTTGTAAAGATACTGAGCAGCGGTGATGGAGGTTTTCTTACTCTGTGTTTTTGTTTGTTGCAGAAAACTAGTATCTGCTACTTGTCCTTCCCAGACTCCTACTCAGGTAGGTAGCAGCATCCGTGGGCCTTGCCTGCAGCCTGCGGGGTGGTTTGTTGCCAGTAGGAAGGACTCGGGTTCATGATGGAAAGAGTGAGTCATCGCCTCTAACGCAGAGACCGATGGGCTCTGTCTTCTAGAACTGTGACAGCAAGGAGCACCCGGCCCTTCGGTCTGAACAGAGAGGCTTCTTGTCATTTTGATTGCTCTCTGGCTGTAGAATCTGGGATCTGGTGGGTGACAGGACAATTTCTGGGTAAGCTTGCGCACTCATGCTTCCCCCGTGCCAATACAATCTAACCAGTAGTCACGACGGGTAGGTTCCCTGAGGTTTGCAGCTGCCGACTGGCAGCATTTCTGTGTTTGTGAGTGAAGCGCTCCGTGAAGAGAAATAGATGGGGAGAGGATGCTTGCGCAGCAGAAGTATTCCCAGAGCTTGTATTTCTGAATCAGAAAGGTGGCAATAAGAAATAAAGCACGTTAATTCATCCCAGTACCTGCTGCTTCAAGACTGGTCCCTGACTGTTAGTTTTCCACAGTTTACTTTTAAATGTTTTTAAGGTTGTACTGTCACTGGTTTCTCAGAGCTTAGTGAACACTGGGGCTAAATGTCCCTTTTATTGAAGTAAAATATTTACTAATAGCAGTGTCTTTGTAAGGGAGCACAGTGGGAGGGGAGTGTGTCCTCTCACCTCCCCCCCCCCCCCCGCAGGCTTTTTGCTCAGTGAGCTTCGTGTGTTTAACTCTTTCCTCATAACTGACCCCTTTGTACCTACTCAGCCCTGCTCCTGCCATCCAACTGATGAAAACTCCCCAAGACTTCACGCTGCCTTTTTTTTTTTTTCCTGCTGTACAAAGTGTTCTTGGGGGCGGGGGGAGCAGTGCAGTGTGACCTGGGGGGTGCCCAGCGGTGCTGCTTGGCTGGGTCACTCGCTGGAATTGTTGTGCAGGGGATTGTCCTTACAGTCAGTGTTCATGTGGTTTAGGATTAAGGCTGTTTGTTGGTTTTTCAAAGGATGGATGAGGAGTGGTGGCTGCGGCTACTCAGGATTGATGATACTGGCCAGTGTCTGTCCGTTTCCCACCGTGGCCTGGCAAGGTTCAGCTTAATGATACCAGTTGTGTTCAGCTCTGTGTTCCTCCTGTCTCGCACTGGGTTTGGGGGGTTTCTTTGCACTGTTCCTCTCCACTTTCTTTTCAGCTTTGGAGTTCTCTACAAATCCCTCTTTATGTCAGCATTTCAGATTTAACCAATTTCCAGCTTTCTCTTTACTGAAACTTCTTCCTGAGCATTTGTGATCTTCTCTGTCTCAGGTGGCCTGGGGGATACTCAGTTTAGCTTCCGCCTTCGTCAGGCTGGGGGCCAGAGGACCACTCATTATGAGGATGATGGCGAGTACAATAGAGAAGCCCCCCTAACGCTGCAGGTCAGTCGCCTTTCAGTGCACTACTTCCACCTGCTCAGCAAGCCGTAGTGTTACTGGGTTAAAAGCCAAACCTACTTTTGATTTGTTTTCTGTGCATAAAATACTCATTTTGTCTGGCCGTGGGAATGGTCAGAAAAGGGGAAAGCTTTCAGCACAGGGACTTTACTCCCACGTTAATACTCCTAGAGGGCCGTGCTGGGAATCCCAGCCACTCTGATGGCGGGGACGGGGTCAGGGGACCCCGGCTGAGAGCAGTGGTCGTGTCTGGGGACAGCGAGCAGATAAACGGTGGCACACAGGTGACATCCAAGAGCTCACAGCTACCTGTGCACGCTACCGTGAGGCAGGACAAGAATATCCTTGTGGTAGATCAGAGGTTTGCCTCTTTTGTTGAGGGATGACAGGTCTTTTCATCTGTTGCAGGATGTATCTGTATAAAACCAGCCGGAATAATTGGTGTGCCACAAATCCACACTCGGCTTGCTGCGTGCGGGCTGGTTTAACCATGCCCAGGCACTGAGAGCAGGAGCATCTGTTAGTTGTGGTTTTTCCATCAGTGAGTTCTGTCCATCTCATGCAGAGAAGGGATGTGCTGTTGCTTCTTTTAATTGAGCAGATGGCCGTCAGATCAACTCGTCCTCTTCTGCTTTCTCCTTTGAGATGATGCTTCCTGTGCATGTGCCTTTATAACACTTGAGCAATCTTTTTGTGATACAGTTTTATGATATGCAATCCAGAAATGGATTGCTGGTCTGAGAGGGAGTAGGAGGATTTCTTTTCCTAAATTCTGGTCTAGAGATTTTTCAGTTTGCATACATCTATACTGCTCTGTAGCAATCGGCACTGCCTCACAGATTCACCTAGCTTTGAAGAAGTAAGGGAAGTAAAACTGTCAAAGTACTGCATTTCATTGTGGAAAAATAATATTTGGGAAGGGAAAGGTGCCTTCATGGGGCCTGTGGGGCTTTAGAAAATGGTATTAAGGATGGTCTTTGCGTTCAGCACTGACAACTATCCTTCCTCCTTGATGTCTGTGGGAACTTAGGAGGCGTAGTGTGTTTGAAACCATCACCAGGGATTTGTATTAAATCTGTCAGTTTTCAGGGGTGCTGTGAAGGAAGCGACATCGAGCTTTGTGCTTCATCCTGAGCAGAGCTGGACTGGTACCGCCTTAAACGCCTGGCTAAGGGGCTGTGGTGGGTCCCTCCTCTCAGAAGATGAGGTATTCCTTCCTCAGCCATACACTACCCTCTAGCTGGCAAAGAAAACCCACGGTCCCAGCACATCAGTGGCAGCAGGGGTGAGCTCAGAGGGTTAGCTCAGCCAACCTCAATTAACCCTTTAGATGATGGCCCTGAAGGTGCTGCAGAAAAGGGCAGGTGCTACCTGGAGGCTGTAACGTTTTGTGAATTTAGTTTGTATCTCCTCTCTCTCTCCCCGTTTGTTAAACTCTCCCAGGCAGCTGAGCCTGGATAACTTTGGTAAGCAGGAGGGAGCGCTGTAACTGTATCCTAGGAGGAGCGAGGCGCTGTTTGGTCGGCGGCCGTGGGGGGCACAGCCGTAGCGGGGATGGGTTCTCAGTAACGGCGTGCTTGGTCTCTCTTGCAGCGGGAGTCAGCTCATTACTTTGGTTACGTATACTTCAGGCAAGTCAAGGACAGCTCGATGAAGAGAGGTTATTTTCAGAAGGTGAGTACTGCAACCAGATAGCTCGCTACTCTCAACTGGTACGTAGCTGTAAAAAGGCACCTATCCATAGCTGTAAAATAGCACCACTTCCTACGTGCCACCCACAGTGTTTCTGCAGGAAACAGCAAAGGTCACGGCAAACAGGAATATGTGGAAAGTGTCATTCCAAACAAACCTGGATGCGGTTGCCATGGTGCCTCAGTCACATGAGCGGTGACCTGCTGTCTGAATCATGAGATCCTGAAGAACTCGAACAGTTGCTTCAGTACGTACTCTAGTGTCAGGTAGTGAGAGGATGTGCTTCGTTACTGTGGGCCGTGCGAGTTATACCTTACCCCTACTCTTATTATTGCTTTAATCTTCTTCCTAGTAGCTGTCTGGGAATGGATTTCTGGCTGGGCTGATTGCTTCTATCTAGCAGCAGTGGCACTGCTGGTACTTCACCAACCTTGTCTCTTATCATAAATTCCTTTGACACAGACACTGGAAAAATAATATAAACTGCATCTTTATTTCAGCATAAATACGCTGAGTGCTTTATATTATTCGGACGGATAGTTACGGTCACTGCCTGAAAGAGAGTGGAATTTCAGACGACTTCTAGAGAAGGAAAATATTTTACTTTGATCCTGAGATCCCTTTTTCTCCATGGGTCTGTGGAATTACTCTTCCAGTAGCGTTTTTTTCACATCAAAAGATAAAATGCCATCTTCTCCAACAACTGACCTTTGAAACCTGCTCTTCAAAGAGCGATGCTTTGTAGTAGATCCGTCAGGAGGTGGGGATGCTGTGCTGTCCCAGCTGTGCTTTCACTCCTCCACCTCCAGGTAGTGACATGGAGTTTCTTTCAGAGATGCTAATACAGAAATGAGTTTCCTCATCTCCACTAAAGCAATGGGTTGATCACTCAAAAAGCTGGAGGATGAGAGAAACTGGGCAACATGGGGACCTGATGAACAGATAGTTGTACCAGGCTAACGTCCTTGCTCTGTGGTAGACTTACAAAAGTAGTGGGCACATTGAATGCCTCAGTGAAGTATATTGTCATGCTACGATGTTTTTTTTATTTGAAATGGCAAAGTTTTGAGTTGGAAATGAGGTGTTTAAATGACCGTTGCAGAAATTTTCACTGGATCCTAGTTAATATATTCGTTAATGATTAGAGGAAGAGAATAATGAGCATAGTCATGAAAACCCCCAGTGGGACTGATTTGGAAAAGTTGTAAAAAACAGTGATATGTTTCACAAAGAAGCATTAGAAAGAAGCCAAAACAACGACAAAAAATGGCATTGCTGGAAGCAAATCAGCATTATTTCAAGTTACTCTGTTTTTCCCCAGAATTCCTTTATTTTGTTTATCTCCCTAGTTTCAGTTTCAGTGGTCTGCTCCTTTGCACTTCTCCGTCTGATATGGTTGGTTTGGTCGCTTTGAACCTATCAGCAACTTATTTTTATTTTCCCTCCAGCTGATCTTTTGCTAGGTCACAATCCCATCCCTCTGAGTTGGTAGAAGCTACCAGCTGTGCTTATTCGTTAAAGAAAAAGCTCCTTGTCTGTGCAGATACCCAGGGTCTCCTGAAGCCTGAAGGCTCAACGACTACAGAGCTAGCAAGAATTCCACCAGTAAAAGTGCTGCTTTTGTGCTCTTCCATGGTTTTCATGTTGGTTTTTAAGTGTAGCCCTCTAGTAAGCAGTATAAGTATATGCAGTGCTAGAAGTGATCGTGTCAGGGGGTCTGTGACTCCTAAATGTGCCTTTTTTCAGTCGTTGGTGCTGGTGTCACGCCTTCCATACGTGAACTTGTTCCAGTCACTGCTGCAGCTGATTGCTCCGGAATACTTCGACAAGCTGGAGCCGTGCCTGGAGGCAGGTGAGCAGTCAGATCTGGGAGGGAGGCTTTGCGGATTGAAATCTTTCAGAGCCCTTATCTGGAAGTTCTTGAAGGACAGCTGAAATGTTCCAAATTGGTTCATTCTGGAACAAATTCCAACAGGAAAAAACTTTCATCCAAGTGGTTGGCTTGTCAAAATTATAAACAGCTGTAAAGGATGCATTAATGGGAAATGTCTGACAACCGTAATAGATGACACTGTCAGTTTTGCATACAATATATTCCCAGAGAGAGGAAAAAACTGCTAATGCTCCATCTCTGTCTAGATCTTCATTGCACTAGTCAGCTTAACCATGACTTACCGACTGTACAGTGCTGCTGGGCCTGCCCTGGAAGCGGTGGCACAGGCATAAGTGGTGTCTGACCTAAACTTGCACAATTATTTGCTAGAGCGTGTGTTTGCAGCTAGCCAGGGGGACACGTGAACGAGGGATGGGCGATAATTAAATCGGCAGAACTCCTAGGACCAGCTGAATTAGCTGTATTGACCTTCAGATTAAACTCTTTTCTTTCCCTGTGTCCCTGCAGTGTGCAATGAGATTGATCAGTGGCCGCCTCCTGTGCCGGGACAGACTCTGAACCTTCCAGTGATGGGAGTTGTCATTCAGGTACTTCTTGCTGATGGTCTGTACTCAGCAGCAGACTGAGGCAAACTGGGAAGCAGGACACGTATTCCCTTTCCTTCTGGATGCTAAAATTGCTCTTTACTCGATTCTTTCCCTTTATTCCTAACCTCTGTACAATTAGAATGGATAATTGAGGAAGCTTTCTCACGTGGGTATTTGTTAGGAAAGTAAGCAAAGTGTACGTGCATGCTGACTGATCCCATCTCCCTGGATAATCTGTCTGGTTTTATTTGTAATCCAGGTGAGAATCCCATCAAGGGTGGATAAACCAGGATCAAGCCCGGTGAAGCAGTTCAATCAAGAGGTGAGATGAAGTGTGGCACAACACAAGCCAGTGATGAGCAGAATCTAGACTACTAAGGAGGGAGGGTGGAGAAGAACTGGAACTCTTTCAGCCCGTTTTAGCCTATTTGAAACCACTTTGGCCTGGGACTAACGTGGTTTAAGCTACCCATCTGGTTCAGACTGCACGCTCTAGCCTGTGTCTTTCAAAAGAGACTCTGCACGGAATTGGTGTGCTTCAGGTTATGTCTGTGTGGTGTTCTCACAGTTTTGGTTCACTTCCCTTTCCTTGGAATTCATGCGTAGGTAGGTCTCTCTCCACGAGACCCTACCTTAGTGTTCTCTGTTCTTTTGCAGCATTTGCTGTCTGAGCATCTTTACTGCTTTTATTCAGCTTTGATTTTGAGTCTTGTTCATTTGATTTTTTTTTTTCCCTTTTTCTCTCCTTTGAATAATGCTGTCGTATTTCACAACTTTTGGTACCCATATTACCAGCCCTTATTGTCTCTATCTGTATCTTAAGCTCTGCCTTGCACCAGAGGAAACTAGAAAATAAAGGAGCAGGCACAGGAAGTCTTTTGTACCTTAAAAAGAGGGGATTCTTGGCTATCTTCTAGCAAAGGAAATTCATTTGGGCCTTGAATGCTCAATCCAGATCTGTTCCTGGCTCATACCTCTAAGCATTAACTGTGTTTTCTTCTTTTTGTGCTGCTTGTCGAGGGAGCTGCTTTGTGATTGATGTGGTCAGTTTAGATGGCGTTTCAGTCAGGATGCTTCCATGTACTAACAGGTTTGGGTTTGTTTGTGTGTTTTTCCTTCCTCATTTAGAATCTGTTACCAGCCCCACTGGTTCTCCCCAGTATTCATGAACTGGATCTCTTCAGGTGAGAGCCACCATCCTTGCAACCTTCTCCTCTTCCGTCTGCTTTCCCTTCTCCCTCCTCAGAGTATTCTATAAATTATAGGGATAATGAAGAATGAAAAATCGCTGCTTTGCAGGGTGTCAGTTAGAATACTGGGCTTGCAGAGCTTGTGCAGTGTTTAAACCTGCGTGCGCTGCCCCTCACAGAACCCCCATATGCCTGTGAGAGGAGGGTTTCTTTTCTTGGCTTCAGCTGTGATCAGCTTAAGCTCTGAAGCGTACCCATTGTGTGTCTGAACCAAACTTCTCAGCGTTATAGGTGCTGTTCTCATAGAGATCTGCTGTAATCCACGTGCATCATCTTTGCTTTGAGAGCAGCATGACCAGCCCGCTGCTTTACATCGCTCAAAGCGTTTCCTTTAAACACCTATAAAATGGTCGAGCAACAGCGTGTGTAAAGCCACATGGCATTCTGTTGTGGGGGGCTAAAAATCAATCCTAGATTCCAAATTCCCAGCTAGAAGCACACCTGGATGGGCTCATACGCAATAATTGTGTCTGGTCTTTTCTGAACTGCATTTCTAACCTCCCTCCTGTCACTGACAGGTGTTTCCAGCCGGTGTTAATTCACGTCCAGATGTTGTGGGAGCTGATGTTACTAGGAGAGCCCATAGTTGTAATGGCACCATCCCCTACAGTGTCCTCAGAAATGGTTCTGGCACTTACCAGGTAATGCCCTCAAATTCTGAGATACCGGTAACTGTACTCATAAATCCTGACAGTTTCTCTCTTTCAGATCCGCTCTTCTCCTGAGTCAGCTGCGTTAGGTTTAGTTTGCATGTAAGACAAAAGGCACAGCAAGAGAGTCTCGCTCATATCCCACCAATGGTGGAGAAAAGTGGATCTCCCATGTTGGGAGACCTGATGGTTCATAGCCCCGAGGAACTTTGTCTCCCTGGCTTTGAACTCTGCTTTAGTAAAAAAACAAAAAAATCCCAGAACTCCTCCAAACCGTTACCTCTGGTAGGACAAAACACTGCTCTAGCTCATAAACCTGATGTAAACACATGTTCCTCTTCTGTGAAGTTTGTCTGGCAACTCTTCTGTCTGTTGTTACAGCTGCCTTGCTCCTCTGAGGTACTGCTGTGACTACCGCCCCTATTTCACTATCCACGACAGTGAATTTAAGGAGTACACCACCAGGACACAAGCACCGTAAGTAGCCAGTAGACCCTTGCTACCCGCTCACCACTGTCTGTGTGAAGGAAACCCTGAGGCTAGCATTGTTCTGCTTTTTTTTTTTCCCCCTCTTTCTAGGCCAAACATTGTTGTGGGAGTCACAAACCCTTTCTTTATCAAAACTCTCCAGCACTGGCCGCACATTCTTCGGGTTGGGGAGCTCAGAATGTCAGGTAAGGCTGAAACCAAAGTCCCATCGTGCTGGTAGACCTTGTTAGGGGCGAGTAGTGAGCTGAGAGTCACAGCACTAGCCGTCGTTTCGCACCTCTGCGTCCCTCTGAGAGCTGAGAAACCGAAGGGAGGTCTCAACTCAGACTCAGGTGATGCATAGGGTGAGCACAAACAATGGGGAAGGCAAGTTGTTGAGAGGATAACTTGCTGTGGGTTTGTTTTGTTTTTTTTTTTCCTGAAGCTTTAAGAAAAGGAGAAGTCCATCCTGGGCAGGAAGGAGACAGTTACAGAGAGGTGGAGAGAGAGACTCCAATTATTATCTATGAAGCCAAGAAAACCTCTAGGTTGAGGAGTGGGGTTTTTTTGCAATGCCTCCTTAACATGTTCCTGTTCCAAAATTTTAGCAGGGAGGTTAGCAGACGAGAAGGGTGGGGATGGAGTTAAGGGAAGATCTGATTGAAGACGTCCAAGGGTAGAGCTGAGCCTTCTCGGGTGCGAGGTCTCGCGCGCGCCGTGGCTGTGAGGGCAGGTTTGGAGCCTGAACTACTCATTCGGTGTCTTTCCGCAGGAGACCTGCCCAAGCAGGTTAAGGTGAAGAAGCTAGCTAAGCTAAAAACTCTAGACACGAAACCAGGTAGGTCCTTTTGTCAGACATCGTTTAATTTTGTTTCCCCTTCCACGTGGGGGATTTTGCGGGCATGTGAACATGGCATACCTTATTCTTTGTATCTCAACAAACGGACGTTTTGGTGTTACCATCTTCTCACACGTTATCACCTTCTCACACTTGATCTGCTACTCCGTACAGAAAAACTGTACATCTTTGTTCTGAGATTTGAAAAAGCCAATATAAATTAATCGAACAAATTATTTTAGTGTTGGGAGGACAGCTTCTGATTTTCTTGGTTTCATTTAATATATCATACCCACTTTTTAGATGTGATGGAAGTCAAAGGAACTTGCTTACCCAGAGAGAGCTGTCACTGAACTAACTGTTCACCCCGGGCCTAGCCATAAGCTGGCTCCAGTAAGTTATCTCCCCATAAGCTTAACGTAAGAAGGTCCTTGAGATAGTTCAGTGTCCTTAAATCCTGCTGTGAGTAGTGGCTGCGCTAGCAAATTCATAATTTTTTAATTATTTTTTCAATTATGCACACACACAGAGCTGCCAGGGTTTGTGCTAGGAATTTTGGTTCTGCTGTCCCTGCACTATATGATAGCACCTCCTCTAGATAGGTGGGCAAAGGTTTGTTCCTAACTTCTGCTTTTTTCCTGGTTTTGTGTTATTTTTTTTCAATCTAGGAATCTATACTTCTTACAAAACATTCCTTCACAAAGACAAAACCCTGATAAAAAGATTACTAAAGGTAGGCGGTTTCCACTCTGTCCTACATCCTGCGTGTCATTGTGGGGAAACCGTGCGAACAGCTTGGCTTAAACCGATACAACTCTCCAGAAGGAACAGACTTTTTGCTCTGTGTAATGATTTAGTCAAGTATACCTGGGCATGTTTATCACGCCAGTTTTAAAATTTTTGAGTTGATATTATGGCTTAAATGCTGGCTCCGAGCTCATAACCAAATTGAGAACAATCCTTATCAAAAAAAGAGCCTGAAAAAAGATATTCTATGTAGTTGCGATGTGAGTGATACATTTAACTAGGGAGGGGAGGATGGATTTGGGGCGGTGCAGTTTTCCAGACTCCTCTGGACTGGTTGCTTATAGCGATTTGCACATTCTGCGTCCGCCTGCACGAGGCAGAAGAGCACCTTTGCGAACACGCTGCTTGTGCTTGCAGGGGATCCAGCGGAAACGCCCGTCCGAAGTCCAGAGTGCCCTTCTGAGGCGTCACCTCCTGGAGCTCACCCAGAGTTTCATTATTCCCCTGGTGAGTTGAGCAGAGACTTGTCGGAGCGCGGGGAAGCGAACGGGAGGTGCTTGAGTGACGAGTTGGCACTTGCCCTCTTTTATTCACCCCTACCTGAGCATCTGTAATAGATCCAGGATGTGGCACTCTATGGAGATGTTCTACTCCGTGGAAAGGAACTAAATGGCTCTTGAATGCAAATTTCAGTCATTAGTGTTGAATCTGCAGGTTGGATATTCAGCACGCCGTGTGTAAAGACAGAACGTGGTTTCCTGCGATGCAGGAATAGGTGTTCCCTGTTTGGTTCTAACACCAACCCTTTGCTCTTTTCAGCAGGGAATCAAAGCAGATACGTAGGGAAGGGACGGGACCCCAGACCATTCCTCTTCCCCTCTGACGCTGGAATCAAACCCACTGCCAGTGCAAAACCTGCCCTTCTGGCTTTGGGAAGCTTTGCTGTAGAGCTTCAGAGGCCTCTCCCCGTGGTGATTGCCACCCGAAGGCACATTTTAGCAAATGCTTTCTTTCAATGCCCTCCCCCTCTAGTCCCACTACAGAGCTGCTGGTGCTGGTTTGGTGACCGTCCAGTCGGCTGAGTTTGGCTCCCCCACTTGGGTTTCTCCATCATCTTGGCAGGTAGCACATGGGAGGACTGAGCATCTTCTCAGATTCCAGTCCCTCCTGCCAGCTTATTCGCACCTGGCCTTTTCTCTCACGGCACGCTTAGGATTCTTGCAGTGTAGTTTTGTGACCTGGCCCCTGGTGGAAAACGAGCTGGAACGCTCAGGCTCGTGTGAAAATGCAATTATAAAATAAAAACCCAAGGAGAGTAGGAGGCTGCTGGTTGGGCCTGTGATGCTTTGGAGAAGACTGTCAAACTCTGTGACCACGCAAGAGGCTCCTTGGTTGTTGTAACTTTTGTTTTTTGAAATTTTTAAAATTTCTTCTTAGGAGCATTATATCGCAAGTCTGATGCCTCTGCAGAGGGCCATTACTCCGTGGAAGGTATGTTCAGTTGTCCAGGTGCTTCTGCTTTCCTTCGACTGTGGGGATTGGGAATAGTTATGCCATATGCTGATCCCATACTCTGATACTCTGCGTGAACTTCCCTCGTTGAAGGAAGAGGGTTATTACTCCTTTAACCAAAAAAAAAAAAAGTTGAAACAAACATTGGGACAGATGCTTCCTGTTTTGCAGTAAGCTCAGCTATTGTGAATCTCATTTGAATTTTACTAACAAGGCTTGTTAAGGTGTTTGTACATTTTTTGTTCTCATAGTTACTGAGTCTGCCTTGTGCAGCCTCTGCCATTGTAAAACCGACCTCATTTCCCCCTGTTTCTTTGGGGTGCTGTGTAATATCTTTCTGTTATGCAGAATCCTCCACAGATTCGTCCTTTCCGCCAGGAAGATTTCATGAAGACCCTTGAGCACGCCGGTCCCCAACTTACCTGTGTGCTTAAGGGTGACTGGTTAGGCCTCTACCGGTAAGATTTTGGTACTTAGTTGCCTTATCCCCTTAACCACCAGTGCGAGTTATAATGAACATCAAATCCTGAAGTAGAATTGGGAGAAAAAAGGGAGTTTCAGGACAGAGACTGGACACCTGACGGACATGACTGAAGAAGTGATGGTCAGGGAGAGCAAATGCAGGGCAGAATCAGTCCTGTGTCTTACTTAATCTCTTAAATGAGGAGATACAGTCGGGTTTAGACTGGATTTAAGTCTACTTAAGCGTCAACTCTCCATCTTCAGGAACTTAAACTCCCTGCCGGAGAAGGGCACTCGTCTCTGACGTCAGCTGTGTCATTTATTGTCCTCCGGGGAATCTCTGAGGGGTCTGGTCCAGGGCAGGTGGTGTGTAAAGACTCGTAGGTACAGACACACAGCATTCGGGACAGCGGCTGTTTCATTGTCACTGCACAATGGCAACACTCGTGGAACGGAGAAGGGTGTTGTTTCTTCAGGGAGGAATTTGAGAGCATGCAGGAGAGTTTGTCCGTTGTTTTCGTAAAGGATAATTAGTTATAAATGGGATGGGGAAGACGCTTATCACAGTGTGAGTAGGAAAAATCCAGAAATCAGTTACCCAGTGGGAAGGAAAATGGGAGATATATAGATACAGAGGAGGGAAAAAATTCCAGAAAGTGAGCAGAGACAGTAATCATGGATTAGTATGTTTTGTTGCCATTTTGTGCTTTAATGTATTTAGCAGAAAACAAACAGTTCCACTCCTTATGGTGTGGGTGTGGTGGACAGGTTTAATTTTGGATATCTAATATTTTGAAAAATCGTAACAAACAACAAGCTGCTTCAATAAATGGGTTGAGCTTTGCAGGGAAGTGATGTACATGCAGAAGTTTACCCATTCCAGGGTTCTTAACTCTGTGAGATGTTGCGCATATACTATTTCTTGTGTTCCGAAGCCATGCCCTGAATTAAAAAATAAGAGTGTCTGTATCACAGCGGCATCGTGAGATCTTGGCTGGGTTTAGGACTCCGCTGTACGTGAGCAAGAGTCCTTGAAGTTGCAAAAAGAAACTGTGCAGACATCAGCTGAGGTCTGCTGGTGAAGGGCTCTCTGCAGGCAGCCTGAGGAGGGAGATGGGAGAGCTGCTGAGTGGCGGCTCTTAACGAGGGTGGGGGGGGGGGGTAAGTGCTGAAATACAGCCTCACCATCTCCTGCTGTCCGGGAGGGGCCGGCCGAGCACGTGCTGCTGGAGTGGCTGTTCCTCACCTCTATAAGGCGTCTGAAACCTTCTCATCTCTTTCCTTCTCTGCTGTCACAACCCTTGTCTTTCAGTTAGTGGCTTTTCAATCTCATTTGGAATTTGATCTGAAGTTCTGTGACACTCGAAGAGCAGGTTTTGTGCTGCCCCCTGTTCATTTTCCTGCGTAGCTCAGTAAAACCGGAGGTTTACACCACGCTGCACCGAGAGGGGTAGATTATCCACCCTCTGAGGTAGCCTAGACGATGCCTCGTTTATGTAGGAGAGATGTAAATCGCTGGTTATACAGGACTTAGGCTGTGCTAGCAAATGCTTGAAAGCTTTAAACATCAGGAAAGGAATTAAGCAGGATACTGCAGAGGAATTTCTTCCTGTGTTGAACCACCGCCATTATCATAACTCCAAAGGAAAAGTGGGCCAAACTAAGGCTGCGGGGGGTGAAGAGCACCGCTCCCTGCACGGGCTGAGGCGCGAGCGGCTGCTGAGGAAGGCGTGAGGCCGGCAGGATTGTCCCTCTGGTCGGTGACAGTCTGCTCAGCTCTATCGCGTTAATGCCTGACAGGAGAGAAGCCTCTGGAGAAGACGAGATAGGGGAAGAGCGTGTTAGCTCATAATCAGTTACTGTCCCTCGTGGTGCTGAATCGGAATGCCTCTTCCTCTCACATCTGTGCCTGCTGCAGTAGGAGCCAGCAGGCTTCTCCGCCTCCCCCTCTGCCCCCTTCTCAGCGTCGCCTCTCTCTCTGCAGGCGCTTCTTCAAGTCGCCCAACTTTGATGGCTGGTACCGTCAGAGGCACAAGGAGATGACCCAGAAGCTGGAGGCCCTTCACTTGGAGGCCATCTGTGAAGCGGTACGTTGCGGCCGCAGGTATCGAGGCCGGCGCCGGGCGATACCTTCTCAGGCCCGAGAGGAGGGCGAGGAGGGCACTGCTGCCTTGGAGGCTTCCTGGTGCCGCGCGGGTCTGCGCCGGAGGGTGGGGGACAGTGCCCTGTGCCCTTGGGAATCGCAGTTCCGGGAGTCGCAGCACATTTGGGGGACAAGGACACGAGCAGCTCAGCTCCCCTGCTCTGTTACCTGGCATGGGTCCTGCTCTGGCTGCTTCTGTCAACTATTTTTCATTCATCAGGCCCTTCAGAGTGCCAGACTGGAGGCAGCATCTGTTGCTGCCTTCCTTAACGCCCAAGGAATATAGGTAGGACTTTTAGAGGTGACTGCTGCTACGGTTTCTTCAACGGAGCAGCTGCTGGGGTAGTCCCAGGAGCTCTGGCGTCCTGCCCAGGTGCATCCTCAGCTGCAGCGCTGCTGCCCTGCTCAGCAGTCCAGGTCCTCGAGTGCCGTGGGGGGAATGCCAGAGCTGTCTCCTTTTTTAACAGGCCTGATTCTGGCAAAGAGATTTAAATTCTGAGACCAGCACAAGACTCATGGTGCTGAAAGGAGGAGGGGAGCCCTGCGCTGCCTGCATGTTGCTGCAGCTTTCCTTGGTTCTTCTCTTGCAGGCCAGAGCGTGATACTGTCATGGGCAGAAGAGTGGGGAGAGCTCTGTCTTGCTCATTTTGGCTTAAGTGCTGCGAGCAGAGTTGTGAAAGAGGATGAGAAACTTCCCCCTTGCTTTTATTTCAGGCTTTGCTTAGGGATATGTCTTTGAGAAAAGCTTCTGTAAAGAAGAAATGTCCCTGAAGAAAGCTATTCTCTCTCTTTAGAACATTGTGGCCTGGATGAAGGACAAGTCTGAGGTGGAGATTGTAGACCTGGTGCTAAAACTTCGTGAGAAGCTGGTGAGTTTTCCTCCCTTCTTCCTAAACTTGTTCCTTTCTGTCGTGGCAGGGAGAGACCAAGGATCACACTTGTTGCTTAGAAAACTGTCTTCTCGCTCCCGGACTTGGAGAACTGGCAAGAGGGACAGTCATGAAACTTTAGTGTTTGTGTAGAAAAGGATTCAAAGTTGTATCAGAAAATTTTATCAAAATTGTATCAGCAGTAGCGTGGCCAGCAGGGACAGGGAAGGGATCTGACCCCTGTGCTCGGCACTGGTGAGGCCACCCCTCGATGAGTGGGTTCCGTTTTGGGCCCCTCCCTCCAAAAAGGCCATTGAATGACTCGAGTGTGTCCAGAGAAGGGCAACGGAGCTGGTGCAGGGTGTGGAGCACAGGTGTGATGGGGAGCATCTGAGGGAACTGGGGGGGTTCAGTCTGGAGAAGAGGAGGCTGAGGGGAGACCTCCTGGCCCTCTGCAACTCCCTGAAAGGAGGGTGCAGAGAGGGGGGATGAGTCTCTTGAGCCAAGGAACCAGCGGCAGGCCAAGAGGGAATGGCTCAGACTGGCTCTTCGGAAGGATTTCTTTGCAGAAGGGGTTGTTGGGCGTTGGAATGGGCTGCCCAGGGCAGGGGGGGAGTCCCCATCCCTGGAGGGGTTGAAGAGTCGGGTTGACCCAGCGCTGAGGGATCTGGTGGAGTTGGGAACGGTCAGGGTGAGGTTCATGGTTGGACTGGAGGAGCTTCAGGGGCTTTCTAACCAAGATGATTCTGGGATTCTGTAAAGTTCTGACTCTTTCCATCTCCCTGAGGCTCAGGTGACAGTTTCCCGCCTGTTGCCTCATACCCCAAGCTAAAGAGACAAGGTGAAGTTCGCTCAGCCAAAGGCAAAGCGGAAAGAGGAACTTTGAAGCTATTTTAAAACTCCTCTCTCTCCCTGCAGGTGAGAGCCAGGTGCCAGCACCTCCCTGTGAAGGAAGAGACGCTGCGGCGGGTGGGCCTCTACATCGAGACCATCATCGGCTCCTTGCCAGAGGATCTCCAGGCCGTGCTGCACCACCACTGAGCGCACTGAGGGGACTCTCCTGGGGAAGGAAGGACCCTCCCGCCCCGCTCCGAGCCGCGAGTGGCTGCAGTTGCCTTTGGAAAGGAAAGTTCTTCCCTGATCCAGCCGGCGTGGCCCGATCTCGACCTCGCTCACACCCAGGGATGGTCTTGAGGGTCAGAACCACGGCAGGAATGGGGAACAGTGTACGCTGTTCTGCCTAGTCCTGCTTTAGGAGCTGGGTTCGGGGACTGTAAAGGAGAAACTGTTCCCTGGGTGGCTGTTGGCAGGTCCCAGCGTGACAGCCAGGCTGCAGCAGCACGGCACAGGCTGCGCAAAACGTGCCGCCCATATCCACAATCCATCTTAGTCTAGTGCTTGGGCTCACGGATTTTCGGTGCCGTCAGCTGGCCTGGAAGTAGCAGGACCAGCGCTGCGAGGAGGGGGTTGTCTTCAGGACAGCTCCTGATAATAACAAGAGAGATGCTAATCCCCCCTGCATACAAGTGATGTGGAAAAATTGGCACTGCCCCTTCAGCAGCCTGACTGACAGCGGCAAGAGCCTCAAGCCTCAGCTGGGATGGGAGTGGGAGGACGAACTGCTGCCTGCGGAACGCTGCTGGTTTTTTCTCCAAGGCAGAGGAGAAGGGGCTGGTGCCTCTGCAAGGAACAGAGCTCTCCAGAGATGGCGGCGGGGTGCGATAGCTACCGGAGAGCCGGAGAGAGGAGCTGGCCTCCAGTCGGAATTTATTCTGCTTGAAAAATCAAGTTTGTGGGCTCTGGTAAGGTACAAGATGGCTGGAGCTCTGCCCTGGGCAGTGAGAGCTCTAACGCAGTCAGCTTGCTCGCCGATAAAACGGGGTGGAGAAGCTGAGTTTTCCAGCCTGTGTCAGCCTGGCTGAGGGGGACATGGCGGAGTGGCCCGGGCCATGCCCCGCTGTGCCCAGGTCGGTGGGGAGCAGCCTGCAGCTCTCAGCACAGCTTGTGCTCAGCCCGGCCCCGCTGCCCACTCACCTCCCGCTCGCCTCAGGCAAGGAGAGAGACGGGCGGGGGAGGGAAGGACGCGGGGCTCCGCATGCCTGGGACGGGGTTTGATGGCTGCTGCTCCAGCTGCCAGTTAGGCCAGGCCTCAAGGCCAGGTTTTAGGGGGGCTCTGGCAGCCTCGTGCCCTCCTGCTCGGGGCGGGAGAGTTCAGCACTTCACGGGGTGGCAGCGGGGCCATGGCACGAGCTGTTGGGGCAGATGTCGGGTTCCTCAGAGGGGGCTGAACTCTTCCTGCCTTTTCCCCTCCAGAGCTGGGACAGGGCAGGAACAGTGGGGAGCCGCCCACTTTCCCCCGCCTCCAGCCTGGAAGCGGCCAAGGGAGGAGCCGTAGTAACGAGTTGTGTCCAGTCCTCAGCCCTGGCCACCCTGGGCAGCGTCTGTTCTGTACATAGAGTGTGTGCGCCCGTGCCATAGCCCTGCAGCGACTTGGGGGGACCGAAGCACTAATGTATAGTAGAAAATATTAGTTTAAAAAAAAAAAAAATTAAGCCAAACTGTGCCCTGTTTTTGAATCTTTGTAGATTTAGTTGGTTGGGAGCGGGGTTGAGCTGGGCTGCTCACGGCCCTCAGCGTCACGTTTGCTCAGTCGATGTCTGTCCGGGCTGGTGTTTGGCATCTTGGATGCAGCTCTTTGCCTCTTTCCACCTGGTTATTGATTTTTGGCTTTGCATCAGCCTGGCTCTCCACTCTCCCTTTCACCACCCTCCCGAGGTGCTGGTTTCTCTCCTTCCCCTTCAGGGGGTTGGAATCGGGGCCCTGCTGGTGCCCAGCCTGCAGTGCTGGCTGGGGCCCTGCCCCACGCTTGTCCAACAGTGTTTTAACAGAAACGTGGCACAACTGGAGCTGGGGAGGGCCAGAATCTTGTGCTTTGTCTCTTCTCTGCTCCCCCAACCTCCTTACTCTTTTCCCACCCTTCCTTCCCTCTGGGAATCTCCTGGAGCGGGATCAAGGTTGACCCAACTTGTCCTCCCACCCCTTTGCTCTCGTTTCTGCTGGCAGAGCTTTGGCCTCCCCTGTAGCTCTCACGGATTCATCTGGGTTGGAAAAGCCCTTGAAGCTCCTCCAGTCCAACCATGAACCTCACCCTGACCGTTCCCAACTCCACCAGATCCCTCAGCGCTGGGTCAACCCGACTCTTCAACCCCTCCAGGGATGGGGACTCCCCCCCTGCCCTGGGCAGCCCATTCCAACGCCCAACAACCCCTTCTGCAAAGAAATCCTTCCGAAGAGCCAGCCTGACCCTGCCCTGGTGCAGCTTGAGGCCATTCCCTCTTGGCCTGCCGCTGGTTCCTTGGCTCAAGAGACTCATCCCCCCTCTCTGCACCCTCCTTTCAGGCAGTTGCAGAGGGCCAGGAGGTCTCCCCTCAGCCTCCTCTTCTCCACACTAAACCCCGCCAGTTCCCTCAGCCGCTCCCCATCACACCTGTGCTCCAGACCCTGCACCAGCTCCGTTGCCCTTCTCTGGACACGCTCGAGTCATTCAATAGCCTTTTTGGAGTCAGGGGCCTCGCAGGGGGTTTTTTCCCTTCAGCCAAATTACTTTCTCTCCCACCAACCACATGGGCGAGGGCTGGATCACAAACCCTCCTGGTGCTCACCAGGTTCCCCCCGGGAGGGACCCCCGGCTGCTCGCTGCCTCAGGACTCATGTTGTTGTGCTGTCTGGCCGCCCTTCACCCCTCGCATCCCCCACCCTGCCCAGACCCACCCCCCCACCCCACCCCCCCCCAGCTCCTTCACCTTCCTGCTGCGTCTTCACTGTCCCGATACGCCTCGGTAGGTGCTGGCTCATCTTCCCCTCGTCCTGTGGCTGTTCCTCAACAGCCCAAACATCCTCCTTCAGGTGTTGTTCCTCTCCATGATGTATTTTGAGCTTTGTGTCCCTCCCGTGGAGGTTTTTCCCTCAAACCTCACCCATCATCATCCTTTTCGCTTCCCTTTTTTGCGGCGCCCATGTGCACCAGCCTGTTTTCTCCCTCACCCCCTCATCTCATGAGCGTTTCTGCCCTGCCCTGGTCCTGAGTCCTGGTCCATGTGTCTGTCCTAAGACCCTTGGTCCTGGCCTCCCCCAGCAAGGCCGGCCCTGCGCTGCTGCTAATCCCCAACTTTCAAAGGGCTCCCCATCCTCCCCCCGCTGCTCCCCTCCCTTGCTGGTGGCGTGGGAGCCCAGCACCCGCCACCACGCTGCTGGGTACCCCAGGGTCTGTGAGGGTCCCCCCTGTCCCCCCACCACAGCCCTCAGGGGCTGTCACAGCCCTCGGTGCCCGGCTCAGCACCGGCTCCATCCCCCTGAGCACCCTCCACTGCCGGCTCTGGCCATGAGCCCCCCCTCCCTGGGCTGGGGGGCTCCAACAGCCCCTTTGAAGGTACGAGAGGGGTGAGCACGGCCCCGCCGACACCCCCTCGGGGTTTGGCTCTGCACTGGGGCTGGTGCTTGGGCGCTCTCAGCCCCACAAATCGACAAGGCCTGAGCAAACATAACTGGTTGTAGCTTGGTGGTGGAGGAGGAGCTGGGGCCTGGCAGGGGCAGAATCAGCCCCAGCGATGGCACCTTCATCTTCATCACCACAGCCGTGGCCAGGAACCTTCCCCTGAGGCAGGGAGGAGGCACGAGCTGCCAGTTTCTGTTACTTACCCACCAGCAGCAAAGCCCAGGAGCACCTCGACCCTGATACCTTTATTTGTAAGCACCCTCTCCCCGGCCCCACGGAGGAATCGCTCCCTGGCAGAAAGCGTTAACACTGAAATGAGCCCAAACGCAGCAGAACCAGCCGTCACCTTCCCTGGGAGAGGCACAGCTGGTGGCTCCGGGGGTGGCCAAATCATCTGTGTGCCACCAGCCGCCTTCCACGGCCCCCAAAAACTTGTGAGCTGCTGCGCGGTCTGTGGTGCAGAGCAGGGGCCTCCTACTGCCCCGGAGCTCCTGGCCCAGCTCTGGTGCAGTTTTTGCAGTGAGAGGCTGCGGGGCCGGAGGGGGCTTCCCCCCACCAAGGGCTGAGTCCAGAGGGATCCTGCAGGGAACTACCGGGGATGTGCGAAACCCACCGAGGCCCCGGGGAACCCGGAGGCAGCGGGACAAGGTGGCAGCTTAAGGAATGGGGCCCAGGGAGTCGTCGTAGAAAGCCTTGAGGCCCCGGTGGCGCTGCTGCGGGGAGGGTCTCTTGCCCACCACCTCCCGACGGAAGTTTTGCCTCAGCCAACCGTAGACCAAACTGTGCAGGAAGCCCTGGAGGGAGACGGTCAGGGCCTGAGAGAGAGAGAGAGCGAGAGAGAGAGAGAGAGAGAGAGAGAGAGCGGGCAGCAGCCAGCGCTGCCTTTACCTGCCCCTGGGCTGCCCTGCGCAGTCAGCGTGACCCAGGGATGCAGGAGGTGGCTCTTCCTCTTGGTGTGCTCAACTGAAACAAGGTGAGGAGCTGGGGAGAGCTGAGGAGCAAAACACCAAACTCCAAACCAGGGGGAAGAGCCCCGGCAGGACCAGGGCTGCCACCAACAGCCCAGGGCCTTTGTCCCGCATTGTCCCGGGTGGCACCAGCCTGGGCTGGCAGCACCCACAGAGCTCACCCTGCTCGGGGAGGCGCCGGGGGGCTGCTGTGCTCCTGCTCCCCTTGCCAGCTCCTGCTCCCCTCGCCTGGCTGCGGCACGGCTGCAGCAGAGCCCTGGCAGCCCCCCACCCCGTCACCACTCACACGTCTGATGGGGACAAATGTCCCTGCTCTGGAGCCCAGGAAACGGGTTTTTACTTACTGTAGTGACATAGAGGGCAAAGACTGAGGCAGGCTTGATGCTGGTGAAGGAGAGGAGGGTGAGGAGGAAGGCTGCGGATGGAAGACAAAAGGACACTCAGAATCCCAGAATCATCTGGGTTGGAAAAGCCCTTGAAGCTCCTCCAGCCCAACCATGAACCTCACCCTGACCGTTCCCAACTCCACCAGATCCCTCAGCGCTGGCTCAACCCGACTCTTCAACCCCTCCAGGGATGGGGACTCCCCCCCTGCCCTGGGCAGCCCATTCCAACGCCCAACAACCCCTTCTGCAAAGAAATCCTTCCTAAGAGCCAGTCTGACCCTGCCCTGGCGCAGCTTGAGGCCATTCCCTCTTGGCCTGCCGCTGGTTCCTTGGCTCAAGAGACTCATCCCCCCTCTCTGCACCCTCCTTTCAGGCAGTTGCAGAGGGCCAGGAGGTCTCCCCTCAGCCTCCTCTTCTCCACACTAAACCCCCCCAGTTCCCTCAGACGCTCCCCATCACACCTGTGCTCCAGACCCTGCACCAGCTCCGTTGCCCTTCTCTGGACACGCTCGAGTCATTCAATGGCCTTTTTGGAGGGAGGGGCCCAAAACTGGACCCAGGAATCAAGGTGCAGCCTCACCAGTGCTGAGTCCAGGGGTAAGATCCCTTCCCTGTCCCTGCTGGCCACTCCTTGCTCTCCCTCTCTTTTAAAATGCTTCATCCGGAGTTTCCCTCCCCAGGTGGTAAACGCCCTTCCCGTGTCCCAGCCTGTTTCCTGTGGCACAGGGATCTACGCAGGACACACATGTATGTGTGCAACGAGACCCTTCCCAACGCGCTGCCCAGGGACCTCGGGGAGGTTTCTGCAAGGCTGAAAGTGTAAACGGCCCCCAAAGGGATGAGCAGATCCATCAGCACGATGCAGCTCAGGAAACGCCGCTGGAAAAACCTCCCGTTGTAAGGGCAGGGCGGGATAAACCAGATGCTGGTCAACTTGACGGTGGCGACTGGGGCCTCTTGTTCTGGCTCTGCCCAGCCACGGGGCCCTACAAACACCCCCAGGCTCGGCACTGAATTTATCTGAGCCTCTTGGCTCGGACCTGGGGGCCGGCTCCTGCCTGCGGGAGCTGCGGGGTGTCCCCACGCTGACTTGCCTGGCGCCCAGCAGAGCAGGAAAACCAGCTGGAAATAGTGGGAGACTCTGCTGACACTGCGGATGCTCCTGCCCGCGAAGCCGTCCCGCTCCGGGGTCAGCAAGGGCGCCGCCGCCTTCCTCCGGCACCAGAGCTTCACCCTGCGGTACAGGAGCTGGGCGGCGGGGACAAGCCTCAGCCGGGCTGCGGCCGGGCCCCGCGCTCACCCCGTCGTGCGGCCCCGCGCCCCGGCCTCACCGTGCAGGCACTGAGCACCAGCAGCAGGTACAAGAAGAAGATGATTTTCCCTTCCAGGCCCATGTCCTTCCTACCTATGTACTGGGAGGCAACGGGAAATCAGTGGGGGCCACAGCCCTGCCCAGAGCTGCTCCCTTGGCAGGGGCTGAGCTGTGCCATGGGCCCCCCCCCGTGTGGAAGCAGCCAAGCACTGGCTTGGAAAGAAGCCAACCCTAAACCTAACCCCGTCCTCCCAGCAGCGTCTGCCCACAAACCGCGGACCCGCTGCCCTCCCAGTGCCCTTTGCTGGCTGGGGGAAAGGGAACAGGGGGGGCGGGATGGGCAGCGGCAGTGCTCACCTCGTAGCAGATATCTTGGGCACGGCGGATGAGGAGCAGGCAGCTGCAAGGACAGAGGGTGCTGGCGGCGCTCCCCAAACCCCCACCCCAAACCCTTCACCACTCAGAGGCAGCCGCAGGGGCTGCAGCACACCCAAGCCCATCGGGAAGGGTGAGGGGAGGGAGGGGTCCCCACCGCGGTGCCCCTCGGGGTTGGGGTGTACCTGGAGCAGTAGAGGCTGTAGGTCTCGTGGGAGCGGTTGCCTCTCCCCGGCTCGACAGGCTCGAGGGGTCTCGGCGCGATGTCGGTGCGGGAGGTGCCGCGGGCAATCAGCTGCCCCAGGAGCGTGAGTGCTGGCACCAGCCTGGCGGGGAGAGAGGAGAGCGAGGGGAAAGGCGTCTGTCCCAGCCGCAGCGCGGGCGTCGTGCCCCAGCCCTGCTCGGGGTGCAGAGGGGGCTGGCACCTACCAGGCCAGGACGTAGGGCAGCCCCCGCCACGCGCTCTCCAGGCACCGGCTCCTCTCCTGCGTGGAGGAAACCTCCGGTGAGCCGGGGCCGGGGGTTGGGCAGCAGCTCCAGGGCCCAGCCCTGCTCCGCTGGGACACAGGGGAAGCCACCAACGCCCCAGGGAAAGGGCTGTAGAAGAATTTTAAACATATCCTCTGCTATATGGAGTGTAGAAGAATTTTCAATATATCCTCTGGTATATTTGAAATAGATTTTAAGGCCTGAAAAGTGTCCTTAGCCTGCTGCTTGGGTAGTCCCAGCCCAAGGCTGGTTTAAAACCCCGTCAAGCTGATCCTATAGAGACAGTTTTAACAAAGGAGGATTAATTGACTAAACGCGGGTGTTTTGCCGCATCAAGAGAATTTAGTATCTAGAAACCGCCCGCTCTACTGAAGGTTTTAGCAGAACATCCTGAAGTCTTTCTCAGAGTTGTGGGAGATGAAAACTAGTGGAAGGAAGATGAAGAAGATGATGACCCGAAAGATGACCCTGAAACTGAAACAAGGATTGGAACCAGAAGAGAATTTGACTGAGACAGGGGATTGTAGTGAATTTTAATCAATGAGAATCAAGAACTAAAAGGTTGAGTGGAAACTTGCAAAGACTTTGGACCTAGGTAATAGATTTAGAAATAATGTATAAACTGTGTGAGGCCTTCGGGCATTTGCCGCTCCCCGAGGTGCTGGCCCAGCTCTGAGTTGTTACTAAAGCAAACCTAGAGAGCCCCACAGCCTGGTGAAATTCTTTAACAAGGGGGTGCCCTCGGATCCTCCCGCCTTGCGGCTCCCCAGCTGCTCACGGGGCCGGGAAGCTGTGTGTGCCCGGCTGCACCACGGCGGGGGCCACCGACCTGCAGAGCTGCCACGTGCCAGGCTCCCCGGCCGCGGACGGCGCGGTACGCTTCGTACGCGTAGACAACGACCATCAGGAACGAGACAGCGTAGAAAGTCTGGGAGAGGAGACGGAGAGGGGGCTCCTGCTGTGCCTGGCGCCCCAAAAGCACCTTCCCCCCACACCCCTCATCGTGCTCCACACCCCGACATCCCGCCCCCAGCAGAGCTGGGCCCGGAGCGGCCACGCAGCAAGGGAGCAGCTCCCTGAGACACGCAGCAGCGTCTGGGCGCAGGGACAGGGACCGGGTGACCTCTCTGGGTGGCAACTTTCTCAGGGCAAACAGCACTGACCAGCTGGGTCCATCCACCTGTGCTGAGCTCGGGGTGCTGCCCCTGTGCCCTGTTGCCAGGCCTGAGACCACGGTGATGGTCGCCCCAGGCCCTACATGTGCAACGTGGGGGCACGGCTGGCCCCGTGGTGCTGAGCCCTTCCGAGGGAGAGGGACGGGCTCTTCCAACACGCCAGCGGCAACCAGAACCCTGCGGCGCTTGTGCGGCGCTTTTGGGGAGCACAGCACCCCCCCAGCAGCCTCGCAGGCACAGAAAGGGGCAGGACAAAGCATTTGCATTCTCAGACTCAGAGGGACCTCAGGAAATCAAGGGGTTTGGTAATTTTTTGATCATTTTGAAATCAAGGGGTTCCTGATAAGCCAGCAAATGTCCCCCCGGGGCCAAGTGATGCCCAGCGCTGCGCGTGGCTGAGGCAAAGGCCAGTGGGATGGGGCAGGAGGGACACAGCACTGCCCGCCGCAGGGGCCGTGCAGCAGGCAGGGCAGAGAGCAGCCAGCTCCCGGTGCCGCCGGCCGTGCCAGCTGGTTGCCTACCGTGGCCAGCATCAGTCCATAGGGGCAAGCGGCGTACGCAGGGATGAAGAGCGGGGCTGGCAGCAACTGGATGGTGGCTGTGCTCAGCAGCGCGGCGGCGGCCAGGAAATCTGCCAGGGCCAGGAGGAAGAGGGGGCGAAGCTGTAGGATGGGACACGGCGTTACAGAATCCCAGAATCATCTCGGTTAGAAAAAACCTTGAAGCTCCTCCAGCCCAACCATGAACCTCACCCTGACCGTTCCCAACTCCACCAGATCCCTCAGCGCTGGCTCAACCCGACTCTTCAACCCCTCCAGGGATGGGGACTCCCCCCCTGCCCTGGGCAGCCCATTCCAACGCCCAACAACCCCTTCTGCAAAGAAATCCTTCCTAAGAGCCAGTCTGACCCTGCCCTGGCGCAGCTTGAGGCCATTCCCTCTTGGCCTGCCGCTGGTTCCTTGGCTCAAGAGACTCATCCCCCCTCTCTGCACCCTCCTTTCAGGGAGTTGCAGAGGGCCATGAGGTCTCCCCTCAGCCTCCTCTTCTCCACACTAAACCCCCCAGTTACCCCAGTTAGCTCTGGCCGGCAGCATCCCGCATCTCCGCCCCCTGCCTGTCCCACTCAGCTGTAAGCCCAGCCTGGCCCAGCTCTGCCTCAGACTTAGCCGAGGCCAAAACCTGTCCCTCTGGCCCTGGGAGCTGGCAGCACTCACCTGGACGTGGCAGCATCGCCTCTGCCGGGAGGTGACAGCGAGGACCGAGCCGCTGCCCAGGAGGCTGGAAGAGACGGGGCTGGCGGTTACTGTCCCGCCGCAGCGGAGCTCTCGCTGCCCCAGCACCGGGGCTTCTGCCGGACCCATCCCAGATCTGGTGCTCGGCCTCCCCCAAGATGGGAAGGGGGTGGGTTTGGGGGTCCCCAAAGGCAACGGGATGGTGCGAGGCCACATCCCCACGCCCAAAGTTTGGGGACCAAGCGGGGTGCAGGCAGGAGAAGAGGCCGCGTTCACGCAGGGCTCCAGCTGCTGCCTCCCCCCAGCCCTGCGGGGCCCAGCCCCGGCCGCCGGCAGCACCCACCTCAGCAGCGAGGCTGTCAGGTAGATCCACGTCAGCACCAAGACCTGAGGGAAGGAGATGGAGGAGCTCAGGCGGGGCTCAGGCATCCCACGGTGCGGGGGGACGCGGAGCCACAGGCACGGCCGGACCCGCTCCGTCGGGCGGCAGCAGGCGTCCGGTGCTCACGTGTTACCACTGAGCGGGCAGAGCTGAGGCCAAAAATTTTTTTTTTTTTTTCCCCCCCGAGAGGCTGTGCCAGGGAGCCGTTTGCTGGTGGTGGGCAGAGGCCAGTTCCTCGCCAGCCCTGGCACAGCGGCGGCAGCACGATGGGGGGGTTTCCCTGGCACATTCTCCCCAGTTTGCCTCACCCCAGCACCCACCTTTCCCTTGCCTGGGGCTAGGGAGCGTCGAGAAGCCGCGTCCCGCTGCCGAGAGCGGTTCCCAGCCAGCGCCACGCGGGGCTGCCGCTGAGGAGCCGAACGAGTCCCATGCAGCGAGCGGGGCAGGAGCAGCCGCCCTGGGAAATGCTGCCTGGGGCCCAGCGACCCGCAGCCTGCGAAGCCCCGGGCCACCAAGACCCCCTCGCTGGCTGCAGGGAAGCTCACCCGTGTCCCCTGACCACCCTCCACAGCGGCATTGCGCCCCGTCTCCGGCGTGAAGGAACCCCCTGAGCAGGCTCTGCAGCTTTCCCAGCTCTCCACAGAGTTTTTCCCTGCACGCACACGCCTTTACCTGGTTATCCGAGAGAGCCGACGGGCGTTCCTCCTCGCTCGCCATGGCTGGGCAACCAGGAGCAAAAAGCTTTCCTGGCAATTCTGTGCCACGGGGCCGGTGGCCGGCAGCAGCAGAGAGCTGCACACCCCGTCTGCGGGGCCGTGGCTCTGCTGGCGCAGCCGGAGGAACCTGCCCGGCCGGGGCAGCGGGAGCTTCCCCGTGGGCTGCGACGTGCCAGGCCCGCGAGCGGGGAGGGGATGAATCCCTCGTGCCTGCGGAGCGCAGCGGCCTCCCTCGTGCACCAGCGTGGGCGCAGCTCGGGGATACGGAGGCGAGCGAGGCCCCTTCTCCATCCCCTGCACCTCCCAGCAAACAGCACGTGCAGGCAGGGACGGGCAGCCCCGCACCCACTGCTGCAGGGGAAAGGGAGGCACGGGAGATGGGGCAGAGGAAGCCAGCGTGAGGCGAGCCCCGCAGCGGGGGGTTCTGTCCCGCTGCAGGGAGGGTAACCATGACCCCCACAACGCAGCGGGCTCAGGTGTGGTGCAAAGGAGCCGGCCACGTTGGGCAGGAGCTGGCCCCAATGTGTGAAACGCTGGTAAAAACAGCCCCAGTGGAGGGAAGAAGGGGGGGCTGGTGTGGTACAAGCCAGGCTCCCTGGGGAGCGGGGTGAGCTCGTCGCCCCCAGCGCCGCATCCCTGCACCCCGGGAAGCTCAGCAAACCCCCCGCCTCGAGGGAGAGGGACGGGTTCTTTCAACATGCCAGTGGCAACCAGAACCCTGCGGTGTTTGCACGGCACTTTTGGGGGGCACAGCACCCCCCCAGCAGCCTCGCAGGCACAGAAAGGGGCAGGAACGCAGCATTTGCCTTCCCCAGATGCACAGGGATCTTGGGAAATCAAGGGGTTTGGTAATTCTTTGATCATTTTGAAATATAATGATAAGCCAGCAAATGTCCCCCTGGGGCCAAGCGATGCCCAGCGCCATCCAGGCCCAGCCAAGACCCGCCAGGTCTCAACAAGAACCATCCCACTGTAAAATATTTTTCCCTCGAGCGTGCAGACAAGGAACACCAAACCCCAGAAAATCCAACCTGCTCTCTGCTACGTTTTCTTTACGCTCGAACACGGCCTCTCTGCCCAGCACAGGCTGTCACCCAGCGCTGTCCCCAGGGCCAAGGGGGAAGGTTCTGTCCCGCTGTGTCGCATGTCCACCTCCAGAGATGCTCGTGTCTCCTGATGATCTAAACAGTGAGGACAGGTCAAACTCACAAGGCAAAAAACAAAAAAAAAGTGGAGTTTTGCAAGCCCAGGGAGCAACAAGCCCGCAGCCAGGTCCGGCAGCCCAAGCCTTGCTGGCTGCGGCTGCGCGTCAAGGGAGGCCGGGGGCGAAGCGCTGCGTGAGCGCACGCTGGCAGCCAGCCCATGTGCAGCTTCCCCCCCAAACCACAGGGCAGCAACCAGCAGAGTTCTGCTTCAAACTGGGGTGGGGTTTTTTTTAGCTTTATTTCAGAAGGTGTTGGCTGAAGGAAGAGGGATGTGGGGGAAGGCTGGAGGAGTAGGGAGAGGGGCCACGGGGGACAGAGGAAGGAATTGTGCTGGCAGAGCTGCACAAGGCCGACGGCAACGCAGAGGACCTCGCTTTGGCAGCTCCTCGGGATGTTCCCCCCAGCTCCCCACTGCCTCCTCCATAGCTGCTCCTTTTCTCCTCTATCAGCCAAGAAAACGCTCCTTAAACCCTGCTGCTCCTCGAGGGGACGTACGGTCCCAGCTGGGCCCACTCTGTTCCCTCCTCAGCACCGCTGCTGCCAGCTCCCAGCCTCTCCCCAGCCCGTCTCTCCCCAGCCTGGCTGGGAGTTATTCCTGCCCGGGACCACAGGAGGAACCCAGACCTGCACTGGCTGGGGAAGAGACACCTCCCAGCGCTCCAAATCCCAGAACCATCTCGGTTGGAAAAGCCCTTGGAGATCCTCCAGCCCAACCATGAACCTCACCCTGACCGTTCCCAACTCCACCAGATCCCTCAGCGCTGGGTCAACCCGACTCTTCAACCCCTCCAGGGATGGGGACTCCCCCCCTGCCCTGGGCAGCCCATTCCAACGCCCAACAACCCCTTCTGCAAAGAAATCCTTCCGAAGAGCCAGTCTGACCCTGCCCTGGCGCAGCTTGAGGCCATTCCCTCTTGGCCTGCCGCTGGTTCCTTGGCTCAAGAGACTCATCCCCCCTCTCTGCACCCTCCTTTCAGGCAGTTGGAGAGGGCCAGGAGGTCTCCCCTCAGCCTCCTCTTCTCCACACTAAACCCCGTCAGTTCCCTCAGCCGCTCCCCATCACACCTGTGCTCCAGACCCTGCACCAGCTCCGTTGCCCTTCTCTGGACACGCTCGAGTCATTCAATGGCCTTTTTGGAGTCAGGGGCCCAAATACGGGGACACCAGCATCAGTCCTGCTCCTCCTGAAAACCGCCACCAACCCCAGCACTGCTCGGAGCTCCTCTAGGTTACTCCATTCTCCATCATCGCCCTTGGGCGCGGTGGGGACGGCTCCTGCCGCTGCTGGGTAAGATTTTGAGCGATCCCCGTAGTTTCAGAGGCACCACTTGATTCAGCTCTTCCAAACCGGGACCAGAGACTGGGCTCTTCTTAGCAGATCCCTTGGCTGAGCCACCACTTGTATTGTTTAATGGTTGGACTAGATGATCTTCAAGGTCTTTTCCAAGATGATTCTGTGAAAGCTGAGGAACTCTGGAAAAAACTCTCCACTTTCTGATGGAGCAGCACGGGGATCCCACATGGACCAATTGCTGCCACTCTCAGCCTCTGCCCATGCCAGCATGACGAACTGCTCCCTGCTCGGCTTTGTCAGCACCTCCCAAGACCTCCAGCAGGCCCAAGTTCTGCCTGGGGCAAGTCTTCCCTGAGGATTTTTTGAGGAGTAATTGGCACCAAGGCTCACGTTAGCTGGAGCACTGCCCATACCTTCAGCAAGGTGGGATTTGCAGAGCAAACTCCAGCTCCCAGCACTCGAGCAGCAGAAGCACCAACAGCCTGCGAGGTGGGGAAGGTGTGGGCTCAGCCCCTGCGGCCTCTCAGAGCCCACTTCCTCGGCAAGAAAAACCACACGAGCCGCCGCGCTGGGCTCATCGCGTGCACCTGGGTAAAAAAGCAGCAGCTGCTGCAACCACACAAGGACTCTGCACGCGAGAGCGAGCGGCATGTCCCCTGCGCCGAGCAGCAACGGCCTGGCTAAGCAGAGAGCTAATCCAACCCGGCTGCTCAGCCGGCTCCGGGACTCGTGGGAGGCCTGAGCATTGTTAAAACAAGACTTAATGCCAGTGTTTACACTTTCCCCATGCTCTGGGACGGGGAAGTTGTGCTTTAGTAGCCAAGCTTTAATTAAAAACAAAGCAGGTGCGTGAAAACAACAAACGCAGAGCGAGGTTTTGCCTACGCAGATGAGAAAGCTCTAGAAGCGTCCGTGAAAGCACAGCTGGGAGTAGCCAGTTCCCAGGGCTGCAGGCAACTACCCGACAGCTCTGGAAGCAAAACATCCCTCCCTGGTGTGGAGAGAGCAGCGACCATTTAAATATCAGCACAAAAACTTCCTGATGGCGCTTTTCCAAGAGATCCGGCCAGCACAGCTCTTCCAGCCTCGCAGAGATGCTGCTTCCCATTTCAGGGAACTTAATGCCAACAGGCAGCACCGCACACACAAAAGTTGGGTTTTTTGTTGGTGGTTTTTTTTTTTTTTCCTGACCCTGCATACCCTTTGTTACAAAAAGCATCAGCACCCTGCCCCAGACCTCAGGAGCAGTTCGCTTGCAGGAGACAACGTTTTGGACTGAGAAACCCACCCTGCTGACCCTACAGCCCCTGTGCGAGCTGCCCCGAGACACAGCATTGCCCCCCTGGCCACGTGGACCAGCCAGGACCCAGCCTTGGCCACTGAGCCCTCTCATGCCACTTGCTGCTTTCCTTTGTGCCACTTTTCAGGGTCAGGCCCAGTCCCAGGGGGGTCAGGCCCCATCCCAGGGGGGCCAGGCCCTTCAGCGCTGGTGTGACCACAGCAGGAGGGATGCTGCACCCTAGGGTGGCCATCCCTGGGGACTGGGCGACCAGTGGGTGCCCTCTAGTGGCCCCAAGAGTCAGGGGACAGGCTGGGGAGATCCCTGGGGATTCCTCATCTCAGCCATCAAGCTAGCAGCGGGCAGATGGAAGGCAGTGGGGTAAAGTCAGATCTCCCGCAGGCAGGAGCAGGCAGCTCCCCCAGCACGCCGCAGCTCCCCGAAGCCCTGACCCTTCTCGCACAGCCCACAAATATTCAACACTCTGCTTTTACCCTTGCAACCGGTTGTAAAACGTTCGTATTCCAGCCATCTTCCCGCCGAGCCAGGGCTTTTGGCTCAGTCGTTCAGGGTCTAAGTACTCAGGAGCCCAACTGCAAACCGCAGGAATGCCAGCAGGGAGCTTACACCAAAGCCAGAGGGGTTTCAAAACGGTTTTTTGGCTTCCTTCTTACCATTCTCACCAATTTGTGAGGAAGTTACGCAAGAAATTCAAGGTCTACACAGCAACCGGCCGGGCTTTTCCCTGCATGGTGTTTAGGGCAAGTGCAGGGCTCACACTGGCCCCAGAGCTGTTTTCTGCTTCTAGCGCAACAGGAGCAAAGCCTGGCTTCCAAAAAACAACACTGCAGGTCAAAACTTCACCGCAGCCCCCAAATGCTCAGCAGATGAGTGCTGAAGGGTCGGCGTGCCTGTTTCAGCCTCTCCTCTGTCTGCTTTCTGCGACACCCCGGCTCCCATCTCAAACCAGGTCAGATATCTGCTCTAAAAGAACTCCTGCTGCTGGGGGACCACTGCTTGCACCACTGCAGCTGCAAGTGTTCAAATTTAAATATTTGGGGTATCTTTTCTCCTTCCTGAGAAACAGCAATAACCGCAGAATCCCTGGTCAGTAAGGGAGCGCCCCGTGATGCTGTGCTATGAGGAGCTGCTCTACCCACTGGTATAAATTTGGCTCTAGGTAAAAAAAAAAAAAGCCACCTTATTAGAAATCTCTCAAGATTTTCTGCATTTGGATGATGCTGGTAGTTAGGACTCATCCTTCTTGCAGGCTTTCAGCTCTTTGTCTTATGTTATTTTAGCACTGTGTTAAGTGCTTCTCCCCGCCCCCCCCGCCTTTAAATCTTTTGAGTCACAAGCCTGTCCGATGTTTGAAGCCATAAGTTCCACTCTAATAAAGGGCCTCACCCTATGCCTGACAGGTATTAATTGTGTTTAAAAAAAGCATCAGTATCTATCTTCAATTTTTTTTTTTTAAATCAGGTTCCATTTCAGAGCAAACCCTCACACCAGAGAGCAAGAGAGCACCGCGATCCTACAGGAAGAGTTGGCACAATTCCACTTTAAATTAGTGCTAAGAGCACTAGTTTAAGCCCAATTCTTTGCCGAAAGCCCCCTGCTCCATCGCATGGTTGGGAAGAGGTTACACCACAAGAGAAGTGCTCTTTGTTAATACCCAGAACCGTGTTACTGTGCAAAAGCAGTCAGGAATAAAAGCAGCCATCTCATCTCTTCCCAGACAGCCACCAGCTGCTGTAAGCCGACTGTTTTGTAATAGTTTGCTTTTCTTCTGGGCTGAAATGCAGAATAGTCAAAATGGCAGTTAGAGTCTGTTGGCGACCAAGAGAATCCGGCAGCGTCAAAAATCTATAAACGATGTTTTTGAGGTATTCCAGGTTGGCTCCCTCTCTGCTCTTATCCCTGAAGTTCTTCTCGATTTCGCTTCGAAGCGCAGACACCTCTTCCCGGTGCTTCTCCTCCTCAACCAAGATTTTCTCCTGGAGCTGGTGAACTTGCATTTCCAGCTTGTGCTTCTGCTTCCGCAGCGCTACAATCTCCACTTCCTTGCGAGCCAGCTGCTCCGCGTACAAGAAGAAGGTGGGCTCGCTGGTGGCGGAGAGGTGAAGAGCCTGGGGGAGAATCTCTGAGGAATCGTTACCTGGCGAGTCATTGCTGGTAACGTCAGGGTAGTTTTTGGATCCTTGAAGCCCGTAAGGCAGCGTGACCGATCTCAGCTGCTCCAGCTCTTGGTCCTTTTCCGCCAGCACCGCCAGCGCTCGGTCCCGCTGCTTGTGCATCTCCTCCTCCAGCTTCAGTGCCCGTTCCCTGTAGTCCAGCTGGCACCGCTCCAACTCCTGCCTATGAACTTGCTGCAACTGGGACATCTCTTGCTTCTTGGCTTCCAGGTCTTGCTGGTGCTGCTTCTCCATCTCATCAGAGGACAGTTGAAGCACAACATATTTCTCTTTCAGGTCCGCCAGCTGCTCCTGAGCTTCCTCCAGTTCTTTAGCCAGATTGCCATCTTTGGCCGACTTGTTCTTGAGAACCACTTGCGCCCTCATCTTGTACCTTTCAAACTCTTCCTTCAGCTGCTTCAGCTCCTGCTGGTAGTACAAGGCAGTGGCCTTCTCACCATCGCCAGCCTCAGAGCCCTTGGGCAGCTCCAGCTCACACAGCTTCTCGATGTCCAGCGCGGGCTGACTCTTCTTCGCTGCTGCCTGCAGAAGCTTTTTCAGCTTCTCCATTTTATCTTTTAGAACGTTGACATCAAGATTGTCTTCTTCTACGTGAACATCAACGGGGGAGCGGCTGGAGGCGGCGATGGCCAGGGTTTTGTTCTCCAGGTCCAACTGTACGATGCGGTCCTTGAGCTTCTGGATGACCACTTGGTCTTTCTGCTTGGCTTTTTCGTACGTGCCGAGTAGCTCCGACACCTCGGAGACTTGGCCCTCCAAGGCGGCCACTCGCCGCTCCTCCATCTGGGCGTGCTGGCGGAGCTGCTCCTCGGCCTGGGCGGTCTGAGAGCAGAGAGACACGGCAGGGTTAGGTCAGCTCAACGCTCTGGGCAGGTCTGCTGTTTACACGGGGGCTTAACTCTGCTCTGTTGAACTCCAGACCAAGCGCGGGGCCGTCCCTTCCCCTAGAAGCCCATACGAGCCACCATGCTGACTTGCTTTTTTTGGATATTTGTTTCTTTGGGGCTAAAATAAACCAAAAGCATTTTTGCCTTTGTTCCCTGCTCTGCAGAACTCCTGTTACCAGCATTATCTGCAGTGCTGTAGGTGTGCGGGGGGGTGGGAAGCAGCGAACTCACGTCACAATCTGCTACAGGATCTTTTTAAAATGTGCGTGTGCTCTAAAGCTTTCACACATTGAACTGCAATTTACTTAAATCCCGTGCTTTGTTGTGCTGGTATTAATATTATTCAGTGGTTTCTGAGTAGCTACAGCAAACACCTGGTGTTCACTGTTTTCACAGCTATTGAGATCTGACTGACTAATAAATATTCTGGGCAACTTGACAATCACCATCGTGAAAGAAAACACAGCTGAGTCGGGTCACCTTCACCTCTGCCAGGGAGAAGCTGTTAAGAGACCACTTCAGAAAAAAAAAAAATGCAACCTGCATTAAACCAGCCTGATGCTTCAGATGAGAAAGAAAAGAACTTGTCCCAGAGTGTAGGGTGATGAGGACGATTCCATTCCAGCGTGTTTCCAGTTGCAAATTCAGTTACTGGTGCCAACTCAAGCACTTTGCCCCACCACCCGCAGAGTTACACAGGTTCCTCTTTCCCACCACATCCCTCTTTCTAGCTCTTTGCTCTCCCCCCCAGAGCCTTTCTCCTGTACTTACTTTTCTTCTTTCCCCAGAGCACGCCAAGTTTCACTGAAGAAGGTGTTTTCATGAGCTCCTGTAATCGTACCCCGCAGCGCACTTATGTGCTTTACAGAGTCAAGACCACACTCCTTGCTGCAGCGGGGCAGAGGAAAGCTCCCAGGCTTGGCCACTGTCACACCAGTACCATGTTCAGAACCAAAGGACACTGGGGAGGACAGTCACCGTGTAATCGCCTCAAAGGTTGCTCCCAAATCCAATGGTCACCACCCCCTGATTAACAACTTAATCGCTGTATCACAAACAGCTTTGATTTTCCTCCAGGACTGTCACCCCATCAATCAAAGCCATGATGCTCTCATCTATTTCCAACCTCCTGGACTCTGCGGGACTGGGAAAGGGAATTTGTGCTCCTCCAGTCTCAAACCCTGCCCTGGTCGCTGATATATTCCCCAGAGTGAGCTGCTCCGGGGCCCAGACAAGGAATTACCTTCTTCATCTCTTGCAACAGCTGCACGTGGAAGTGATTCTTCAGGCTGGCCATCTCCTCCTGCAGACCCTGTAGCCGGGGATCTGGCTTGTTGTTCTCCTCCTGGACAGCCTGCAGCTCTCTTTTCAGGTCTTCCACCTCCTGGCTCAGCTGCCTGATCTGCAGCTCGTACCCCTCGGCGCGGTCGGCCATGCACGCCCTCCCGGCCAGCGCCTCCCTGGTCTCCTCCAGCTTCAGCTCTGCGTCCTGGCGCAAAGTCCTCTCGCTCTGCAGCAGCTTCTGGAGCTCTCGCAGCATAACAGCATGGTCACTCTGCTCCTGTGCTCGGTCGTGCTGCTGCGTGATCAGACGGGCTTTGGTCTCAGCCAGCTGTTCCTGGACAGACTTCAGCTCCGTCTCCAACTTCTCGGTCTCATCCTCAGCTTTCTTAACAGCATCATCCAGGTCCTGCTTCATCTTCTTCTTGTCTGCTTGGTACGAGGCTTCCATGCGGGACTTCTCCTGCGTGACTGTTGACAGAGCGCTGGTCAAGGTGGCCAGCTGAGTCTTCAGCTGGAGCACTCTCTTATCAGCCTCGCTCACAGCAGACGACGCATCCCCGCTGCTAGTGCTGATGCCGCTCTCTGACCCGCTCGTCTCTTCCGATTTAAGAGAGGAAGCGGCAGCCGCAGGCTTATCATCCTCAGGTCCTGCCTCGCCCTTGGCACTGGCCAGGCTGGTGGCAGTGTCTGCGCTGGTAGCTGTCCCCACGCTATCTTCACTGTGAACCGAGCTCCTGTCATCAGCAGAATCGGCGAAGGAAGAGCTGGAGCTAGCCGCAGACACGGGCTGGGCACCGCTCAAGCCAACATCTGCCTCATGAGACACGGACAATACTTTCAAGCTGGCTTCCAAGGCTTCCTTCTCTTTGAGCAGGCTCTTGTAGGCTCTGACGACATCCTTCAGCCGAACCTGGTACTGAAGGAGCTGCTTCTTCTGCGATTCAATAGTCTCTAGAAGGTCTTTTTTACTCGGGCCACCTCCAAAGTTCATGCCAAACTTCTCCATGATTCACGGAATCTGGAGGAGGAAAACAAGCAGCAAAGACATATTTATGATCAGCAAGAACAGGCAGTTAAGTGGGGCCACCACCCTGAACCACCCCCCACAGGACACCAGACGCTGAATGACTGCAACGCTCAGGCACCACGCACTGAACCCCAACAAGTGCCCGCGTGCCCCAGGGGCTGCAGGGCTCAGCACACAAGTCTTGCTCCGAGGGGAAATGTGCTCACACATGTCCTGTTCCGAGGGCAAGAGTACTCCTGCTACAACCCGGACACCTCAGCTTCTCAGTCAGAGCCAGAGAAAACCACTTTAACACCTCGTACAGCGATACCTGCCACTGCAGCCGCTCCCGCTCAGGTCAGTCAGGGGGGGTTTACAGCTATAAATGGCTCAGTTTTTGCTTTTCAAGAGAAGCAGCCCCGTGGCAGCACAGCTGTCTGCTATGACAGTAATCCAACCGCTGCCAGCTCTGGGTGGGGAGCCCCAGCTCTCCGGCTGAAGGCTGGGGGAGGGTTTCCACTGCACAAGACCCGGCACGGAGGGGTGGGGTGTCAGCACCAGGGCCCGGAGAAGCCACGGGAGGGGAGTATGGGCGGGTGGGACAGGGACATGGTGGGGTTCGCGGGGGGCACAAGCTGCGGGGAAGCGGCTGCGGGCAGCCGCTGAGGCAAAGGGGCCGCAGGGCTGGAGCAGAGGGGCTGTGGAGGGCGGGAGAGACTGTGGGGCCGCGGTGGGGGGGCAGACGGGCCTGACGGGCTTTCGGGCAGTGGCGGAGGGGCCGGTGGGGCAGGGGAGGCCGCGGGGCCGTGGCGGAAGAGGGGCTGGGCGCAGCGAGGCCCGTGGAGGGGGAATCACGGGCGGTTGTAGAGCCGCGGGGGTCCCGGGGACGGGAAAGAAACGGGGGAAATCTCCCGGGCAACCCCCCGCGCCACCTCAGGCCTTACCTCCGGGCCGGCAGCGCCGCGCACGCGCAGAGCGTTACGTCACTTCCGCCGGACGTCGGCGCGTACTGCGCGTGCGCCCAAGGGGTGTGGCCAATGGGACGGGGCTCCCGCCGGTGGGGGCGGGGTCAGGCCGCAAGGGGCGGGGCTTCACGGCGGGGCGGGGCGGGGGATACAAAGTCGTGGGGGCGGGGATTTGCCGTGAGGGGCGTGGCCTGATAGCGCGGGGGGCGGGGCGGCGGCCGCGGGGGCGGAGAGGGGGCGGGGTCAGGTGCGCGGGGGCGGGGCCCGGTGCGCGGGGGCGGGGCTTGCGGCGCGGCGGAGCGCGGAGGCAGCGGGGAGGCAGCGCGGCCGTCCCGTCCCGTCCCGTCCCGTCCCGCCGCCGCCATGGGCCTCACGGTCTCCGCCATCTTCTCCCGCATCTTCGGCAAGAAGCAGATGCGGATCCTGATGGGTGAGCGCGGGGGCGGTGGAGCAGGGCCGGGCGGGGGATGGGGATGGGGGCACGTACCGGTACCGGCGCCGGTGACACCGCCCCTTCGTTGCAGTGGGGCTGGACGCCGCCGGCAAGACCACCATCCTCTACAAGCTGAAGCTGGGGGAGATCGTCACCACCATCCCCACCATCGGTGAGTGCCCTGGCACCGGGCTGGGCCCCCATCGAGCACTGGGCAGAGCCCCCGTCGCGAGCTCCAGCTACCGGGCAGGACCCCCCAGCCTTCCTCTGACAGCCGGCACCGGGCAGAGCCCCCGTCGAGCACCGGTTACCGGGCAGGGCCCCCACTGAGCACCGGGTACCAGGCCGGGCCCCCATCAAGCACCGGGTACCGGGCAGAGACCCCACTGAGCACCGGGTACCGGACAGGGCCCCCCACCCTGCCTCTGGCAGCCGGCACCGGGCAGGGCCCCCCCGCCACATCCCACAGGCCGTGCAACTCACCCGGGTACCGGTTTTCCGTGGGTCCCCCGGGCCGAGCCCCGGTGCTGACCACCAAGCCCCGTTACCCCGTGGCTGTCTGGGTGCTGGGGCACGGCCGCGGGTGGGGTTCGCACCCCAAAATGCCCCTTGTGGTCCCCGGCACGGGCACGGGTGCAGAGCACCCCCCTGACCAGTGCGAACCCCAGTGTGCGGCCCCGGTGTGCTGCCCTCCGCCTGCCCTGCGGTGATGAATACGGACCCGGGGCCGTTCCACGGAACTGGGGCCGTTACACCGGCGTGGGCCAGCTCCGGCCCGGAGAGTGCAAAGGTGCCTCCACGGGCAGGAGGTTGCCCGGAGCGTGTGGGTCCAGGCCACCCGAGCTGGGCGGGCAGGGCACTGTCCTGCCAGATCCTGGTGTGAAGCCTTCAGTGGGGTGCTCAGCACTGTAAGGCCATTGAATGACTCGAGCGTGTCCAGAGAAGGGCAACGGAGCTGGTGCAGGGTCTGGAGCACAGGTGTGATGGGGAGCGGCTGAGGGAACTGGGGGGGTTTAGTGTGGAGAAGAGGAGGCTGAGGGGAGACCTCCTGGCCCTCTGCAACTCCCTGAAAGGAGGGTGCAGAGAGGGAGGATGAGTCTCTTGAGCCAAGGAACCAGCGGCAGGCCAAGAGGGAATGGCCTCAAGCTGCGCCAGGGCAGGGTCAGACTGGCTCTTCGGAAGGATTTCTTTGCAGAAGGGGTTGTTGGGCGTTGGAATGGGCTGCCCAGGGCAGGGGGGGAGTCCCCATCCCTGGAGGGGTTGAAGAGTCGGGTTGACCCAGCGCTGAGGGATCTGGTGGAGTTGGGAACGGTCAGGGTGAGGTTCATGGTTGGGCTGGAGGAGCTTCAAGGGCTTTTCCAACCCAGATGATTCTGGGATTTCCCATAGTGTCTCCCACAAGCTGGTGGAGCTGGGTTGGGAATGGGCCAAGCTGCTGGGTGGGGGAGGCTGGTCACCTGCGGTGTAACCGCGCTGGCCAGGGCTACTGAACATCTTCACTAGTGACCCGGGTGATGGGCAGAGAGCACCCTGGGCAAGCTTATGGCTGGTCCCAAGCTGGGAGGAGTTGGTTGTACACTGGAGCATCGTGCTGCTGTCCAGGAGGATGGAGAAATGGGCAGAGGGACCTCCTGGAGTTCAGCCAAGTCCTGCCCTTGGAGAGCAGCAGCCCCAGGCCCTGGAACCTTCTTTGGGGAGAAGATCCCGGTAGTCCCAGTGGGGAGGAACCCGAGCGAGCACTGGGCACATGCCCTCGTGGCTTGGGCCAGCAGACCCTGAGCGGTGCTGAGCAGAGCAGAGAGTGGGTCAGGAGAGGAGCTCCTGCCCTCTGCTGAGACACCTCAGAGTGCTGGGTCTGGCGCTGGGCTCCCCAGTGCAGGACAGACTGGGACACACTGGAGTAAGTCCAGCGCAGGGCCATGGTGATGGCGAAGGGAGCGGAGTGTCTCTTGTATGAGGACAGGCTGGGGGTGCTCATCCCGGAGGAGAGATGGCTTGGAGGGGGGCTCATCCCTGGGTGTAAAACCCAGTGAAGAAGGTGGAGCCAGGCTCTCCTCAACTGCACCCAGTGCACACCGGCCCCCCATGCCCCTCCTGTCCCCCCACTCCCCGCAGGGTTCAACGTGGAGACGGTGGAGTACAAGAATATTTGCTTCACCGTCTGGGACGTGGGCGGCCAGGACAAAATCCGACCCCTCTGGAGGCACTACTTCCAAAACACGCAGGTATGCGGGCCCAGACAGGGCAGGGGTTAACTTCAGCAGGGCCTGATCCTGCCTGAAGTGGGCGGGTGAATGGAGGCAGGGAACGTGTCCCAGTCCCCAGTGCGGTGGCCCTGCTGGGAGCACTGGGACGGCGAGCGGGTGTTTGCCCCATCGCCCCGTCAGAGCAGGGAGTGAGGCTGAGGGGTCTGGGCAGGAGCCAGCGAGGGGGCAGCGCCGTCCCCGGGGGCTTGGGGGGGGGGGCTCGTGTGGGCAGCGGGGCCGCTCTCCCGCCTTGTTTGGGGGTGCCTGGAGCCTGCCTGCGATGTCCCCCACCTTCCTCCGCGCAAGCTGCCCGCTTCTCCTGCAGGGTCTCATCTTCGTGGTGGACAGCAACGACCGCGAGCGGGTGCAGGAGTCTGCCGACGAGCTGCAGAAGATGGTGAGGGATGGCCAGGGGGTGGGGTCGGTCTGGCAGGGAGGTGGGTGCCCCCCAGCCTTCCTCCCAAGATGAGACCCGGCCCTGCTCTGCCCACGATGCGGTGCCAGGGGTGTCACAGGCTTGGGCACCCAACGTGGCTCCTCTGCCAGGCCCAGGCGGGGCCTGCAGAGATCAGGAGCGATTGCAAGGGGCAAATATGGCTGAAAAAACGCGGTTCTAGGTTCTCCTTAGTCAGGGCTTTGCTAGTCGAGCGCCCAGGGCACACAGCGAGTGGGGGGCAGCGTCCAGAACGACGTCCGAAAGCCAGCCTGCGAACTGGGGGTTGTCACCCCTTGGTGTGGCTGCCGGGGGGGGCAGAGCATCCTTGGGGAAGGAGGCTGCTGCGGAGCGGAGCGCGTCGCAGCCGGAAAGCGGGGAGAAGGGGCGGGCAGGCACTCGCTGCCCGCTTGCCGTTGTTCGGAGAGCGTCGGGCCTGCTCTTTCGTGCTGCCACCATGCCCCCCGTCCCTAGAGCCCCTCGCTCCTGTGTCCCCTCTGTGAAGTGGCACCCATGGGTGCTCCTGGAAGAACATCCCGGTGCCACCGAGACCTCCATGATGGTGCCGGGAGGGCAGCTGGGAAGCGAGTGGAGGAGCTGGAGAGTCCTCACAGGTCTCGCTTGCTGGGGCGCCGGCGCTGCGGGGGCTCAGCACCCACCTCTCCCCCCCGCAGCTGCAGGAGGACGAGCTGCGGGACGCCGTGTTGCTGGTGTTTGCCAACAAGCAGGACATGCCCAACGCCATGGCGGTGAGCGAGCTGACCGACAAGCTGGGCCTGCAGACGCTGCGCAGCAGGACCGTGAGTGCCAACCCCGGCCTGACGCGAGGGGCCCATGGGGCCGCTCCCGGGGGTGCACCAGGCTGGTGATCTGCACCCCAAAGCCCTTTTCTCTCTGTTTTGCAGTGGTACGTGCAGGCGACGTGTGCGACCCAGGGCACGGGGCTCTACGATGGGCTGGACTGGCTATCACACGAGCTCTCCAAGCGCTAGCTGGGCCAGCGGCACAGGGGCCGGATGAGCCGGGGACGTCTCTTCCAACTGCTGTTTTGTTTGGTTTTCTTTGTTTTATTTGGGGGGGGAGGGGGGTGTTTTTCCTTTCTCCCCAGCGTGGCCTTGTCTCTGTGTGTTTATCTGGTAGGACTTGAACCTCAAGGACTCTTCGGGCAGCTCCACGTCGCTGTGTCCTGCCTTGGTCCCCGCAGTGCTGCGTGCTGGCCGCCCTCCCCACCTGCATGTGCCGTCTGCGAGAGCTTGCCCGGACCTGCTGGGGTGGCACGTCCCCCCCCACATGTCCCCGCTCCTCTCCCGGAGCCGGCGCCGGGGGGCTGAGCAGGGCTGGGAGGCAGCCGTGCCACTGCGGGACAAGAAGGATCCTCCTTTTTATCCTTCGATAAACTTGATTGCTCTCTTTCTCTCGGGGAGGGGGGGCGTATGGCTGCGGAACGTGCTGTTGTATATCGAATAATTAAACACCACCACTTTGTACCCGGCGCCCGGCGCGGTTCTGCCTGGCTGCGGGTGCCACCGTAGAGCCCCGCTCCCTGACGAGCATCTCCCATGAGCATCTTGGGGCGCGGGGATTTGGGCCTGAATAAAACATTGGGGCTCAGAGGAGACGGGCTGAGGCTCTGCGATAACATTCACAAGCTCATTTCCTTCTCCCCGGGTGCCAGGAGGGGCTCTGACCCATTTTACAGCCCCCCCGGGGTGCTGTCGGGATGGGTGCTGCCTTCCCACCGTGGTGGCTGCGGGTCCCAGGGGGCTGGGGGAAAGCCCTGCGGGGTCGGCTCAGACCGCGTGCTGCAGGAGCTTTAATTGGGTTGTAATTAATGGGACTGAGCCAAACCCAAGTGTTTGGCAGCCCAAGGGCAGCGAGAGGCTGAACTGCAGGCACTGGGGGAAGGGGGAGAAGCTGGGTCCTGGGTGCTGCCCCCCGAAAGGCTGAGGCTGGCTGGGGGTGGGGGGGGAGGCGACAGGCACGGGGCATCCCGTGGGAATGGAGCATCCCGTGGGAACGGGCAGCAGCACGGCCACGCGTGGCTGGGGTGGGGGGGGGAGACACCTCCTGGCACAGTGTGCTGGCAAACTGTGCGTGGCCTGAAAAAACACTGGCTGTCCCCCCCCCAGCTGTCCCTGCAGGGGTACACTGGCTCTCCCTCCAGATTGTCCCCCCCAGACACAGTGTCACCCCCGGCTGTCCCTGCAGGGTTACACTGACACCCCCAGATTGTCCCCCCAGGTGTCACTGTGCACTGACCGTCCCCTTGTAATGACTCCAGCGGGTGCTCGGTGCACCAGCACCCATCCTGCTGGGGGGCTTCCACCCAGCCCAGGCGTGCCTGGCCGGGGAGCGAGGGGTCAGCAGGGACCAGGGTGGGGAGCTGAGGGAAGGAGGGACCCAGACCCACCTCCCCGTAGTGACAGACCCGGGGGGGCAGCAGGAGCCCAGGGGCAGAGGTGGCAGGTTCCCAGGGCTCAGCACTGCGGCCCCCAAACCCCCCCCCGACAGCCACTGGAGCTACTGCAGGTTGTTCGTTGCCTTTAGTGGTGGGACAGGATGGGATGGGGGGGCTTCTCCTGGTGCAAGGTTTCCGCGGAGTGCTGGGCTCTGGGGCGCAGCACCGCCGTCCCGACGGGTGCTGGTTCAGAGCCAGGATTGCTCACGGGGCAAAGACGCCAAGAGCGGGGCCACGGGCAGAGTGGGGAGCCCAGGCTGGGCCTGTGGCCCCGGGCTGGAAGCGGGGCATTAATCCATGGCCTTTGTAGCATGTGTCCACCCCACCCAATGTGGGGGACCAGGCTCGATTTCCAGCGCAGCTGGAGAATCCTCGGGGGCTGAGAACGGACCTGGAGAAGCTGCTGGTGCAGCAGCCACGGGCGTTGTGGGCTGAGAACCAGCCCCCCCGTGACCGCCGCAGCCTCGGGAGCCCCTTCGCAGCAGGGGGCGAGGTGACACCGGGGGCTGGATAATCCCTGTGTAAAAGAATTTTCAATATATCCTCTGGTATATTTGAAATAGATTTTAAGGCCTGAAAAGTGTCCTTAGCCTGCTGCTTGGGTAGTCCCAGCCCAAGGCTGGTTTAAAACCCCGTCAAGCTGATCCTATAGAGACAGTTTTAACAAAGGAGGATTAATTGACTAAACGCGGGTGTTTTGCCCCATCAAGAGAATTTAGTATCTAGAAACCGCCCGCTCTACTGAAGGTTTTAGCAGAACATCCTGAAGTCTTTCTCAGAGTTGTGGGAGATGAAAACTAGTGGAAGGAAGATGAAGAAGATGATGACCCGAAAGATGACCCTGAAACTGAAACAAGGATTGGAACGGAACGATGAGAATCAGCTGAAGCTGGGGAATAAAATGGACTTTGGAAGTTGAAGAATGAAGAGCTGAGAGTTCATGGGAAAACCCCAAAGACTTTTGTATTGCAGAATGTTCTGTAGAATCATAGATACAGAAGGTGTTTTTTGTCAGCCACGGCCACTCCCTGAGGTGCTGGCCCAGCTCTGAGTTGTTAATAAAACCAGCCTGGAGATACCCACAGCCTGGAGAAATTCTTTAACACCCTGCGAGGTGGGAGATGTTTCATGGTGGTGTTGGATGACCTGTGCCCATTGGCTCCCAGTGCCAAGCTCCCTCCCCTGGGTCATGCACGGTCCTGCTGGCGCTGGGGACAGCTTTGTGTCCCCATCTCCGTGGGGACAGCCCAGCGCAGCAGCCTGGGGTGGGGGGGACACTCAGCTCTACATCCAACATCTCACCCCTCCCTGTGCCCGGCAGCGTGGAGCTGGAGCCCTGCTCACCCTGCTCTCGGAGAGCCGGGGAACACAAAGCACAGCCACGCGCTGTGAATGATTTAATGCCCCATTTAGCACCAGTTCCTCCGGCCTGGCCTGACCGTCACCCTCAGGCTGAGATGAAATGCCCTGAAGTGCTTGGGGAGGAGTGGCTGGAGAGCTGCCAGTCAGAGAGGGACCTGGGGGATGATTGATAATGAGCCAGCAGTGTGCCCAGGGGGCCAAGAAGGCCAATGGCATCCTGGCTTGTATCAGCCATAGTGTGGCCAGCAGGGACAGGGAAGGGATCTGACCCCTGTGCTCGGCACTGGTGAGGCCGCCCCTCGATGAGTGGGTTCAGTTTTGGGCCCCTCCCTCCAAAAAGGCCATTGAATGACTCGAGCGTGTCCAGAGAAGGGCAACGGAGCTGGTGCAGGGTCTGGAGCACAGGTGTGATGGGGAGCGGCTGAGGGAACTGGGGGGGTTTAGTGTGGAGAAGAGGAGGCTGAGGGGAGACCTCCTGGCCCTCTGCAACTGCCTGAAAGGAGGGTGCAGAGAGGGGGGATGAGTCTCTTGAGCCAAGGAACCAGCGGCAGGCCAAGAGGGAATGGCCTCAAGCTGCGCCAGGGCAGGGTCAGACTGGCTCTTCGGAAGGATTTCTTTGCAGAAGGGGTTGTTGGGCGTTGGAATGGGCTGCCCAGGGCAGGGGGGGAGTCCCCATCCCTGGAGGGGTTGAAGAGTCGGGTTGACCCAGCGCTGAGGGATCTGGTGGAGTTGGGAACGGTCAGGGTGAGGTTCATGGTTGGGCTGGAGGAGCTTCAAGGGCTTTTCCAACCCAGATGATTCTGTGATAAGCTGGTCAGTAATACATGCCATGAGTTTGGCAGGGCTCAGCCCACTTCTCTGCATGCTGCCCTGGTCCCAGGATGCCGCTGCAGCTCAGCCGGGTGGCTGGGACAGACAGACGGCCAAGATGGGGCCGGCGCAGCCACACGGGCGGGTGAGTGAAAGCCTCAGCAGCACCCTCAGCCCTGCAGTTTTTGTGGGAGCAAATGATCGGGATAACGTAGCTGCCTACTCCCAGGATGGTTTTTTATGTAGAGAAGCCCAGAGAACATTTTTCTCTTCTAGAAATTATTTTTTCTTGCTTAAAATGACACAAACTACACTGGACCCTGATGTTTTCCTGGGGGAGAGAAGGGGACCCCCAGGCTGCCCAGCCCCTGCGCTGCAGCCTGCAGTGGGGAGCGGGCTGCTGAGGCTGGGCTCACGCCGTGGGTGCGTGAGGCCAGTGGCCACGAGCAGTGACCCTCTGAGTCTGCCAACGGGAAAAATCCCTCACCTCAGGCTGAGCCCCTCCCCCAGCTGAAGGAAACAATCATTATTCTTCAAATAAAACCTTTTCCTCCTGCTCCGTGCCAGCAATGGGCGCCTTTACCCTGGAATTCAACTTCGGAACAACAAGAACCCCAAAACTTTTTATTTAGAGCAAGGATCTGCCATGTATCCGGGACCCATTGGCTCTGCAAGGGCTCGAGTCAGGGTGGAGGGACCAGTGTGGGACCCGGGATGCTGGAGCTGGTCCTGGCCGTGCCGAGTTCAAGCACCACCACGGCTCGGGGGCTGCCACGCCGGGGGGGCACAACAGCCACAGGGAGTTTTTTTCCTCCTTGCCCCATCCTGCACAGTCCCAGCTCCCCAGCTCCAGAGACTCCCCAGCATGCTGGCTAGCAGAACTCCCTCCGGGCTAGTGGTTTCTCCAGAGGGGCCAGGGAAAGCTCCCATTTCACAGTGGGGTGCCCCCCGTTTCCAACAGCCCACGGCGGGGATGCAGCGTGAGCCCAGCAGGCAGGAGAAGGGTCCCCAGCTGGGTTCCGGCCCCCCCTGCCCTGCATCCCCCCGCTGAGCATCCCCCCAGCACCCGGAGCAGAGGCGTCAAATCGAGGTTTCTGCAGGGAAAAGGCACTCGGGGGCTGCTCCTAGCGAGGGGGGCTGAGCCCCGGCTCTGCTCACGATGGGTGTTAAATAATTTCAAAATGGGCAGAAGCACCCAGCACCCGCACCGGTGCCCGTGGGTGGGTGGACGGGAGCGTGGGCATCGAGCAGCACCCCCCCGTAGGCAGTTAATTAGCTTTTCCCAGGGTAATTTAACGGTGTTGTAATTAGGGGAGGAGGAAGCTTGAAGCAGAGGGAGGGATGCTCGTCAGGGGACGCAGCAGAGAAGCAAAGCGGAGACAGTGTCCCCGGGGGCTGGGACAGGGACGTGGCATTGGGGACAGTGACAAACGCTCCAACATGACGAGGGGGTCCTCAAGGTTCTCGGCTCCCACTGCCTGACCCAGCAACGTGGTTGGGGTCCTGGCCCCCACAAGCCACCCGAGGCCAGTGAGGAAGAGGCCAGTAGCCAGGCAAAGCCTGGCGTGAAGCTTTTGGGCCCTGGGGGGGGACAGAAGCAGGTGGGAGGGGACAGTCTGGGGGGCTGCTGGGGGCTGTCCCGGCCATGCTGTGCCCCAGCTGAAAACACCGTCTGGGATCAGAGGGGGTCTGGGGTGGGGAAGAGGGGCTGGGGGGGCTGCGGGAGGGGCTGGGGGTGCCGTGGGACAATGGGGGTGGCCCAGGCGAAGCAGCCAGCTGGAGGATGAGGGCACAGGGACCCCATGCATGGATCCCCTTGTCTCACGGCGCTGGGGGGTGTCTCAGAGTCCCCCCCCTCCCCCGGTTGCTGTGGACCCTCAGATCCAGGGGCACCCCGGTGTGTGGAGGCAGGCGAGGGGCTCCGGTGAGCCGGTGTGGAGCGGCGGCACGGGGGGGTTCAGCGGGGCTCCGGGCAGTAGGCTGGCAGCGGGGTGCAGGGAAGCCCGGGGGGGCAGCAGGGAGAAGGGGGGGCCCTCCAGGGGCTGCCAGGGAGCCGGAGTGGGGCTGCCACCGGGGGCCAGGCCTGCGGGATGGAAACGGGGCTCAGGCAGCGCAAGGGGAGGGGGAGCATCACCCTCACCCCCAGCCCTGCTCTGCTGTGGGGCCGGGGACACCCACCCCATCGCTGCTGGGAACAGGTGGAAGGGGGGACCGGTCCCCCACACCCTCCAGCACCCCGTGGGGTGCCACAGCCTGCCGCCAGCCCCCACCTGGGGGTCCCAGCTCCCCTCCCAGCCCTGTTACCACAGCAAGTGTCATCCCAAGAGCAGGGGCCAGAGGTGCAGAGGTGCAGCGGGGACGGGGGGCCAGGGTGGGTGGTGAGGCTGTGGCCATGACCGTGGCTGTGACCGTGGCCACTGAGAGGCTGCGTCGAGCCAGCGGTGGTGGTAAGGAGGTGCTGTGCAGGGAGCAGAGAGCGGGATGTCACCGGGCATCCGTGGGGAGGCTTTGGGACCAGGGTACCCCAGAGGGGACCTCCACAGTGTCACCCTCCGGGGCGGCTTCAGAAACGTCTCCCTGAGAGCTCCAAGCTCTGGGTGCCGGCGAGGGGTCCCCATCACCCCCGCCCCCCAGCTGGAGACCACAGGGCTGGGAGGGACCCTGGCCACCCTACCTGTGTGGAACCAGGGGCTGATGCAGAGGGGGGGCAGAAAGCCACCGCGGTCGCCACGCTGGGCAGCATCCAGTCGCACCAGGAGCCTGTGTGGGGAGAGGTGGGGAGGGCACCACACTGGCTGGGGGACCGTGGGGACCCCCAGCCCTGATTTTGGGGTGGGAAGGGCTGCCTTTTAGCCGGGTGGGGTGGCTGTGTCCTCTCCCCAGCTCCCAGCAGGGCTCTGGGGCTGGAAAGCAAACCCAGGCATCCTGGTGCTCAGCACCAGATTTCAGCCGCGCTCCCTCCCGGGGTGGCCCCCGGACCCCATCCCCCTCCTCAGGCACCGCGTCCCCTCGCGCCCTGGGCTGTCACCTGCAGCGCTGGCCTCCAGCTTCGGCTTGGCCTCGCGCCTCCACTTTGCCCTTCGGTTGGAGAACCAGACCTGGGGAGGAGGGAGGGGGCTGAGGCTGCTGGCCCCCACCCTGTGGCACCCCATGGGGGGCTCGCTGCTGCTGCTGCTGGGGGGACACTGGGGTGGTCGGTGGCTGCGAGGGGACGGGGCTGCCATGAAGGGCTGGAGGTTTGCCAGAACCACAGCGGGGGCTGCCCAGAGGGACAGAGGGTGCCCTGGACGTGTGTTTGAGGGGCGCGTGACAAGGGGTGCCAGGGAGTGTGCCATGGTGTGTGCCATGGATTGTGCCACTGAGCATGCCACCAAGCGTGCCATGGATTGTGCCACGGAGTGTGTTACAAGGTGTGCCATGGTGTGTGCCACAGAGTGTGCCATGACATGTGCCAAGGAGCGTGCCACGATGCATGCCATAGAGTGTGCCATAGAGTGTGCCATGGAGCATACCACAGTGTGTGCCACAAATTGTGCCATGGAACGTGCCAGGGAGTGTGTCACCAAGTGTGCCACAGAGCGTGCCAGGGAATGTGCCATGGATTGTGCCACAGAGTGTGTTACAAGGTGTGCCAGGGAGTGTGCCATGGAGTCTGCCATGGTGTGTGCCAGGAAGTGTGCCACAGAGTGTGCCACAGAGTGTGCCATGGAATGTGCCATGGCTCTGCGGCGCTGTGCTGTCGTCCCCTGCACCCTCACCCCACCCTGGGGCTCAGAAGCGACCCCACAACCTCCCGGGCCCTGCGCCGGCCCCGTGGCAGAGCAGAGCCAGGGGGAGCAGAGGCCGGCAGCGGGGCCGGAGCGGTGGCGGCAGCGTGATGGGGCACACAGATGCTGTGACAGAGGTGGGGGCACAGGAGCCACTGCTGAGGAGCACCCCGAGGGTCCCACTCCCCTGGTCCCTGCTTGCCCCGTGAGACTCCGACGTGTCCTGGCAGAGCCAGTGGGTAGAAACCCCCAGGCTGGGGACAAAACCTGCTCGCGAGAGTCACCCCCCGGGTCCATTGCCCACACGAGCCAGTTCTGCCGCCGCCAGCAGCAGTGACACGGTTTAGGGGTGTCCCCACGGGCCAGGAGGGAGCCCTGTCCCCACTGTGCTGGCAGCTCCAAGCCCAGCACCCCGTCTGGGATGCTTTGGCTGACAGGATGAGGCCAGAGAGCGGCAGTGTGGTGGGTCTCCTCTTACCCTGATGGTCGTGTCGGGGAGTTGGGTGGCCACGGCCAGTCTCTCCCGGGTGACGGTGTCTGGGTACTGTCCCCTCTGAAACTCTGCAAGGGGGATTGGGGCAAGATCAGCCTCTTTGGGTGCAGCCACCTGCTCCGAGGTGATGCCAGGACACGCGGCTGCAGCTGGTCCATTGCCAGGCCTCGGCCAAGGGACAGGAGCCCACCCCGAAGGCGGCAGCTTGGGACAGATATGCCAAACAGAATCGCAGAATCATCTGGGTTGGAAAAGCCCTTGAAGCTCCTCCAGCCCAACCATGAACCTCACCCTGACCGTTCCCAACTCCACCAGATCCCTCAGCGCTGGGTCAACCCGACTCTTCAACCCCTCCAGGGATGGGGACTCCCCCCCTGCCCTGGGCAGCCCATTCCAACGCCCAACAACCCCTTCTGCAAAGAAATACTTCCTAAGAGCCAGTCTGACCCTGCCCTGGCGCAGCTTGAGGCCATTCCCTCTTGGCCTGCCGCTGGTTCCTTGGCTCAAGAGACTCATCCCCCCTCTCTGCACCCTCCTTTCAGGCAGTTGCAGAGGGCCAGGAGGTCTCCCCTCAGCCTCCTCTTCTCCACACTAAACCCCCCCAGTTCCCTCAGCCGCTCCCCATCACACCTGTGCTCCAGACCCTGCACCAGCTCCGTTGCCCTTCTCTGGACACGCTCGAGTCATTCAATGGCCTTTTTGGAGTGAGGGGCGCAAACCTGAACCCAGTAACACCCCAGGCCTTGGTTGGTGTCCCGATGTCCCGTGAGAGCCGCACCTTTCTCCAGAGCCTCCGACTGCTGGCTGGAGAAAACCGTCCTGGTCCTGTGCTGGGTGCTCAGTGGGAGCCACTGGCTGGACATGGAACCCCAGGGAGGGTGCTGGGTCCCCGGTGAGATGGTGGCGATGGCACCGGCCTCGGTGGGCGAGTGGCAGCCTGGGGGACGCAGGGCAGAGGGGGCAGCAAGAGGGGATGCTGTGGGGACAGAAAGGCAGGAGGGGTGACAGGGGAGCCCTGGGGGCTCACCGGGAGGGGCTGGGGAGGCTCAGGGGGGGTCGACGAGCCCCTTTGCTTTGGAGGCACTGGGTCGGTGCGGAGGGTGTGGAGGAGCCACGTGCGTGCATGCAGCTGGGAGGCTGGTGGTGGCACGTCTCTCCCATGGGGTGCACCCCCCCAAAACCCCAACCCTGCTTCCCAGGCCGTGCCCCCCCACACCCCCCCCCAGCCAGGCTCACCCCGTGGCAGCGGGTCCCCCGCAAATCCCCGCTCAGCCACCAGCCGCAGGTCGCTGGGCAGGTTCCTCAGCACTCGGTTGATGGAGGAGACCTGGGCAGGGAGAGACGGGGCTGGGGGCTGCGGGCCAAAGCCCCCCCCCGTTCAGAGGTGGGGGGGAATGGAGGCCGGTGCCCCAAACCTCATCCCCGAGGCGCTCTCCTGCCACCACGCCCGAGCACGTGCCAGGGATTCTCTGTGCCGGGGCCGTGCCCATCTGCTCCGCCGTTTGTTGATACAGGCAACCCTTTCATTTCGGTGGCTTAACAATATTTAATGTCAGGCAACCTGCACCTCGGGGCTGGAAACCGTGAGATTTATGGGGGTGGCTCTGTCAGGAGGAGGTACAGCTCTCCGCGCTGGCACCGGCAGATTGCGGTTTATTGTCTCCGCCGACCCACAGCTCTTGTAACAGACTCAAAGACTTTTGCCTTCCCCTCCCTGCCGTAGGTTTTGGTTCCCTTTGACAACCGGTGACCCAGAGGGGGTTGGTTGTTGCCGCATCTGTCACTGCACGCGTTAGCAGAGGGGTTTGCCCAGTGGCTGCTCTCTGCGGAGCCCCTCGCACCCTCTCAGCGCTGCTCACCGCGACTCACGTATTCCCTCTTTTTTTTTTTGCTTAGGGAGTGGTCTGTCCTGCCTCCAGCAGTTCTTTGCTCCTGGGGAGGTGAGAGATTCTTACACTTCTTCAGTAAATGTGCTGGGCAGCAATGGGAAGGTCTGAACCCTCCCCCCCGGTTATCGATGATTTTCATGCAAATGCACAAGTATTGGTAACCACTGTTTTGCATAATCACAACAGTTATTTCCAGGGATAGGTTATGAGCTTGTTTTTGCCAGATTGTCATCTAAACAGCATAAAATTGAAACCTCCTGATGGAGGTATTTTTGATTACAGAATCACCAAATCCCAGAACCATCTCGGTTGGAAAAGCCCTTGAAGATCCTCCAGTCCAACCATGAACCTCACCCTGACCGTTCCCAACTCCACCAGATCCCTCAGCGCTGGCTCAACCCGACTCTTCAACCCCTCCAGGGATGGGGACTCCCCCCCTGCCCTGGGCAGCCCATTCCAACGCCCAACAACCCCTTCTGCAAAGAAATCCTTCCGAAGAGCCAGTCTGACCCTGCCCTGGCGCAGCTTGAGGACATTCCCTCTTGTCCTGGCGCTGGTTCCTTGGCTCAAGAGACTCATCCCCCCTCTCTGCACCCTCCTTTCAGGGAGTTGCAGAGGGCCAGGAGGTCTCCCCTCAGCAATTAATTAGATTAAATGTAGACTAGGACTTTCAAGCTTGCAGACTTGCCATGTGGTTTAGGAAAGATTCTAGTCAGAGCTCCCACCCCAGACTGAAGATCCCAGCCTCTGTTTTCTTGCCTGGTAGTGAAGACGCAGTCTGAATCCCAATTCGGGGTAATCCCAGAATCATTTCGGTTGGAAAAGACCTTTAAGATCGTCGAGTCCAGCCGTAAACCCAACACTGCCAAGTCCACCGCTAAACCATAGCCCTAAGTGCCGCATCTACCCATCTTTTAAACCCCTCCCGGGATGGTGACTCAACCCCTTCCCTGGCAGCCCGTTCCAGTGCTTGACAACCCTTTTGGGGTTAACGTGTCCACGGAGATGAATTCTCTCATAAATCTAGCCATAAATATACCCGCCACTCTTATTAACCACAGACCTCCCTGCCTGCTTCTCCCTCTCACCCAGCATTCTCCCCACGGCCCCCTGCCCGCCCCAGCCGTGGGGTTGCACCCCTCCAGGCCATGCCCGGCCCCCCGTGGCTCCCCCCCACCCGTGGCTCCCCCCCCCCCCCCCCTCCCCCCGGCAGGGACTCACGCTGGGGGTCCTGTTGCCGGCGCAGACGCCCTCTGCGCGCAGCCGCCGGCGGATCTCCCAGGCGAAGAGGGAGGGTTGCTCCAGCTTCAGCCGGGCGATCCTGGCCACCACCTCGGGGGTGGCCGTGCGGGGCTTGCTGCCCCCGACAGCTTTGGGCTCTACGGCCCCCGTCCGGTAGTAGTGGCCCAGGATTTTGCTGACGCAGCCATTGGACACCTGCAGACGGGGCAGTTGGGGCTCTGTGGGAAAAGGATTTGGAGGAGAAGGAGACCCCCACAGCCCCCCGAATCAGACACACCTTGAGGCTGCGGGAGATGTCCGAGGTTCGGACGCCGCACGCCGCCAGCTCAATGATCCTTTTCCTCTTGCAGGTGGGGAGGGGGCGGCCATTCACGAAGAGCCCCCCCAGTTGGTTCACACTGCTGGGCCCTGGGGAGAGGCCAAGCGGGCAGGGATGGGGGATGGGTGTTGCTGCCAGGGGGGCTGCTGCCTGCCCGACCCTCCCCGGCTCTCTGGGAGAGCGCCGGGGCTGAGGCTTTGCAGGGTGAAGGGTGGGTGGTATTGGGGACCCCTGTGCATTGAGGGGGGGGATTTGGAGGGGGCTGGGCGGGAGGACGTGGCGCTTGGAGCAACGTGGGGCTTGTTTGCTGGGGTGTGGGTGCAGGCAGCGTGCAGCAGAAGCAGGCAGGGAATGGGGGAGGGCAGCCCAGGTGATGCTGGCAGGAAAAATACCCCGTGGAGGAGCACGGGGAGAAGGCGCTTCCTCTAGGCAGGGGCAGCAGGAGAAGGCAGCTGCAAAGGGAGGGGACAGGACCCTGCAGAGCCACAGGTGTATCAGCTGCCAGCACTAAATTCGGGCTGTGCAGGGGACAAGCAGCTTCCTTGGGACCGGCCAGGTGCTGCCGTGGCACCTCCCTGACTCCCCCACAGACGCCGGGGCCGTCCCGGTGCAGCCGCATCGCTCACCCCGGTGTTGCATGACGAGGCCTCACGGGGCTTTGGGTGCCAAGAGGAGACGGTTGCTGTCGCCAGGCAGGATAACTCAGTGACAGTGGCCCGGGCTTGGCTGCGTCCCCTGCCCCCCTCCTGCGAGGAGAAGAAAAAGGGGGAGCGAGAAATACTGAGCAGAGGATGGAAACACTCGAGCGCATCCGTCTGCTTGGGAGATATTTGCGCTCCCGCACGGCGGCGTATCAAAGGGACCCGGAATTTAAAGTGGTCCCACGGCTGCAAGAGGCACTCGGGCTCAGAAATCGTTGGGGACACACGGGGAATGTTGCCTGCGCTGCCTGTACCTACAGAGCCGTGTCCCAGCGCCTGCACGCACTCCCCTGGACACGCCACAGGGGACGGGGGGGTTTCCCCGTGCCCACCCCACTGCGGTTGAGCACCGGGGTCCTGCCGGGTGTTGGGGGGACGGGGGCAGGAGCAGAGGGGATGACAGGGTCAGGAGCTCTGGGTTTGGGTGCTTGGGCTGGCTCATGGGCCCTTTATCACCCACTTTAATGCAAGCACCCGTGCGTGGGATCGCCGCTCCCCCCTCGTGTCCTTGCCGGCAGCGCTGCCATCTCTCGGTGTATTTATTTATTTCAGAGGGAAGGTCTGGCCCCACGCTTCCGTTGCCCCACTATAAACCCAGAGCTATAAATCCAGATTGGCCATACCGACAGCCTAATGTGGCCGAGGAGATCTGGGCAAGCAATAACTGGGCTAACAGGAGCCCCCCGCCTTCGGCTGGAGACACCCCACCGCTCTGACCCCTCCTCTGCCAGCTCAGCAGGTCGAGGCTGGCTCTCCCCACACGTGTGCACCCACACTCCAGGAGCGCCTGCGCTTTGCCCCATCCCCATCCCCTCTCTCTGCCCCCCACGCACCTTCCCTGGGTCCGGACCCTGAGCTAAGGCAGCCCCGCGGGTTCAGGCACCGCTGCCGCAGTGGTGGGACCCCCCCACGGAACCCAGCACCCCTGGAGCGAGCGCTGCCCCGCATTCCTGCCCCATCCTGCCCTACAGCCCTCCTGCTGCTCCCCCGGGCTCCGCGGGGTGAAGGTCACCTCCTCCCACCCCGGGGATTTACCGGTGGCCAGGGATGCACCGGCAGCAGCTCCTGCAGGACTCCTGCGGAGACACTTGGCCAAGTCCCTGTGTCCTCTGAGACCACCTGGGACCACAACGGGGTGGGAGCAGTGATTCCTCCTGGAGAGGGTGGCCCTGGTGGGAACCGGGGCATGAGGGGGCTGGTCACCACCGGCTCGTCCCTTTGTGGCACCAGGGACACGGCGGGTTTGAGCCCCGTGGGAGTGGGAGGAAACAGTGCAGCTCCGAGCACCAGGTGTCGGCTCGGGGTGCTGCGGGGTGCTGCAGGGTCCGGGGCAGCACCCTCCCCCGTGGAACGGAGGAGAGGGGACATTTCCACAGGGATGCTGGTGCCAGCCCTTCTCGCCGTGAAACCCCTCTCCCCTTGCTGCCTGCTCAGGCAGAACCGTGCGTGGTAATGACAGAGCCGCCCGCTGAGCCCCAGAGCTGCCGCCCAGACCGACGGCTGCAGCCAGCGCTGCCTCGCCAAAGCCCGCGCAGCCGGGCTGGCACCCCCGGCTAAGCTGGGGTCTCACCTGAAACACCCCAAAAACTCCTGGATATCCCCAGTGCGGGGCTTTCCCTGCTCCCATCCCCAAATCCCACTGCAGCCGTGGCCCTGCTTCCCAGCCCCGCTTGAGAATGTTCTTGGGAGCCCCCAACCCTGATTATCAAATTCAAGAAAATAAATCCAACCACGTGAAAAGACGGGTGGAAAGCAAACGTGGGGTGCACCCGGTCTCCCTCTCCTTAAGGATGGATCTTCCTGCTCCGGGAAGGAGGGAAAAAGTGGTACCGGCCGGACGCGTGTCCCCGTGGGGGCCATCACAGCCCCCGCCGGCCTTCCCCCGGCTTTGCCCCGGCCAAGAGTTTGGCTCGTGCCATGCCAGGAGGCAACGTGGGGATTTCTTCCCCCATGGAGAAACGGGGGCACTGGGGAAGGCGAGTTGGGAGCCCACAGTCCCAGTTGGGCCCTGCTGAGGGGTCTCGGGGCAGGGGGGGTGAGCGTGGTCGCTGTGCCGGCCGTGGGGATGAGGAGAGGGGCCGGGACAGGCGTGTGTACGGCTGAGAGCGGGGGTGCCCGGAGGGGTGCTGGGGGGTACCTGTGGAGCCTCGAAGGAGCCGAACCGGATCGTCCTCGGGGCCAAGCGGGTGCTGCCGGGGCCGGTGTCGTGCGGGGCGGCTGACAGGGAGCAGGGTGTGATGTCACGGGGCAGGAGGAAGAGGAGGATGGGGAAGAAGAGGCGGCCCGATGGGGGATGAGCGGCCGCGCCCAGCACACGCCCGCTCTGGGGGGCTCCGTCGGGGCTTGGGGCTGGCTCAGGGCCTCTTGATGGAGCCCCCCGGGCTGGGCAGTGAGCCGGTGCCGCCGTTCCCACCGGTATGTCGGCACTAGAGGCTGGCGGAGCCGCGTCCGGCCGCCCCGAGCATCCCCGGTAACCCTCGACGGAGCCTCCCCGGGGGGCTTCGCTCTTGCATCTCCCCCAGAGCAAACAGGGACAGACAGAGCTGCCATATGGTAAAGCGCTTGGGGATTCAATCATAAATCCAGATTCGGTTTTATTACATTTATTTAATTTTTTTTTTTGGGTGTTGAGCAAATAGAAGGCGGCGCGGGGTGGCTGGGCACTGCGGGGCTGCCCCGCTGTGCAACCCCGGGGCCCGGCACAGATGGCCCCCTTCTTGGGAGATAAAAAAAAAAAAAAATAACCCCACGTTGTAAACCTTTCAAGTAAAATATTTGAAGAGCAAATATTGGCCAGCGCGGAGCTCTGCGCCGCGGCCCTCCGCGCCCGGCCCCGCGGGTCGTTGAGCGTTAGGAGCACCCCGCGCCGCCCCCCGCGCTCCGCGCACCCCCGCCCGCCTTTGCAAAACGCCATATGCTCCCAATTACACATTAACCACAACCCTGCGGGGCCCGGGCCCGGCCCCGGCCCCCGCCGAGCCGCCGCGCCCCCCCGCCGCCCCCCCTGGGGCGCCCCAGCAGTGTCCCCCCCCCGCGTCCCCTCCCCGATGTGCCCTCCCGTGGGACCCGGGGACGGGCTCCCGGTGGAGCGGGGAGCGCTGGCAGCCGGGTCTGCGCCCACCCCCCCACCCCCCCACCCCCCCCCGCTCTGCTCCGGCCGTCGGGGAGCCCCGACGGAGCCCCCCGGAATGGCGAGCCCCGTGCGTAACGCGGCACCGGGGAGCTGGGCGCGGGGCTCGGCCCCGGTACCGGCGGGGGGGGCCCGGCGGCGGCGGATCGGTCCCGCCGCTCCATCCCCTCTCCGCTGGCCGGGCGGGGGGCGGGGGGGGGGGTCCGGCGGGCCCGGGAGCAGCCCCCCGGGGCTGTGCGCACCGGGCAGGGCGCGCCGGTGGCCAGCGAGGAAGCGGCGCACGGGGCCGGGGCGGCGGCGGGGAGCGGGCAGAGGGGAGAGGGCACCGCGGGCACGGGGGGAGACGGGGGGGTGAGGGGAGGAGAGGTGGGGAGGTGGAGGCGTGGAGAGATGGAGAGGTGGAGAGATGGAGAGATGGAGAGATAGATGGAGAGATGGAGGATGGAGAGATGGAGAGGTGGAGAGGTGGAGGGATGGAGAAATGGAGAGACAGATGGAGAGGTGGAGAGGTGGAGGGATGGAAGATGGAGAGATGGAGAGGTGGAGAGGTGGATGGAGAGATGGGGAGATGGAGAGATGGAGAGGTGGAGAGGTGGATGGAGAGATGGGGAGATGGGGACATGGAGAGGTGGAGAGATAGATGGAGAGGTGAAGAGATGGAGATGTGGCGAGATGGAGATGTGGAAAAATGGAGAGATGGAGGATGGAGAGGTGGAGACAGAGCTATGGAGAGGCGAGAAGCTCCCCAGGTCCCCCTGTACTGGCTGTGTTTGGTGTTTGCTGCCACGTCTCCTCCCGTCCACCTTCCTCCACGCCTCGGGAAGAGCTTTTTTACAGACATTTCTGTGGGGGGAGGTGCAGCCAGCGCTGGCGCAGCACGTCAGGGCAGTCTGGGGACAGGGTCTGGGGACAGGATCTGGGGACAGGGTCTGGGACAGGGTCTGGGACAGGGTCTAGGACAGGGTCTGGGGATGAAGCCGGGTGGAAAGTGGGGGGTCCAGCCTCTCAGCCTCTCCTCTCCTGCCTTCCCCTGGGCCAGGCCCTGAGGGTGCGCGGGGGCCCTGGGTCAGGCTCTGTGCGTCCCCAGCTCCAGGACCCCAACGCTGATCCCAGGACCTCACCTGTGGGTTGGATCTGGGTTCACGGATTTGTGGAGCACCCCAGGGGCAGGATGGGGGTGCTGAGCATCCTGGGGGTAGGATGGGGGTACTGAGCAACCCAGGGGCAGGATAGGGGTGCTGAGAACCCTAGGGACAGGATGGGGGTGCTGAGCAACCCAGAGGCAGGATGGGGGTGCTAGGCTGCCTGTGTTGTCAGCTGGTGGCACATGGTGGTACTGGCCCATTCACCTCCTGACTGTGTGTGCCACCACATACTGCAGCGGCTGGTGGCACCTGAGTTTCCCCTCTGACCAGCTTCTGATGGTTCCAGCTGCCAGGAGAGCTCTGTCTCTGCAACCCAGGGGTCCCAGGGCTGCAGCCACTGGCCAGCCCCGGCTGGGAGGACAGTAGCCCCTTCCCAATGTGTCACTCTGGGCCTTTCTGCAGGGAGGAGGGACAGGGGTGGGTGCAGGATGGGACCGGGCACAGCAACGAGTGTGCGGGGGCTGGTCAGCATCGGGGCAGGGCTGAGACCTGTGGGGGAGAGAGGGGGCCAGGGGGATTTGCTGCTGCTTCTCTCCATGTGTGAGCGTGGCCACGAGCATGGTGTGAGGGTGGCATGAGCATGGCATGAGTGTGGCTGAGCATGGCCATGAACATGGTGTGAGCATGGCATGAGCGTGGCGTGAGTGTGGTATGAGCCTGGCCATGAGCCTGCCCGTGAGCATGGCATTAACATGGCATGAATGTGGCATGAGCGTGGCTATGAGCATGGCGTGGGCATGGCCCTGAGTGTGGCATGAACATGGCATGAGTGTGGCATGAGCATGACATGAGCATGGCATGAGCGTAGCATGAACGTGGCCATGAGCGTGGTGTGAGTGTGGCATGAGCGTGGCCATGAGCATGGCATGGGCGTGGTGTGAGCATGGCATGACAGTGTCCATGAGCATGGCCGTGAGCATGGCATGAACATGGCATGAGTGTAGCATGAGCATAGCCATGAGCATGGCGTGAGTATGGCCATGAGAGTGTTCGTGAGCATGCCCGTGAGCATGGCATGAGTGTGGCCATGAGCATGGTGTGAGCATGGCCATGAGTGTGGCATTAGCATGGCATGAGTATGGCATGAGCAGGTGTAGGAGTCTGGGCTGCGCTGGGAGAAAGTTAGTGCAGACAGAAGAATGCAAGGACGAAGACAAGGCCAGCAAAATAAGGCTGGCAAAAACACACAAGATAGCAGATAAGTGAGAAACACCTGTGGTCAGCAAAAGCGGGTATGAGATAAGGGAGTTTTGGCAAGTTTTGGGCTTTACGTGCTAATTGCAATTAACCAATGCAAATGCTTGTAGAGGCGCGTGAACAGCGCGTGTAGATGACCTGTAGCCTATTAGAAGATAGATGAGTGCGTGTACGGAACTTAGTAGAGTATAAATGTAACCAGAAAAGGAATAGAACAACAAGAATGATAGGACAATAATATATAATAAAAAAGATGGACGACCTGATCATCACATTGGTGTTGCATCGTTTCTGTTCCCGCACGGAGAAATAAGGACCCCGGCTAATGGTGACTCCGACAAGCATAGCGTGAACGTGGCTGTGAGTGTGGCATGTGTGTGGTCATGAGCATGGCATGACCGTGGCATGAGCCTGGCCATGAGCATGCCCGTGAGCATGGCATGAACATGGCATGAGCGTGGCATGAACGTGGCATGAGCATGGCCATGAGTGTGGCATGAGCCTGGCATGAGCATGACCATGAGCATGGCGTGAGCGTAGCATGAACGTGGCTGTGAGCGTGGCATGAGTGTGGTGTGAGCATGGCACGAGTGTGGCATGAGCATGGCCATAACAGTGTCCATGAGCGTGCCCATGAACATGGCCGTGAGCGTGGTGTGAGCGTGAGCGTGGCGAGGCTCCCCTTGTGCCCAGGGAACACCCTGTCCCTTGCAGACAAGTATTGCAGAGATTTAGGGTGAGCTGTGCCCAGGGTGCTGCTTACTGCGAGGGACAGAGGGAGGGCGAGGGAAGGGAAGGCAGAGACGAAGGCAGGCAGGCAGGCAGGCAGATGTAGGAAACCCAGGAGAGAGGATATTGCTGGGTATTTTCACACCCTGTAAGCAGTGGCACAATATTCTGGGCCTCCCTCGGCTGGAGGCTCTGTCCCAGTCGGTGCTCAGACTCCCAGAGCAGCGGCTGCTCAGGTCTCCAAAATGCCCTGAGGAGCCCCCAGAGCCTCGGGGCTCAGAGCCCTGGACACCCCCCAGCCTCCCGCTGCGGGGCTGGGCAGCTGGGGCCCAGTGGTGCTGGGGGTGGGCCCTGCTCTCCAGCAAAGGAATGCATCCAAATACAATAAAAACCAGAAAATTAAGCACCTGGCTCCAGGAAAAGCATCCCTTTGCCAGGGATACATTTTTCCCCCTTCTCTGATAACAGGCAATTTTCCACCCGGAACATTTGCCCCGAGTGGAGGTTTTGGCGTGGCAGGCTCCTGGTGCTGTTTCTGAAGATGCCCAGAGGTGGCTGGCAGGGCCACCAGTGAGGTAGCCACCCTCTGGGGCAGAGGAGGGGTCATTCTGGCTTTCTCACAGTCACGCCCGATCCTTGCAAGCGGCTGCACCCCACTTCCCCCCAGGGCCCTGAGGTGAAAGAGCAGCTCCAGGCCTGAGCTGCTCCAGGCAAGTGGATCCATCATCTTTGTCTTCATCTTCATCTCCATCTTCATCTTCATCTTCATCTTCATCTTCATCTTCATCTTCATCTTCGTCTTCGTCTTCATCTCCTTTTCAAAGCAGATTTCAGGTCTGGCTGATAGACACCTGCGATGATACAGGTGATCGGATTTCTGCAAGACATTTGGCTTAGTACGGCACGAATGGTTTGCTTAAAACCTCTTGTTATGTGAAATTAAGTGAGCGCATGAGAAGCTGGCTCCTGACTGATGGGAAAGGTGGTTCACAGAATCATGGAATCATCCAGGTTGGAAAAGCCCTTGAAGCTCCTCCAGTCCAACCATGAACCTCACCCTGACCGTTCCCAACTCCACCAGATCCCTCAGCGCTGGGTCAACCCGACTCTTCAACCCCTCCAGGGATGGGGACTCCCCCCCTGCCCTGGGCAGCCCATTCCAACGCCCAACAACCCCTTCTGCAAAGAAATCCTTCCGAAGAGCCAGTCTGACCCTGCCCTGGCGCAGCTTGAGGCCATTCCCTCTTGGCCTGCCGCTGGTTCCTTGGCTCAAGAGACTCATCCCCCCTCTCTGCACCCTCCTTTCAGGCAGTTGCAGAGGGCCAGGAGGTCTCCCCTCAGCCTCCTCTTCTCCACACTAAACCCCCCCAGTTCCCTCAGCCGCTCCCCATCACACCTGTGCTCCAGACCCTGCACCAGCTCCGTTGCCCTTCTCTGGACACGCTCGAGTCATTCAATGGCCTTTTTGGAGGGAGGGGCCCAAAACTGAACCCAGTTCGTGGGGAGCCAGCCCGCAGTGGAGCAGCACAGCACGACCCAGGGGACCGTCCGCAGCCACCAGCTTCGCATTTTCTGAGCGGTGCCATTTCCAGGTGGCCCGTGCGGCAAATGGGGAGAGGACAGGTGAGTGCAACCAGGACTGGGGCTACAGGTGACCTCCCTGGGGCAGGGGACAGCTGGGGAAGCAGAACCAAGGGTCACCCCAAAGCCTGAGCTCTCGGGACAGTCAAGAGCTCTGATGAGCCTTCGTTAGCCCATAATCGCAATCAGAGATAATTGCAGGTGGCTGGGCATTGCTGAGCTCTCCCTACCCACAGAGACTCCTCTGGGCTGCTGCCAGTTGGATTTGGGGAGTTTAACAGGAGGATGCTCAGGAGTTGGAGCACGGGGCTGGGGGGAAAGTGGGGGCCACTTGAGGACGTGCTCCCTCCTCCCACCGTGTGTCCCGTGCTGTGCTGGTGGGAGGAATGAAGGCAGACACCCTGCTGTTAAAGAATTTCTCCAGGCTGTGGGTATCTCCAGGCTGGTTTTATTAACAACTCAGAGCTGGGCCAGCACCTCAGGGAGTGGCCGTGGCTGACAAAAAACACCTTCTGTATCTATGATTCTACAGAACATTCTGCAATACAAAAGTCTTTGGGGTTTTCCCATGAACTCTCAGCTCTTCATTCTTCAACTTCCAAAGTCCATTTTATTCCCCAGCTTCAGCTGATTCTCATCGTTCCGTTCCAATCCTTGTTTCAGTTTCAGGGTCATCTTTCGGGTCATCATCTTCTTCATCTTCCTTCCACTAGTTTTCATCTCCCACAACTCTGAGAAAGACTTCAGGATGTTCTGCTAAAACCTTCAGTAGAGCGGGCGGTTTCTAGATACTAAATTCTCTTGATGGGGCAAAACACCCGCGTTTAGTCAATTAATCCTCCTTTGTTAAAACTGTCTCTATAGGATCAGCTTGACGGGGTTTTAAACCAGCCTTGGGCTGGGACTACCCAAGCAGCAGGCTAAGGACACTTTTCAGGCCTGTGGAGCAGCGTTCTGGTTTCCTTACAAGATCGCTCAGCCCTGAACACGTTTCACTGGGCCTTAAAATGTATTTCAAATATACCAGAGGATATATTGAAAATCCTTCTACATCTGCCTGGCACGGCTGTGGTGTGGGGCTGAGCAGAGGGACCAGTTCCCTTCCCCAGATCCCATCCTTGATCCCACCAGAGGTGTCCGGAAGGTTTTTCCTCCTTCTGGAGCTGGCAGTGGGCTGGAGACAGCCTCAGTCCAGGGAGGGGGTGATGAGCAGCTTCCCTGCCTGGGCGCAGGAGTGATGCTCGTCAGCACTAATGAGCCAGAGCCATGGGGAGCCGCAGCCCATCGGCCCCCGCACTGGGAGGTCCGTGCTGGAGTCAGGTCCCTGGGCTCGCAGTGAGGAAACGGGAACGTGCCGGGATTTGGGCTCGTGGAGCATGCGGTTAACTTGAGAATTAATTCCCACCCCTGTCAAGAGGTCGTTAAGGTGCTCGACACCCAGTTACTGGTTCTCCCCCTCCTCACACCGGCTGAGAGCCACCTCCATGGTCACAGGGGTCATGGCTGGGACGGGCCCAGCGTCACCCACCACGGGGGGTGCTCTCTGGCCAGCCAGGGTGGTGGCACCAGCAGGATCCTGTGCTGGGATGCTCCGGGATGGGGCTGAGGGGCAGGAGGGGGAAGTGCAGCTCCCCTGGGATGGCTGGGCCATGGGGGACCTTGCAGGGGGACGACGGGGCCACGGGGGACCTTGAGCCACCACCAGGCATTTCCAGGAGGAGATGAGGGCGGACTGGAAAGCTCTAATGGGGGAAGTGGCTGATGCCTGGCTGAGTTGATGGGTTTGCCCGGGAAATTGGTGCAGTTCAGGGTCATTCCGGGGGCTCAGCACAGGGCCCCTGGCACTGCTGGGGGTGGGGGGAGACCCCATTTAACCAGCAGCCGGAGCGGTCTTTGCCTGCACGATTCTGACTAGAGCCGGGGACATGCCCACAGCCTTGTCCCGCAGCACAGGGGATGCGTTTCAGCCCACCAACACGCCTGCCCAGGAGGCTGCAAACCCCTGGGGCTCCTTGGGGAGCTCACGCCCTCTGCCCACCCCAGCCAGGTCCCTTCTGACACCCTGGGGTTGCAGCAATGTGCCCAGCCCAGGCACTGCCGGGGTCCCCGGAGGGCTCAGCCAGGGTCTGCAGGAGCTCGGGGGCAGCGACTGGCCCCTTCCCACAGCCTTGTGTCCCGGCACCTGTGGTGCCGAGCTGCTGTGCCGGCAACTGGCTGGCACCACCGCCCCGGGGCTCGGCCACCTCTCGGCCGCCTCCACCCCAATTACTTGCAAAATGTATTGCTCCGTGTTGTATTAAAACGTCAGCGCTTGACACAAAATATTTATGGGCTCTGCGCCGAAAGACAGCCCGGGCGCTCCCCTGGCACGCGAAGGATGTGGTGACGGCACCATGGCCGGGGCAGCGGTGTAGTGCAGGGGTCTTGCATGGCCTGCGGCTGGGTTGGGGTGGCCGAGCAGGAGTGACGAGGGTGGGTCCCTTCCTGGGGACCCCAATTCCCACCCAGGCTGAGTGCTGGTGATAGTGGGAGACCCTGCAGCGATGGACGGGGCCTCAAATCCCACCGTGGTACCGAAGCTGGGCGCTGCGGCAGGTCGAGGTCAATTTGGTTACCCCAGAGCGATCCCCCCAGCACGAAGAGGAGCTTTCCCCTCCTCTTCATAGCCCCTTTCTACATGTCTGAGGCTGTTTTGCATCTTTCTGGGCTTTTTCTCTGTAGCAGGTGACCCTGCTCCTTGCCAAGCACTGGGGATGGCTGGAAAAAAATCCTTTCTTTTCTCCTGCAGAAAGCACACGTGAAAGTTAAAAGCCCAGATGACTCAGCCAACCAAGAAAACCTACTTTATCTAAGCGTTTCCACCTACATTTTAACTTTCTTTTCGATCATAAAGATGATTATTAAAATATTCTGGCTAAAAGAGGCAATCTCAGGGCTTGAAGACGCCCTCTCGGGAGCTGGAGGTGGAGGTGGGACGCAGCTGCAAGCCGGGACAGCGGCACGGCGAGGCGTGGGCCCAGGAATCCTGTAAATCGGGGTAACAGAGGAGATGATTTCCTGCCCTTTGTGCACAAGCTCTTGCCCAGATGCTCGCGAATCATGGTGAAAAGTATTAAAAAGGAAAAGGGGAGAAAAACAAGGAAATAACTTATTGTAGAATGAACTGGAGCAAGAAAATTAAAAGCGGTGGAGGGTTGCGGCAGGCAAGGAGCGAGCTGGGAGGAGGATCCCTCCCATACTGACCTGACCCCGGGTGGGAGATTTCAGCAAGGGCAGTGTGGTTTTGGGGTGAAACCCCGAGAGTGGGACCCCAGGGACACCCCGGCCGAGGGGCCAAAGGCTGCGCCGGCGCCACATGTAGGACACAAACCCTCCGGGAAAGGAATATAATTAACACGAAGGTTGCAAAACATGCCCCGACCCAGCGGTGTCGGTGCATCCCTACGTGACCACTCAAAAAGAGGATTTTCCTTTTCCGCCACCCTCAAAGGGCTCCGTCGTGGGCTGGCAGAGGTGAGCAGCGGCTGCGGCAGCATGCGAGGAGCCCGGCACCACAGTGAGGGACACGCCACGGGGCTGCTGCCAAACGCTGCAACGTCTCCGGCCAGGTGAGCATCTCCAAATCGCCCCCCAAACGTGTCCGTCCGTGAGGCACCAGCTGGACGGTCGCTTGTCGGAGCCACCAGCTTGGATGCCTGCGGTAGCATGGCACGCTGGGGTGGAGCAGGAGCGACCCCAGACCTCAGCTCTGAACTTGCCGGTTGAACAGGAGCCAGCAGTGTGCCCAGGTGGCCAAGAAGGCCAATGGCATCCTGGCTTGTATCAGCACTAGCGTGGCCAGCAGGGACAGGGAAGGGATCTGACCCCTGTGCTCTGCACTGGTGAGGCTGCACCTCGATGAGTGGGTTCAGTTTTGGGCCCCTCCCTCCAAAAAGGCCATTGAATGACTCGAGCGTGTCCAGAGAAGGGCAACGGAGCTGGTGCAGGGTCTGGAGCACAGGTGTGATGGGGAGCGGCTGAGGGAACTGGGGGGGTTTAGTGTGGAGAAGAGGAGGCTGAGGGGAGACCTCCTGGCCCTCTGCAACTGCCTGAAAGGAGGGTGCAGAGAGGGGGGATGAGTCTCTTGAGCCAAGGAACCAGCGGCAGGCCAAGAGGGAATGGCCTCAAGCTGCGCCAGGGCAGGGTCAGACTGGCTCTTCGGAAGGATTTCTTTGCAGAAGGGGTTGTTGGGCGTTGGAATGGGCTGCCCAGGGCAGGGGGGGAGTCCCCATCCCTGGAGGGGTTGAAGAGTCGGGTTGACCCAGCGCTGAGGGATCTGGTGGAGTTGGGAACGGTCAGGGTGAGGTTCATGGTTGGACTGGAGGAGCTTCAAGGGCTTTTCCAACCTGGATGATTCTGGCATTCTGCGCTGGCTCCCTAGGCCCCTCTGCTCCGGACGGGTGATTTTGGGGTGTTTTGGAGTCACCTCAAGATCTGTACCCACAGCCCCAACATCCCCAGTGGGATGTCACCCTGCAGCCACAGCCGGATTTCGTGTCCCCGCTGCCGGGCCATGGTGATGGAGGGTGACCTCGGGGGGTCGATGCTGTGGGGAACACAGTGCCCCCGGTCACCTCATGGGACGTGGCCGTCACTGGCCGCAGGCACTGCAGCCTCCTGGTAGGGTTGGGGTGTCCGTGGGGCAGCAGAACCCCCCGTGGGGGGGTGGCCTTGGGGAGGGGGGGTGCAGGGTGCGAGCCACGAGGCTACTGGGTGGCCCGTGCTCACAGCTGACCCACCCCAAAACTGGCCAAAAGCTGCAGGGGTGCAAGTGGGGACCCCGTTTTCCTCCTTTTTGCCCCCAGAACTGCTGGTTGGGAGATGGCAGGAGCGGCCGGGGCCATGTACTGTGCTGGGAGCCTCCGGTAGCCCCGTGGCTCTGCCTTGGCACGGGGCGGGGGGGGGGGGGGGCACCGGGGGGCGACCCTGCACCCTCCGAGTGCAGCTGGTGGTACTGGGGGAGGGACCCTGGGGGGACAGAGCTGCTGCTGGGGAAGGTGAGGGGGGAGGCAGCACAGGGAGCCCATTCCCCCCTAACATATGGGGGGACACCCCTCCCCAAACTCCCCCCCCGTGCCAAGTGGGGTCATGCCGGGGGATTCCGCTTCCCCTGACCCCCCCACGGGGCCGTGCTGGGCGTCCCCGCTTCCCAGTCCCCCCATGGGATGTGCTGGGGGATCCCCCAACCCCCCCATGGGGCTGTGCTGGGCGTCCCCTTCCCCTGACCCCCCCCGTGGGGCTGTGCTGGGGTCCCCTTCCCCCCGTGGGGTGCCACCCGGTGCCCTTTTCCCCCGCCGGGGGCCGGGGGTTGGGCTGCGGGGGTCGGATCCCGCCGGTGCTCGGCGCTGCCCGCCCGCGGGCCGGGCGGTGACGCGAGGGGGCGTGTCCCCGCCAGGCCCCGCCCCCGGCGCGGGGGAGGCCACGCGGGAGCCCGGGCGCCCCTTTGCCGACGTGTCCCTGGCGCCGCGTGCCCCGGAAGTCCCGCCCCCTTCCCGCGGGGCGGGAGGGCGGGCCGCGGGGCGGGGCCTCCTCGTGACGTCACCGCCGCGGCGGCCTCTCGAGCCGGTGCTGCGGCGCCGAGCGCCGCCATTGGCCGGGACGCGTCGGGGCGGGGCGGAGCCAGCGGCGGAGCCGGCTTCCCGTTGGCCGTCGGCCTGAGCGGAGGGGCGGGGCGTAGGGGAGGCCCCGCCTCCTTTCCGCTCGGCTCCGCCCCGCCCCGCGGCTCCTTCCGCGCTCGCCCCGGGCCCCGTCCGCTGCCTCCGTGTTCGCCCCGTCCGCCGCCTCCCCCCGCCCCGCCATGGCCTCCGCGGCCGCCCCCGGGCAGGGCGGCTCCGCGCCGCCCCTCGCCGTCCAGCGCGGCATCGTCAAGATGGTAAGGGCTCCCCGCGGGCCTCGCGCGCCCGCCGGCCCGGCCCGGGGCCGCGGCCCCCTCCGCTGCCCACGACCCCTCCCCCCGCTTCCCTCAGGCCCTCCGGTGCCCAGGACCCCCCTCCCGCACTCCCCTCCCGGTAACCGGCACCCCCCCGCCTCCTGCAGCCCCCTACAGTGCTCGGAACCCCCCCTCTGCTCCCCACCTCCCCTCCGGTAACCGGGCTTTCTCCCCCCATGCAACCTCCTCCGGTGCCCGGGCCCCCCCTCTCCGCTCCCCTCCTCGCCTCTCGCTCTGCCCCCAGGCCGCGGCCTTCCCCCTTTCCCCCGCCCCCCACCGCACCTTCCGGTGCCCTCGGGTCCCTTCCCGCGGCTCCCGGTGCTGCCGGTTCCCCGGTGCTGTTCTGCAACCCCTTTTTCTCTTTTTCTCTCCCCCCTCCCCCGCTAGCCTGGGGACCCCTCACTGCGTCCCGGGACATCCCTCCCCCCCAGGTTGGGGGGTGCTGGCGGGGCTGTGCCCACACACCCCCCCACCGTGTCCTGGGGCCGGGGACAAGGCTGGCCCGGGGGGGGCTACACCGCCCCCCGTCCCCCCCCACCCCGGCTGGGACGGGGCAGGAAGAGCTTTTGGGTCCCCCCCCACGTGCCCGTGGGCCAGGAGCTGGTGGTCCCGCTCAGCTGGCAGCCCAGAGGAAGTTTGGGCTTCCCCGGCGGTGTGAGCAGCAGCCCCGTGGCCCCCCGCCATCCCACACCCCTCGGGGTGCCCCACCTGCTCCTCTCCCTCCTCTTCCTCCCGTGCCAGCGGTGTCCCCACGGGAAGGAGGGGTGGGACAGGGTGCCCGAGCCCCCCCCTTGTCATGTCCCCGCGTGTGCCGGCAGCAGAGACCTGCAGGGCGAAGGTCGGGGCCTGGCAGCAGCCGCTGGGATCGGGCCTGGCGCCGTGTCCTGCTCCCCGGCGGTTTGGGGACATCGGCGGTTTGGGGACACTGCCCTCCCCACACTTCAGCTCGCCGATGGCATGGGGAGCCCTTCCCGCTGTCTTGTCCCCAACAAACAGATTTTTGGGGTGCTCAGGGAAAAACCTCCCCCGGCCTGGCTGTGTCCGAGGGGCTGCGGGTCCAGAGTGTGATATTTTTTTTTTTATTTTTGGGGGTGGGACGGTTGGGTTCCGCTGGAGGCAGCCGTGCGTGACAGGCACCCGCTGCCCCGTGCCTGGGTGCTGTGGGATTGCTGCCCCTTTTTCTAGGGCACCCAGCCGAAAATCCCTGCGCAGGGGGGCACCCCGGAGGGGTGGGGGTCCCTGGCTCTCCGCGGTGGCTGCTCTGCTTCGTGGTGGGGCCAGGAGCCGCTGGGACCAGCTGGGGTGGTGCCGCCTGCGGGCTCCGCTGCCGTTCCCATCACAACTTTCTGAACTGGGAAGTTTTGGGGTTTGTTTTTTTATGCTTTCCCTGAAATCACAGTGGGGAAGTTTGGGAGCAGGGAGGGGGCTCGTCCTGGCGCAGCGGAGCAGCATGAGGGGGGAGAAGCAGGAGCCAGGGGAGAGGCCCCGGGAGCCTGACTGAGGGGTGGGATGGGGTGTCAGTGGGCTCCTTTTGGGGGGCTGGGGGAGCACACGGAGAGGTGCAGCGTGGCACGGGGTGCCCCCTGCTCTGGGGCTGACCCAGGGCCGCGCGTTGGTGAGTCTCCAGGCGAATAGAGAGAGGCGGGTGGGTGGCTGGGTCCCTGCCCTGGCTCCTCGCCGCTGGCTGTTCCCTTTCCGCGCCCCGGACACTGGCTGTGCTGGCGGGACCGTGGTGCCATCGCCTCCCGCACTCCGGGGACGTCTTGGCAGCAGGAGCCTGGCCCGTCCAACCCGTGTCCCTGGGCCATGGCCTGGACTCAGCCTGCCCTAAGTACAGCTTTCGCAGCCTGGTTTAAGCCTGGTTTAAGCCCAGCTTGCTCTGACCAGAGCATGTGGCAGGGCTGATGGGTGCCCATGGTCAGGGACACGGGGGGTGACGATGTGGCCGCTCCACAGACAGGGACACGGGGTGGGGGGTGACATTGTGGCCACTCCATGGGCAGGGACACGGGGTGGGGGGTGACATTGTGGCCACTCCACAGGCAGGGACATGGGGAGGTTGACAGTGTGACTGCTTCACAGGCAGGGACACAGGGAGTGATGATGTGGACGCTCTATGGGCAGCGACGCAGGGTGGAGGGTGACGATGTGGCTGATCCAGCGACAGGGACACGGGGTGGGGGGTGACAATGTGGCCACTCCACAGGCAGGGACGTGGGGGGTGACAATGTGGCCACTCCAGGGGCAGGGACACAGGGTGGGGGGTGATGATGTGGCTGCCCCAGGGACAGGGACGCAGCGGGGTGACAATGTGGCTGCTCTACGAGCAGGGACGTGGGGCGGGGGCTGATGTTGTGGTCACTCCAGGGATAGGGACACGGGGCAGGGGGTGATGATGTGGCTGCCCCAGGGACAGGGACACAGGGGGATGACGATGTGGCTGCTCCACGGGTAAGGACACGGGGTGGGGGGTGATGATGTGGCTGCTCCACAAGCAGGGACACAGTGGGGTGACAATGTGCCCACCCCAAAGCACCGCACGCACCTGCAGAGCACGGAGCAGCTCCGTTAACGAACCTGTCCCTGTCCCCAGACCCAGGGTTTGTCTTGTTAATTGGATAAAACAGTTACAGCACCCGCCTTGTTTCCCTGTGCCCTATGAATTAAAGATTGAGGTTAATTACAGCGATGAAACCTCTCAGTCCTTAAGCATCAAGCACAGAGCCTTTGCCGGGGGATCACTGCGTGTGGCTTGGGTTTAATTTGAAGCTCGATTCCCTGCAGCTCGCGCCGTGGGCCCGGGCAGGGGGTGGCACGGGGCGGCCAGACCCTCGGCGTCGGCACGGTGGGGCTCGTTTTGGTGAGGCTCGGCGCGAGCTGGTGTCCCTGGCACCGTGTTGGGCTGGCTCCTGTGCCAGGGTACTAGTCCTCTGGCTTCGGGATGCGCCGTGCGTGTGGCCGTGGGGACTTTGGGTGGGCGATGAGCCAAGGCACACACTGAAATCCAAGCCGGAGGTTTTCTTCGGCCGCATCAATCCCTGCGTGCAGGGAGCCAGCGCCGATTAAAACAGGAGGAGGGTGATCCCCGGCGCGCTCATTCTGCCTGGCCGGGAGCCCGGCTCCATGGCTCTGCCGTTGCTTGGGGTCTGGTACAGGGACGACTGGGGGTTCCTGCAGGGCAGGGGGGTGTTGGGATGAGTGAGGTGTGAGGAGGAGAGGTCTAGTTTGGGTCTCTTTGTTATTTTCTTGGGGATTCTCCAGCAGTTTTCTCCATACAGGTTTATTTGTCTGACCTTGATGACTTGGCTGAGGTTACCACCCATGGGTGCGGGCTGCGGCCGGCCGGCACTGGTGCCTGCAGCCCCAGCGGGTAGGATCCACCGGTAAAGATTTTAGCATCTCGGTGGGTAAAAGCATCTGTCCGGAGCATGGTCCTGGCTCAACCCCCCTGTAAGTCTCACCGAGGCGGTGCCGAGCGGCCCAGGCAGTTAAAGCCCTCGTGCCGAGTCCCTCCGGGCTGACCGGCTGTGGGCACGTGCCCTGGCTCAGGAGGCTGCGCCGGGGCAGCACCGATGCCAGCTTTTCCCTGTCTGCATCCTCCTGTGCTGTGCCAGCAGCCACCCAGTGCCCCTTGGGGGACTCACAGTGCCTGCCTGAAAGTGGGGGTCTCCCTGTGGCAGCGGGGAGTGATGGGGTGCCGGAGGAGCCTTGGGAGGGTGGGATGGTGCTGCCCTGGGATGCTCCTGGCTTGGAGCACTTGGCAGCCAAAGCAGTGGGGGAAAATAGCTCGGCTGGGCTCACCGGAGTGGTCAGCACTGGGAGTAAAATCCTGATCTGCCAATTGTGCTGGAGTGAGTGCAGAGGAGGGCAACGAAGCTGGGGAAGGGCCTGGAGAATAAATCCTGTGAGGAGAGATTGAAGGAGCTGGGACTGTTCAGTGTGAGGAGGAGAAGGTGAGGGGAGACCTCATCACTCTACAGCTCCCTGAAAGGACGTTGTAGAGAGGTTGGTGCTGGTCTCTTCTCCCAGGGAATTAGTGACAGAACAAGAGGGAACGGCTTTAAACTGCAACAGGGGAGGTTCAGACTGGACATGAGGAAAAATGTTTCCCAGCAAGAGTGGTGAGAGAGTGGAATAGGCTGCCCAGGGAGGGGGTGGAGTCACCATCCCTGGGTGTGTTTAAGGGCCGTTTGGATGAGCTGTTGGGGGATGTGGGGTAGGGGAGAACTTTGTAGAGTGGGGCTGAGGGTTGGACTCGATGATCCCGAGGGGCTTTTCCAACCTGAATGATTCTGTGATTCTGTAATTCCTTGGCGTTACCCACTGTGCTGAGCTCACCCCGCGTTCCAGCCCTGAAGGAAGGGACAGGATGTGTGCCGGGCACCGCTGTGAAGGCGCTCAGTGCGGAGCTTGGCTCCATCCCACGTCTCCAAGTGGGAAATTTGGGGCAGCTCCTGGCTTTGCGAGGCACCTGTGGTGCCTGGAAGTCTGTCTGTCCATGCAGCATCACCTGCCTGCATGCTCAGTTCCGTCACCTCTTGCCTCCCGGCTGCTCTCCTTCTCCGGAGGCTGGGCGGGACCCCCACCCGTAACCTCTCTGTCTCCCCGCAGGTGCTGTCAGGCTGTGCCATCATCGTCCGAGGGCAGCCCCGAGGCGGGCCGCCCCCCGAGCGCCAGATCAACCTCAGCAACATCCGTGCTGGCAACCTCGCCCGCCGCGCCGCCGCTGGCCAGCCGGATGCCAAGGATACCCCGGACGAGGTGGGTGCCTCGTGCCAGCCGTGTCACGCGGCCCCAGGGCTCCTGGGCTGAGCTGGATGGGGGTACAGACCACAGCACCCTCGGCTCGGCCGTTGCAAGAGGGGAGGGTGAATTTTTGGGGTGAATTGTCCTTCCTCACGCTGCTGCGGTCACGGGGCAGGCATCATCCACTGGCGAGGACAAGGCTTGGCTGGGCAAGGTGCCTCCAAGCTTCCCCTGTGGGGCTTTGCCTGCCCCGGAGCGCGGGAGGCAACGCGGGTGTTGCTTTGGCAGATGGGGTGCAGGCAGGGCTGCCTGTACCGGCAATGGGGAGAGGGGGGGGTTGTGTCAGAGGGAGCCCAGCCCCGGCCACCCATCCTCCCAGCCCCGGGGGTGGTGCAGAGAGCGCTGGCAGCTAATTGCTCTCCCTGGGGAGTTTGTCTTCTAAACACTGCTTCAGCCTTTAAATGTCACTCTTTTAAAAAATTACGCCTGTCAGGTTTGCTAATTGTTTATGAGCACGTCGTGTTCTCTCCTCCGGACCGCGTTCCCCACCCACCCGCTGCGGTGGAGTGGGGCTGAGCTCACCGGGGCTCCGGTGCGCTCCTGCCTCAGTACAGGGAGGTGCCAGTGGGATGCCAGAGCCTGATTCTCCTGGCCGGACACGGCCACCGTGGCCAGTCCTGCTCTGCTCCTTTGCCACGGGCACCTGCGCAGCTTTGGGCAGGAGCTGGAGGAGCCCTGACTGGTCCAGCCCTGGTGTCGCCGCAACTCCAGCCCCGCTTCCTCTATCCCAGGAGCTTCCCTGGGCTCAGCCCGGAGCACGAGGCCAGCTGGAAAACCAACTGTGACCCCTCTGCGGGGGGGACGGAGCGGGAGAGCAGAGGTGTTTCTCCTGAGGAATAATGGGGTCGATTCCTCTGCAAGCTCGTGGGCTGCCGACAGCCTCCAGCGTGGTCCCGGGCTAACACGGCGCACGCGGAGAAGAGCGCGAGTTCCCCGCAGCGGGGAGGCTCGGGGTTTTCCCCGGCTCACCCCGACTTCTTTCCCTCCAGCCCTGGGGGTTCCCGGCTCGTGAGTTCCTGCGGAAGAAGCTGATTGGGAAGGAGGTCTGCTTTACCGTGGAGTACAAGACCCCGCAGGGCCGGGAGTACGGGATGGTGTATTTGGGGAAAGGTGAGCACCAGGGGCTCCGTTGGGTACCTAAAGGGCTGTTGGGGGGTGCATGGTGGGGTTTGGGGGGTGCGCGGTGCTCGCGGAGCTGCTGTGTGAGAGGGTGGGTCGGGCTGCAGCGTCGGCAGCAGGAGGACACGTGCCCGGTTTTCCACAGAGCTCCAGGTTTTGGAGGGGAGCGATGCCCGGCAGCGGACCCGGCTGCCGGTGGGGCCGTGCAGAGCTGCGCTCTCCGGAGCTGCAGCCGCCAGTTGATGCTCTGCGGCGCCGGGTGAATTCCCCCGGGTTTCCCCTTGCCATCTTTTTCTGTCGTTCTAAATCTCTGGATCACCTCTGGTGGATTGAAATCTCCCAAAAGGAACCAGCTTTACCTGCGGCCCTGCCGGGAGCAAAGCCTGGCCTGGCTGCGAGGCCCAAATCCTGCATGAGGCCCGTGGGCAGCACCCACCCTGGCTCACGGCCTCTGGGTGCTGGCACAGGTGGGCTCTGGCTCCAGTTAAACCCCCTCTCACAGTGAGCGGGACACTGGGCTGCGCTCTGCTGGGTGCTGCGTCTCCTCTGCCAGCAGCCCTGGCTGATTTTGGTTTCATCCGTGCTGGTGGATGAGTTTCTGGGGTCTCACTCCCTGTGGTTAACCCCCACTCAGCCATCGCTCAGTCTGGTGAGAGTAAGGCTGAGAGAAAGCGGTTTAGGGTGGGCAACATCACTGGGCCCCTGACTCCAAAAAGGCCATTGAATGACTCGAGCGTGTCCAGAGAAGGGCAACGGAGCTGGTGCAGGGTCTGGAGCACAGGTGTGATGGGGAGCGGCTGAGGGAACTGGGGGGGTTTAGTGTGGAGAAGAGGAGGCTGAGGGGAGACCTCCTGGCCCTCTGCAACTGCCTGAAAGGAGGGTGCAGAGAGGGGGGATGAGTCTCTTGAGCCAAGGAACCAGCGGCAGGCCAAGAGGGAATGGCCTCAAGCTGCGCCAGGGCAGGGTCAGACTGGCTCTTCGGAAGGATTTCTTTGCAGAAGGGGTTGTTGGGCGTTGGAATGGGCTGCCCAGGGCAGGGGGGGAGTCCCCATCCCTGGAGGGGTTGAAGAGTCGGGTTGACCCAGCGCTGAGGGATCTGGTGGAGTTGGGAACTGTCAATGTTAGATTAATTCTTGGACTGGAGGAGCTTCAAGGGCTTTTCCAACCCAGATGATTCTGGGATTCTGTGATTCTGCACCCTGCTGCCGGTGCTGAACCGCTCTCCTCGGCTTAGACTTCCCGTGCCCTCGGGTTTCAAGAAGGGGGACGAGGCCCACTCAGGGTGGGTGGGCTCATGGGAAGTGAGTGCTCACTGGGGCCCAGCTTGTTCTCTGGCAGCAGCTGGATGCACCGGCTTGGTGTGGGGCAGGGGGTGCACCAAGCGAACCATGCGCCTCTGCTCACTGCGGAGCCGGGACTACCCCACAACTGGGAGGTTTGGGATACGACCAGGGAGTGGGTCGGGCTCCCTGGCAGCCTCCTCGCCCCTGGGATAAAGTTGGGGGAAGGGGGGAAGGACCAGGCGTGCGCTGGGGGCTGTAAGGAAGTTGCTGAGTTGCAGGCGTAGCTCTGGTGCAGAGTGGGGAGTCGGGTGCCCTTGGCCCCGTGTCCCTGCGGACTCTGCTGCTCGCAGCTCGGACTGGAAAGGGTGAGCAGGTGCTGTGGGGTGTCCTTGTCCCCAAATCTACTCCCTGGTGGTGCTCGGAGCCTTTCCCACGGTGGAAGTGGCAGGTTGGCTCGAGCAGCAAACACCCGGCACTCACTGAGCACCGCAGACGGGGCTCATCCGAGGCACGCACGGAGCAAGCGGGGTTTGCACGGGGGCCCAGGGAGGAAGGAGGTGGTCCGTGATGTTTGGTGGGGGGAGAGGGTCCCTCTGGGTCTGCGGCAGGAGGTGCTGGTGCCTCTGCGCAGGATAAGGATGAGGAAGACCCGGCGTCGCTGCTGGCTCCCCGGTCCCTGCTGCAGAGGATCAGCGGGTGCGTTTGCAGCCGCGCAGCTCCCCGGGGAGGCTGGAGCTCTCTTCTCGGAGGTTTTCAGGCTCGGTTGGACGTGCCCAGGGCCAGCGTGGCCCAAGGTGGGCAATAGCCCGGAGCCCCTTTGTACCAGCACCTCGTCGCTGCTATGAGGGTGACCCAGGACTGGCTTCCCGTCACTGCTGCACCCTGGCCTGTGCCAGCCAGCATGTCCCATGTCCCTGGGAGGGGAGAAAATTTGCAAGACCCCCCTGCGGTCCTCAGGCTGTGAGAAAGGGGAGCAGGGCCCTACGACCTTCCAGGATGAGCCTTGTCCCCCCGAGACCACAAATAACTGGATATTGAAGTTACCTCCGTGCTCATTTCTGAGCTTTGCTCATGGGTTGGGGGACTGGGAAGCCCTTTGGTCTGGGGATCCCCTCCTGCAGAGCTGGGGGGGTGTGTAGTTTTGGGGAGCTCTCCGCTTTCCCACTCCTTCAGCAGGAAGCCTGGCAGGTCCTGACAGCGCAGTCTGCAGCAAATCAAACCCTGAAAGGGATTTTGTTGCTCAGTGACATGGTGAGGGGTGAAGTGCTCCCTTTCAGTCACCTGCAGCCTTCCTGTGTGCCATGTTAAGGACTCTTGTGCTGTGCCTCCTGCGGAGGCGTCGTCCTTATTGTTAAATCCCAGCCTGTCATGCCGTGGAGGTGAGAAATGAAGCATCAAACGTTTCCTGATGAAGTTTGTCAAGGTTTAAATACTATTAATGTGGAAACACCGTGACAGCTTCCCTGGCAGCGATGCAGCAGCTCTCTGCGGCTCCGGGCTTTTGGGGGGGCTTTTTGGGGCTGGGAGCTTGTCGTCGCTCGCCAGTGGTGGCTGAGCTGGAGCGGAGGTGCTGGGGAAGGGTGGGGGTCCGGGCCCCCCCTCCCCAGCCACCCCGCACTGCTGCTGGGGGCTGCGCACCCCCGCACCCTCCCTTCTGCGTGGGCAGCCGGGGGATTCTCCTTGAATTTTCCTATTTATCTGCTCTCCCCGCCTGGGATCCCCCCCCAGACCGTGGCATTGGTCCCCCGCCTCCCTGGGGGCTCTGGCTCCTGGTAGCCTCGAAGCCCCGTGTTTTTGCAGAGGAGGGATGCTGCGTGCAAGGGACCCGTCGCAGGCCTAATATTTACATTATTTTAAATAGTATATCCTCTTTTCATGGCAGCGCAGCCTTTGCTGGAAATCCAGAGAGCCCCTTTGGTGCTGGGAGGGCACTGCCTGGCCCCCCTGCGGGTGCTGAGCACGTCCCTTTCCCACGGAGATGCCCTGGGTGACAATTTTCACAGCCCAGTAGCGCGTCAGAGTGATGTGCCACCTTCCCGCTTGCTTAGCCCTGGGCTGGGGGACGTGGTGGCCCCAGGAGAGCCCCAGGTGACCCCGCTCGATGCAGCGTGAAGACCACATGCTGCTGGGACACCGGGCTGGTGACGGGAGCCGTTCGCTCCCGGATTCCTCTGGCACTTGTTGGCTGGAATTGCGGTGGGAATGCTTTCCAGGACGGAGGCCCGCGTGCTGCCGTGGGCGCGCTGCCGGCTCGTCTCGCTGACTCCTCTCCTCCTCTCTCCGCAGACACGAGTGGCGAGAACATCGCTGAGTCCCTCGTGGCCGAAGGGCTGGCTTCCCGCCGGGAAGGGATCCGAGCCAACAAGTACGTAACTCGCCTGCGTTCCTGCCCATGCTGCGCGGCCGTGCCGATCCTCTGCGGGGATTTACCCGGAGCCGTTGGGTTCCTCGGCTTTGGCCAGGTGCCCGCCGCTGCTCCAGGGTTTCACAGGCAGCCATGTCCCAGCGTGGTGACCCCTTGTCTTTAGGGTTGAGGTGGCGAGGGGTTGTGGGGGGCGGCCAGGTGTCTCCTTGCCAAAGCACCGGCGCTGTGGCCCCAGCTTGCAGAGCAGAAAATGATCTGAAGCTCTTGGTCGTTGGAAAAATAACACTGGGCGTGGAGTCGAGGTGCTTTAATTCACGCCGGAGAGGTGATGTTGTGATGTTCCTGCCCCTCATCCTACGTCTGGGCAGTGTGATGGTGCCAGTGCTGTCGTAGCTGATGCTCGCCCTGGCCCTGGCGTGTCCCGGAGTGAGGGAGAAGCCTGGGCTCGGCTTACGGCGTGTCGGCGTCCCCGCGCACGGCCCGGGGCAGCAGCTCCCCTGTTCCAGGGGTGCGAGCTGTTGCTGTGGCGCTGCTATAAATACCGCTGGGACGCTGTTTCCATCCCTGCGCCTGCCGGGCTGGAAACGTGCCCGTGTCGCTTCCGAAAACTCTTCCTGGAACACTTGGATGTTTTCCACCCAGTGTTTTCGGTAGCGTAAACAGGTATTTTGGAGTACGCAGAGCGCGCGTTGCCGAGGGCAGGGGTGGGGTAGTTTGTGCCCAGGCTTGTTGCCTGCCCGGGGATGCAGTCCCTGTCCCCAGCCCTTGGGGACCGAGCTCTCTGCCTGGTGCTGGTGGGCTCTGGGTGCCCTTGGCAGAGTTCAGTGCTACATACAGTATTTATCTGTGATAATATTAAATAGGAATACAGTATTTTTTATTATTAATGATTGATTTACAGTATTAGAGTTCAGGAGCTCTGCTGTGGCATGGTCGGGGACCATGGAGGGCAGCAATGTATGGGGGATGTGCCTGCACTGGAGGGGCTGCAGAAGCCGGTGGGGTGCTGGGGCCAGGGGCACGGAGCTGCCGGGAGAGCGGGCGCAGTGCCAGCGCCAGAGCCTGGCGAGGACCGGTGGCGTTTTTGGGGCGAATGGGGTTCTGCTGGAGTCGGCCCTCACCGCCCTGTCCTGGTTCTGCACCTCCCGCATCGAGGCAGAAGCCTCTGCCTGCCAATCCGCTGGCGTTTTCTCACTGGTTTTCTCCTGCTTCCCACTGGAAATGTCCCGCTGGGGCTTGTGCCGAAGAGGGGCCACGAGCCCACGCAGAGCTGGCTGTGATGCCCCAAGGAAGCCACGCTCGCACGGCGCAGGGCCGGCTGTTAGAGACCGTGGGCTGGTGCTCGCCCAGGCGCCTCAAGGCCAGTGTGACAGGCCTTGGCTCTGATTTGAGGGGGGGTTCTCCGCTCACCCCTGCTTCCCAGCCAGCCTTCCCAGTTGGAGCCCCCTCCCCTGGCCCTACCGTGGGAACTGCTCCCAGCAGAAGGCGTTGTGTGGCCACGGAGGGCAGGGCAGCCCCACGCCGCCTCCTCGGGGAGCCCCTTGCTCCCCCCCACCTCCATGGAAGTGACTGAGGTCCTCCAGGGACTTTACAGGTGTTTCCAGACCAGCCTTGTGCTGGAGGGAAGGAAATCAGGGTGCAGATTGGGTGCTGTCGCCCACTGTTTGTCCTGGGACAGCCCCACAGGGACCTTCTGGTGGTTTCAGGCTTGTGGGGTTCTGCCTCTCTGCTGCTTCAGCCTCCTGTGAGCGTAGCCGCTCGCCCTGACCCCCACGATGACGGGGGGAGCACAGGCAGCCCCCCCAAGCTGGGCAACGCCGCTGCCAGGAGCTCCATCCCCAGCGCGACGGGGCTGGCGTGGCACCATTAGCACAGGGCTGAGCTTCCTGCAATTAAACATCGCCCGGAGCGCGGCGCCGCGTTTGCTCTCCTCGTTCAAAGAGTGCGTTAATTAACGGCTGCGTGAGGCGGCTCGTGAGGTTCCTCAGCTCCTTGTGTCGGGCGCTTCTGCGGTGAATTCAGGGTTCATCAGGTTGCAGCTTTGCCCTGAGCTGAAGAATGCTAAAACACAAATATCCCCAAATTTGTTTAATGAGTTCTGACAGCGCTGGCCAGCGGCGCGGTGGGGGAGCTGCTGCGCTCGGCCGCTGGCGTGTGCAGAATGGGGACGGTCTGTGGTTTGGTATGTTTTTTCCACCCCTCCTCTCCCAAAACACGCTCTGCCGTGCTGGGAGTTGGGGCTGCCGTGTCTCCCTGGGGCTGCCTTTCCATCGCGGTGCCCAAAAGCCACCTCGGAAGGGGTTGTGTGGGCTAAACACCCCCCCTAGTCTATCAGAGACGGCGCTTCCAGCAGCAGGAATTCAGACACGGATGGTGCAGCCTCTGTGCTGGAGAAACTGAGTCTGATTTACTGTGTGTTGCTGTCAGCAGCACGAAGAGTTGTTCACCAGCTCGCCCAGGCGGTACCTTTTCTAGATGTGAGTGATTGAATCACTAAAACATCCAGAAAAGTGCCTGGAAGATGGATGTTCCTGGTGATAAAACACGCAGGAACCAGCAGCGTCCTGCCTGCCCTCACCCCGTCTCGTCCTGTCCTTGCAGCCCCGAGCAGAGCAGGCTGGCGGAGCTGGAGGAACAGGCCAAGAGTGCCAAAAAGGGGATGTGGAGCGAGGGGACGGGCTCCCACACCATCCGGGATCTCAAGTACACGATTGAAAACCCCCGGCACTTCGTTGACTCCATGCACCAGAAGCCAGTCAATGGTAAGTTGGCACCAGCTCTGGCCCTTGGGGTGGTCCCTGCCCTCCATCCCTGCCTGCCTGCCTGCCCGCGGCCTCGGGGGCCAGCTGCCTGCGCCGTGCTGTTCCCAGCATGCTCTCGCCGCAGAGAGCTGGTCCTGGTGCTGCAGCAGCACCAACCTCTCTGCTTTTGCTCCGCAGCCATCATAGAGCACGTCCGGGACGGCAGTGTGGTGAGAGCCCTCCTCCTCCCTGATTACTACCTGGTCACCGTCATGCTCTCGGGGATCAAGGTGAGGCTCGGCCGCTGGCAGACGCGCTCCACAGTCCTCTCTGTGGCAAGGTCCCTCTTGAATTGGCCAAGTGGAGGAGTTTCACTGAGGCCAAATGCCGGGTGCTGCCCTGGGGCCACAACAACCCGCAGCAGCGCTACAGACTTGGGGAGGAGTGGCTGGAGAGCTGCCAGTCAGAGAGGGACCTGAGGGGGATTGATAATGAGCCAGCAGTGTGCCCAGGTGGCCAAGGTGGCCAATGGTATCCTGGCTTGTATCAGCAGTAGCGTGGCCAGCAGGGACAGGGAAGGGATCTGACCCCTGTGCTCGGCACTGGTGAGGCCGCCCCTCGATGAGTGGGTTCAGTTTTGGGCCCCTCCCTCCAAAAAGGCCATTGAATGACTCGAGCGTGTCCAGAGAAGGGCAACGGAGCTGGTGCAGGGTCTGGAGCACAGGTGTGATGGGGAGCGGCTGAGGGAACTGGGGGGGTTTAGTGTGGAGAAGAGGAGGCTGAGGGGAGACCTCCTGGCCCTCTGCAACTCCCTGGAAGGAGGGTGCAGAGAGGGGGGATGAGTCTCTTGAGCCAAGGAACCAGCGGCAGGCCAAGAGGGAATGGCCTCAAGCTGCGCCAGGGCAGGGTCAGACTGGCTCTTAGGAAGGATTTCTTTGCAGAAGGGGTTGTTGGGCGTTGGAATGGGCTGCCCAGGGCAGGGGAGGAGTCCCCATCCCTGGAGGGGTTGAAGAGTCAGGTTGACCCAGTGCTGAGGGATCTGGTGGGGTTGGGAACTGTCAATGTTAGATTAATTCTTGGACTGGAGGAGCTTCAAGGGCTTTTCCAACCCAGATGATTCTGGGATTCTGTGAATCTGCACCCCTGTTCATCGTCCATCCTCCTTGGTGCTCTTCGGCACTGGTGCGAGCGTGCTGGGCTGGCACCAAGCCCTGCCAATGCCGGGCTGCAGAAGCAGGGGTGCAGCTGCCTTGTTGCCCGCTGTGCTGTCCTGCGTGCCCCCTCCACTCATGGGCTGGTTGTAGCCAGTGTGGGGTGTTACCACGGGAATGGGAACAGGTTTTGGTGCTGCCCAGCCCAACAGCAGCCTGAGCTCGGGGTTCTGGACACCCAGCAAGGATCTGCCAGTCATGGGGTCAGTGGTTGGCCCCGCTCTGCTGGCATCAAGGTGGCTGCTGGCGCGTGGGCCGCAGAGCTCGGCCACCAGCGCCGGGGGGTCCCTGTACCCCGGTTTGCTCCTGGCAATGTTCACTGTGGCGAGTCAAGGGCTGTGTCGGTGCAACACGGCACGAAAACATCGGGGTGTGCAGCCCCCCAGCCTGTCTCTGCCAGAAGCTACAGCCAAGACCTGGGGGCCTCCCCGAGGAGGTTTCCCACCCCTGTGTGGAGGTTTTAGAGGTCAGCCCGTGCTCTGACTGTCCCCCCGCCCTGTCTCTGCCGCAGTGCCCCACGTTCAAGCGGGAGGCGGATGCCCCCGAAGTCCCTGAGCCGTTTGCGGCCGAAGCCAAGTTCTTCACGGAGTCACGGCTGTTGCAGAGGGACGTGCAGATCGTCCTGGAGAGCTGCCACAACCAGAACATCCTGGGCACCATCCTGCACCCGGCAAGTGGGGCTGGCGGGGGCCGGGGGGGGGGGTGGGAGAGGGTCCTGGTAGGACTGTTGGTCATCACTTGCTGGAGATACTGGTTGCGAAGTCCGGGGAGGGGGGGTCTCAGGGTAGGCTGGGAGTCGTGGGCTCTTTACTGGTGGATGTGGGAGACCATGTGGCTATCGCTGGGGTGGCCTTTGCTACCTTGAGGGGCGCCAGGCGCTGTGGCCAGGCCTTGCAGGGCTCTGGGGGGGCTGAGCAGGGCGAGGGAGCTCCCCCCCTCACAGCAGGGCAGGGATGGGAGGAAGGCCAGCTCTCCTCAGGGGGGTCGGGGGGGGGAAAGGCTGCATCCCCCCACTTCCCCGGCTGAGTGGGCACTTGCTCCCCTTCCCCGCAGAATGGGAACATCACCGAGCTCTTGCTGAAGGAGGGTTTTGCCCGCTGCGTGGACTGGTCCATTGCTGTCTACACCCGCGGCGCTGACAAGCTGCGTGCGGCCGAAAGGTGAGTCCGATGCTGCGGGGTTGGGTGCTGGGGGGGCGCTACGCTCTGAGCAGGAGACTGCAGCCCCCTCTCCCTCCGTCTGCGTGTTGGGGAGGGGTGGCTGGAGCTGTCTGGAAGAGAAGGATCTGGGGTTTCTCATTGACAAGCAGCTGAACAGGAGCCAGCAGTGTGCCCAGGGGGCCAAGAAAGCCAACAGCATCCTGGCTTGTATCAGCACTGGTGTGACCAGCAGAAGCAGGGAGGTGATAGTCCCCCTGTGCTCTGCACTGGTGAGGCCACACCTGGAGTGTTGTGTCCAGTTTTGGGCACCTCAATACAAGAGAGATCTCGAGGGGCTGGAGTGAGGGCGGAGGAGGGCAACGAGCTGGGGAAGGGCCTGGAGAATAAATCCTGTGAGGAGAGATTGAAGGAGCTGGGACTGTTCAGTGTGAGGAGGAGAAGGTGAGGGGAGACCTCATCACTCTACAGCTCCCTGAAAGGACGTTGTAGAGAGGTTGGTGCTGGTCTCTTCTCCCAGGGAATTAGTGACAGAACAAGAGGGAACGGCTTTAAACTGCAACAGGGGAGGTTCAGACTGGACGTGAGGAAAAAATGTTTCCCAGAAAGAGTGGTCAGAGTGGAATAGGCTGCCCAGGGAGGGGGTGGAGTCCCCATCCCTGGGTGTGTTTAAGGGCCGTTTGGATGAGCTGTTGGGGGATGTGGGGTAGGGGAGAACTTTGTAGAGTGGGGCTGATGGTTGGACTCGATGATCCCGAGGGGCTTTTCCAACCTGAATGATTCTGGGATTCTGTGTTGGGGTACCCCTGGTACTCTCCTGCAGGGGAGGGAGATGCCATCTCTCCTTGCCCTCTGCACCAGCCCTGCTGCTGCTGCCTCCGCCACGGCTTTGCTGGGCGAGTCACCAGATGGCCTGTCTGTCCCTGAATCACACCCATCCTGTCCCCCTCTCCTCTTCCTCCAGGTTCGCTAAAGAGCGCAAGTTGAGGATCTGGAGGGACTACGTGGCCCCCACGGCAAACCTGGATCAGAAGGACAAGCAGTTCGTAGCCAAGGTGAGCGGTGGCAGAGCAGGGTGGATGGTGCCTGGCTGCCTTGGCGTGTGGATAAAATCCGGCGGGTTTGGCCTCGACTACGTCCCTGGCACACGCCGGGATCCCGGGCAGGCCTGGGGGTGGGAAAAAGTGAAAAAAGGTGAAGGGGAAGGGCCCACAGGGTGTGGGGAAGGGCTGGCAGAGATGTGCTCACCCTGCCTGCCGCGGCGCAGGGCGCTTGGGGCTTGGTGGCGTTTTCCTTCCCGCTCCTGCCTGCGTTCCCAGCGCGGTGTCAGCCGCCGCCCCCATCCCGGCGGGTTGCTGGTGTGGGGCTCAGTGGGGCAGAGCCCATGGCTAGCACCTCCCTGCAGTAGCTGGCCCAGTTCGGAGGCCTTGTTAGCCTCACAGGTCAGAGCAGCTCCGGGGCTGCCCCGCTTGCAGCGGTGCCTGCAGTTCCTGCTGCACAGAAACCTTGCCGGTGCGGTTCAGAGAGCGCTGGCCTGCCCCAGGAGGAGCATCGCGGGGGGCTACGGGGCGGGGATATGGGGGTTCAGCCACAGCGTGGGGGTCCGGGCACAGCTCCGGGGAGCAGCCCACTAGATGGTGCTGCCGGTTCGCCCAGCGCAGCACCCGGGGGGGCTTCCGTTCTTGGGAGACTGGCAGCAGCCAGATTTGTTGGAAAGTCAGTTTAACCCCCGCGCCCGGGTGGGATCCTGCCCCGGAGCATCCCTGGAGCCGCTTCATCCCTGCCAGGGTGCCTGGCATGACCAGAGTCAGCCTGTGCGGCGGGGCTGGGGGCAGAGGGTGCCGGACCCGGTGCTGGCGGGGGGAGCTCCAGAGCTGCCGGAGCAAAGGGCAAAGCTCTCGCGGTCGCTCCGGTCTCGGCCGCACGGTGCAAGCGGTTGAATGAGCTCATCCGTGCGGCGCTGTCGCCAGGATCGGCGTGGCAGCTCCTGCCCTGTGGGATGAGGCTGGGGAGGTGCTGGCTTGTGCGTTTGCTCTCAGATTCCACCTTCCTCTGCAGCCGCCTCTTTGCTCGGGTACGGCCCGTGGTAGCGGTAGTGGAGGGCCCCATAATCTTCCCTCCCCAAGCGGTGAAGGGTTTTCCCCTTGGGGTGGGGTACAACCAGGGCTCAAATGCCGAGCCCAGGGGCTCTGAGAAGGCAGGAGGGGAGACCCCACCCCACGGAGGAGGACCATGGTTGGTCCCTACCCAGGGTGCCGCGATCGCGGTGGGAAATAGCACCCTGCGGGCACGGGGCCGGCCGTGCGACGGCGCTGGCACGCTCGGAAGCGCCATCCTGCCACTGGCAGAGGCTGCTGCCGGAGCCGGCACGGGGGCCGTTAGTCATGCCTCGCTCAGCAGCTTGCGGGGGCCTGGTGGAGGGGGCGGGTGGCCGCTCCTGGCATTTTGGAGGTGCCCGTTATTTTGCCGAGCGGCTCGTGTGCGAGCTGGGATGCTGGCGGGGAGCTGCGGCAGACGGGTGTCTCGTCCTGAGCCCCCAACGAGGCCATGAAGGTGCCTGCGGCGCGTTTGGGGCTCAGCAGCATCTCCTGCCCTTAGGAATCTGTGGAGATGGCGGGGGGGGAACACCCCCATGTCCAGGCTGCGCCCCACTTAGGGTCCCCAGAGCAGAGCAGGATGGGTCCCCCCCTGGTTCTGGGCACAGCCCCTCGCTCTGCCAGGGTTCCCCCCCCCCAGCACGGGGTCTGCTCTGGCGCAGTTTGGCCGCTCTGCGGGAAGAGCCCCCAAACGCAGTGACCTCCGTGGTGCCCTCCTGCTTACTGGGGAGGAGACGCAGACTTTCTCTGCCTTCGGTGAAAACCTGCTCTTTTACGCAGGCCTGTGCAAATCAGCATTTAGGGAGCCGTCAGCCGCGGCCTCCCCGGGCGCTGTTGGTTTTTGCAGTGTCAATTTTTGGTCTTTTTTTCCCTTCCCGGGAATTGTAAGTGACAGGGAAAATCAGGACAAATGCCTACACGCCTCAGAGTGCCAGAGCTGAACCCGGAGCTGGGCACGTGCCCGCTCTCCTCGAGGGGCCCCGTGAGCCTCCGTCCGTCCTCCCAGCACCCTGCAGAGGGGTCTGAGCACCCGCAGGCAGGCAGGCAGCGGGCAGGCAGCGATTGCTCCGGCACTGAAGCCGCCTCCGTGCTCGGCAGAATGCCGAGGTGCTCGTTTGCAGCGGTAGAGCTGACGTAGGAGCTGCTGGGGGGGGGGGGGGGGTGGCAGGAGGAGGAGGAGGAGGAAGATCCCAACCTGTCTTTGTACCGCTGAGCAACCACAGCAAATTGGCTCCGGCTAATTTTGGATCCCGCTGCCGTCGCGGTCAGCTGCCGGTGCTTTGAGGGGAGGGGTTGGTTTGGGGAGAAATTAAGGCTTGGCCTCAATTGTGGATTTGATGGCTGCGAGTGGTAAGGAGAAAAGTGGTGGAATAAAAATGGGAAGAGGCTGGAGGCTTTCTCCTGAATTCCCTACGTCAGCTTGTCTTAGAGCACCCAGGAATTTGGGACAGCGCTGCTTTGAGTTGAATACATCACGCTGAAAGCTATCCTCTGCCAAAAGCTGTTTATAACGTGGGGCTGTCAGAGGTTGTGTCGGCCCCTCTCCCCGCTGTGGGGCAGAATCGGGCCCCGCGGGGGGTTTGGGGCTGGGGGGGGTGGAGCGGTTGAGAGCAGCCCCTCGCCCGGGGCACACTGGGCTCTGTGGGCAGCCCCTGGGCCGCATCCAGGCTTGCTGGCTGGGCTGCGCATCGCTTTGCAGGCTGGAGGAGGCGGTTGTGGATGAGCTGTGCCTGTGTCTTTTTTTTTTTTTTAATTTTTTCTTTTTTTTTTTTTCTTTAAAATTTTTTTTCCCCTTCGCAAAATGCTCGGAGCCTTCAGCGTGGCCAAATGGTCTCAGTGGCATCTGCCAGAGCCACCCTGGGAGCTGCTCCCCTACCAAGCTGGGCCCCAAAACTTGCCAAAAACCCCTCAAAAAGCAGTTTTCTGGTCGGGGAGGGGCCAGCGCTGGCCCCTTGCTGGGTGCTGGGCCACCAGCTGCCAAAGTGCCACCATCCCTGTCCTGCAAGGTCGGGGTGTGGGAGCTCACTCCCAGCTCTGGAGGTGCTTGGTGCAGCGTCCAGTCCCCAAGCCCTCTCCTGCCAGAGCTAACGAGCTGCCCTCGTTAGGCTGAGCAGGCTACCGTGGGGAGCTGGGGAGCACAGTGGCAGCTAGGGGAATGTCCCTGTGTCCCCCCACCCCGCCCCCCAAGTCCGCAGCACTCAGGGGAGCTGCTGGGGCGAAGCCAGGGGTGGGGGCAGTGGGAAATTGGAAATGGTGGTGGGGTTGATGCTGGCAGTGACAAAGATTTATTGCATGAAAAATAGTGACAAGGCACCGCTCGGACCTTCAGGTGGGGGCTCAGGGGGTGTTGCTGGAGCCCGCAGGGGCATCACCCAGTTGGGGTGAAGTCTGTGTCGGGGGAGGGGGGGGTTGGGGAAGGAGCATGGGGGCTCTGCAAGAAACAGCTGCAGAGATTTTTGAGGGGGAAAAAAAAAAAACCAACAAAAAACCTTTCACTGCGTTTATCAAAGTGCCTTTCGGAGGCAGGTGAAGCCACAATAAATATTGGATAAAGGAAGCGGGCCCCAGCAAGCTGAGAAATGGTTAGCGAGAAAAATGGGACGGCCTCCGAGGCGGTGCTGAGCCTCCCCTTTTGCTGCTGCTGTCACCGTGTCCCCTCCTGCCTCTGGGGTCCTGGGGGGGGGCTGCAGAGCCCCTGCTGCTGCTTCTGTGGAGCTGGGGCTGCAGTTCCTGCCTGGAGGAGGGGAGTGGGTGCCCAAGGGGGGGAGTAGGAGCTTGAGGAGGACAGAAGGTGCCCCAGGAGGGAAGTGGGTGCCCAAGGAGGGGCGTAGGAGCCTGAGGAGGGCAGAAGGTGCCCCGGGAGGGGAGAGGGTGCCTGATTTGGGGAGAGGAGCAGTGGGTGCCCTGCCCTGCCCTGGACTCACAGCCCCTGGGTGCCCTGGCCGCCGGCACCACTTCCTGCAGCATCCCACACCGCGGCAGAGCCCCATCGCAGCTGGATCAGCCTGACCAAGGGCCCCGCGAGTTAATTCTGCCAGGAACAGGCTGCTCGGGGCCGGAGAGGCTTGGCAAGTCCCCCAGTGCCAGTTGCTGGCTCCTGCAGGGAACTGGGGCTGTGCTGGTGGCCAGGGGTCAGTGGGAGCCAGAGAGCAGATGAGATCTGAGCGCAGGTCCTGCAGCTGTGACGTGGGCGCGCGGGGTGGGTGCGCAGCGTAGCGCAGGATTTGCCCCCGGATCTGACCTGTGGACTCCCTGGCTGCGGTTTCTTATCTTCACATCTTGTTTTTTCAAAGCAAGAGGGAAGGGAGAGACGCCCAACGCGCCACTGGGGTCCCAGCCAGATCCCCCCCTCCAGCAGCCCTGAAGCGTGAGATTTGATTACTCCGCTTAGCACGGAGCACTCCTCCGGGCTGGGTTCTGCCTACGAGAAGAGAGGGATGTGGGTCTCAGGAGGGGCTGAATCCCTGGGGAGGGACGTCCCCTGGGCGGGGGGGGGGGGCGGTGCTGTGCCGAGCGGAGCGCTGGCAATCCTCGGCATCTGCTTTAACTTTTATTCCTAGAATCCCGTTATCCCTTTGGCTAAGCACATTTCGAGGGACTGGTGTGCTTGCTGGGGCAAAAAGTGCTGCAAGTGGAGCAAGTCTGTGCCCTCCTCCTCCCTCTGCTTCCCCCTGCGAGCTCGGCTCGAGAAGGGGGAATGTGTGGGCGTCATGATGAGCCACAACGGGAACATTTTGCACTGGGGGAACTGGTTTTGTGCTGGGAGAGGGCAGGGGAAGGTCCGTCCCTGGGTGCCTTGTCCTGCTCCGCCCACTGCCGCTCGGTCCGGGCTTTAATGAAAACTGAGCGGATGAAAGCAGCGTGCCCTGAGCCCTCTGTCCTGCCTGCACAGCCCTGCCCGCCTTTGCTGCCAGTTTTTCTAACTAATTTGCTCCCTGGGTGCGTGGAGAAGCACCAGCCGGACATGTTGTTGCCTGCTTGTGGGGTGGAAGAGCTTCTGCCGTGGGCCGAGCTCGCTCCCTCCTCTACACACCACCATCGTCTGTGGTCCAGTCCCCTCTCTGGTTTTATTTTGGTGTGAAGCCCTGGGGGGGGCTGAGCCCCAGCAAAGGACGGGTGATGTGCTGGTGCGCTGCGGTGTCACCGTCCGGGGGGACTTTGCAGGGCTCTGACCGGTGCTGAGCTCCTTGGACTGGGAGAGCCAGAGCACGGACACCACTTTGTGAACGGAGTTAAATCTGGTTGGTGGCCGGTCACGAGTGGTGTCCCCCAGGGCTGGGTTTTGGGGCCACTCCTGTTTAACATCTTTATTGATGATCTGGACGAGGGGATCGAGTGCACCCTCAGTCAGTTTGCAGAGGACACCCAGTTGGTTGGGAGTGTTGGTCTGCTCGAGGGTAGGGAGGCTCTGCAGAGAGATCTGGCCAGGCTGGAGCGATGGGCTGAGGCCAACTGGGGGAGTTTCACTAAGGCTGAATGCCGGGTGCTGCCCTTGGGCCACAACAACCCCCAGCAGCGCTACAGGCTTGGGGAGGAGTGGCTGGAGAGCTGCCAGTCAGAGAGGGACCTGGGGGGGGATTGATAATGAGCCAGCAGTGTGCCCAGGTGGCCAAGAAGGCCAATGGTATCCTGGCTTGTTTCAGCAGTAGCATGGCCAGCAGGGACAGGGAAGGGATCTGACCCCTGTGCTCGGCACTGGTGAGGCCGCCCCTCGATGAGTGGGTTCAGTTTTGGGCCCCTCCCTCCAAAAAGGCCATTGAATGACTCGAGCGTGTCCAGAGAAGGGCAACGGAGCTGGTGCAGGGTCTGGAGCACAGGTGTGATGGGGAGCGGCTGAGGGAACTGGGGGGGTTTAGTCTGGAGAAGAGGAGGCTGAGGGGAGACCTCCTGGCCCTCTGCAACTCCCTGAAAGGAGGGTACAGAGAGGGGGGATGAGTCTCTTGAGCCAAGGAACCAGCGGCAGGCCAAGAGGGAATGGCCTCAAGCTGCGCCAGGGCAGGGTCAGACTGGCTCTTCGGAAGGATTTCTTTGCAGAAGGGGTTGTTGGGCGTTGGAATGGGCTGCCCAGGGCAGGGGGGGAGTCCCCATCCCTGGAGGGGTTGAAGAGTTGGGTTGACCCAGCGCTGAGGGATCTGGTGGAGTTGGGAACAGTCAGGGTGAGGTTCATGGTTGGACTGGAGGAGCTTCAAGGGCTTTTCCAACCCAGATGATTCTGGGATTCTCTGACACGCTGGCAAACCACGTTTGCTTCAGTGACCCACCAGTCACCGGGTCGGTGTCAGAGTCACTCACCCTGTGCCAGGGGCTGAAGCCGGGGTGGGTGCCAGCTCGTGCTGCTGGTGGGACACTATCCTGGGTGCCACGCTGCCCGTGGGCACAGCATTCACCTCGGACTCTCTCCCTCCCCAGGTGATGCAGGTGCTGAACGCCGACGCCATTGTGGTGAAGCTGAACTCTGGGGACCACAAAACCATTCATCTGTCCAGCATCCGACCCCCCCGGCTGGAGGGGGACAGCACACAGGTGACCGTGGGGATGCGTGGTGGCCCTCGGGGGTGGTGGGTGGGGAGGGGGCTGTGCTGGGACCATCTCTGCTGGGACCAGCCCCTCCCCCGGGGGCTCCTTTTCTATCTGGCCTGACCGCCCCCTTGCTGCGTATCCCTGTTTTTCTTCTGGGGGAGCCCCGTCTAGCAGTATGAGTCCTTGGGGAGGAGTTTGAGCGTGCTGCAGGGAGCCCGATGCCTCCCTTATCCCCTGCCTCAGTTTCCCCTGCTGTATTATGGACATCGTTGCTGCTCTCCGCTGTGGGGAGGTGGGAGAGCCCCATTGCCAGGGTGTGGGGTGACGCGTGGTGGGACGCACTGACAGATGGATGACGTGGCAGTGGCCAGGCACACGGGCAGCACTGGAGCTGCTCAGCACCCTCGGATCCTTCGCAGTGCCGGAGGCCACAGGGCTGCTGGAGGCCACACAAAGTGTGCAAAACCCTTTGCTTTTCCTTTCCCTCCCCGCTGTGCCCCTCAGCGAGGCACTCAGCTGTGCCGCCCCGGGCACGTCTCCCCTCCGAGCGTCTCTCCCCTCTGCCGTGGGGTCGGGGAGCACTTCCCTCCCTCTCCCTGCCTTCGGGATGAGCAGGCTGCTCTGTCCTCCGGCTCGCAGGGACACCGGGCTCTGTCTCACAGAGACCTGCAGCGTCAGGCTCTGATGGAGAAATCCCAAAGACTGAAGCCTTTGGAAAACACCGCGTTGTTCGTGTACAGTTTGGTCTCCGCCGTGCTTGGTTTGAGCATCTTGCGTGCTGGTGTGCCCTGGACCTTGAGCCCTGCGCTTGGCAGCAACATGAAAGCGCCCCAAATCAGCTCTGCCGCGTGGCTGCAGGTCGCACACTGAGTCCACTCCACCTCCGCTCAAAGGGACCCGGCACGCCGGTGTGATCCCCGTGCCCCTTCTTCGGTGCGGAGCGGGTGGCGGTGGGGGCAGCCGGTACTTCCCATCAGGGCTGTGATCTGCGGCGTGGGCCCAGGAGCCCGGCTTCGATCTAAAACTATCCAAAAGGAGGGATTTATCTGCTTGCTGCTTCTTTCTTTTATTTTTGATGCACTCGAGAGCTGCTGAGACCCCCACCGAGCACCCGCATTGTTCCTGGCAGAAACCTCCTCATCCCGCGCCTCTTGAGCTGGCGAGGAGCGCTCCTGCCTGCGAGCGAGAGCAGGGCTTTCCAGCTGGGAGCAAAAAACCAACCTTCACTCAGGATTATGCGAAAGCTGCCTTTTCCAGGGCTGGTTTTTTTGTTTTTTTCACCCCCATACAGCACAGATGCTCTGAGCGCCGGCTCGGGTTGGCCTCGCCGCGCTGGCAGGCGACAGCACCGCATGCCGCGGCTCCCCGAGCTGTTGGTGGGCGCAAGGGCAGAGCCCAGGTTGCTGGGGGAATGGTGGTTTGGAAATTCCTCCCTCCTAGGACGCCGCCTTGTTTTGTACACACTGAATTATGAATAACTTCCCAGATTAGCCTCTTTCTTCCCGCTGTTTCTCTGGCACCGGGTGGCCAGGAGCTACCAGGAGCCGAGCAGCACGCTCGCATGGTGGGGAGGGCACGAGGCGGCTGTCAAACGGCCACCGGTGCCGGCGGCGCAGGCGGGGGACCTGCTCCCTTGTGCCCGCTGGCACTGCCAGGAGGAACGTGGTTTCTTGGCGGCGCGGTCGCAGTCTCCAAGGAGACCGCAGAAAAGCGGCTGCCCCCTGCCACCGCCGCCGCGCTGCCAGCTCCCCCGGCAAAATCCTTCGCTTGCTTGGGTGCTGCGGCCCTGGCATGCGGGTGGGTGCCTTCTCCCTGCCTGCTGGGAGCCGCTGGGCTCGCCGCCGTGCCCGGGGGATGCCCTAAATGTGGGTTCTTCCCCCAATGCTGAGGTCTGGGGTCTTGCTGTGGATGCCCCAACAGCCCAAAGTCGCTGGTGTGCGTCTGGTGTCCCGTGTGGGGAGCCTGTTGTCTCGGCATTTGGAAACATCTGCGCCGTTAGGTTACATCCTGCCTTTGCCAGGGCTGGATCCTTCTGCCAAACCCTCCGGTGCTGTGAAATCACCAGCGTGGCCTGGCCGGCACGAGCCCTGGTGACGCAGAACTGCGAGAGCTGCTTCCATCTTCCTACTCTCCTTCCTCCTCCTCCTCCTCCAAGAGCTGGAGCAGGCGGCGCTCCGGAGTCTGCTGAGGTTCAGAAAATACATGTTTGGGCTCTTGGCCTGCTGCGGGCTCCCCAGAGCGGGAGGGTTTTGGGTGCTGGCACCGGGACGAGCTCTCTGGCCCTTCGTGGTTGCCCCAGCACTGCCTCTGGGTGCCCTTGTACCGTGCCGGAGCGGGTTCGGCCACGGCCACTCTAGTTTGTGGGTGCCCCAGTTAAACCTCAGTTCTTCCTGTCTGGGTTTTATCCTTCTTTAGGCCCTGCTGCGTTTTCATCTCTGGCTCTGCTTATGCGGTTGCTTAATTACCTGTGAATGCAATTAATGAAATGTTTACCCCCCTTCCCCTTCCAGATCATTAGTTTGAGGAAAAAAAAACAAAACCCAAACCATCAAAAAGCCCAACAACCAACCAAAAAAGCCTTAGCCAGACACACTGGTCCCCTCGCTCAGCTGTGTGCCACTCGCCCCCATCCCTGAGTTGGTGCTTGTGGGTGGCTGCTTTCTGCCCCCGAGCTCCCCCCCGCTCTGCCCAGGGACCCTTTAATCCTGCTCCAGCCCCTTGGTCTGGAAGTTTCTGCACTGGGGGGCTCAGGGTGGGAGACCCCGATCCTAGTTGCCCTTGCAAAGATGGAACCTGAGCTCAAGGCATGTGTGTATATATATACATATATAAAAATACATATAATCTGTATTTTGGGTTGATTTTGGGCTGTTCTGGAAGGGTGTAGCCATGAAGTGCCGTGTGTGGGTCTGGCGGCTGTGTCACAGAGCACCGGGGCTTGGCAGCGTTGGCTGCGCCCCGCTGAGGGCTGGCCACGCACCCACCCTCGTAGGTAGCACGTAGATAACGTGGCGCCGCCAGGGAGATGCGTCTCCATCCCGCCGAGCACAAATTGGTCCCGAGGCACCTGATCGAGGAGATGGGAAATGACAAACCGAAAATTCAGCGTAATAAAATCCTACAGCCTTTCATCTCCCGCCTTCATCACCCGGCGCGAAATGAATCCTGAGAGCAGGAGCTGATAGCATTTAATATCTCTATCGCTTGTCTCTGTCGAGGAATATGTGTATTCAGATGAAGATGCATCTCCCGCCGTGCAGGTGCTGGGTCTGCTGGGGACGGCCGGAGCCCCTCACTGCGAGGGCCAGATCCCCTCACCGGAGCAGCCCCCAGGGTTGGGGGCAGCATCTCGGGGGCAGGATGCAGCACCAAAAGCCGAGTGTTTAATCCTTCCCCGGGCCCTGAGTGTAAGCGACTCGCCGGGCTGCAGCCGTACCCCCACGCTCACCACGGCTGGTGCTGCCCTCGCCTCCAGTGAAATCACCTGGACTTTGTTAGGCCGGGCTGGCACCAAGGCTGGTTTCTGCCGTGTTTAAGCCCGTAGCCTTGAAGCATGAGCTTGTTTCACCACACCACTGAGGTTCAAAACATGGGGTGCTCCAAGCTTTGGGGTGAGCGGGGCATCTCCGGGTGCTGGGAAGCCTTTCCCCATCACTGCGGCTCATGCCCATCGCTCCAGCGTCCTGCACCACTCAGCCCTTGTACCCCACGGTGGGGTTTGGGGACCCTCATACCCTGCAGTGGGGTTTGGGGTCCCTCATACCCCGCGGTGGGGTTTGGGGTCCCTCGTACCCCGTGGTAGGTTTTGGGTTCCCTTGTACCCTGCAGTGGGGTTTGGGGTCCCTCATACCCTGTGGTAGGTTTTGGGGTCCCTCATACCCTGCGGTGGAATTTGGAGTCCCTTGTACCCCGTGGTGGGGTTTGGGGTCCCTCGTACCCCACAGTGGAATTTGGGGTCCCTTGTACCCCGTGGTAGGTTTTGGGGTCCTTCGTACCCCGCGGTGGAGCTTGGGGTCCTTCGTACCCCACGGTGGGGTTCGGGGTCCTTCGTACCCCACGGTGGGGTTCAGGGTCCCTCACACCCCGCAGTGGGGTTTCGGGTCTGTCCATCTCGGCGATGGATCGGGCCCTGCCCAAGCAGGTGCATCGGATGCGACCAAAGGCCGAGCCCTGTCCATGTGTTTCCGTGGGGCGGGAGGAAGAGCAAAGCCCCGGTGAGGGGCCCCGAACTGCCGGATCTGCGAGCAGTGAGCGGTGGTTCCGGCTCAGGGATCGGGGCTTTCCTGGGTCTCGGTGTCAGCACCGTTCCTGGTGTTCGGGAGGCTTCAGCTTTGCTTTTTTAATCAGAAATTCCCTCCCTCGGAGAGCTAAATTACAGAATCTCGTTAGCAGCTCTGCTCTAGCAAGCTGCGTTTGCCCGATTGATGCAGCGGCAGCACAAATCTGCTCCGATCCCCCAATTTATCTAAAATGATATCTTAATTGGTAAAACTCTTGGAGTGGGAGACTGAAACACATGGACCCTGATTTGAAGAGCAAAAACAGGGATAAAACCATCCTGCTGGTGCTGGGTTGGGGTTTTTTCAAAGTCTGAAAGTGGGGCAGGGTCTCTCCTGGCTGGAGCGGGGCTGCGGGGGGGAGACGTGATTGCTGCCGGGGGGGCTCGAGGTTTTGGCAGCGCCAGGGCCCCTCCGCGGCCCTGGGAGCCAGAGGGAGGAGATGGAAATGGGGTCGGGAGCGGAGATATCCCGGCTCCTTTCCTGGCTGTGCTGCTGCTCCGGGACTCGAAGGTCCCTGCTCCTGCCTGTGTGGTGGAGATAAGGTTGATATCGGCGGTGGGGGATTTCTTTAAGGATCATCTGATTGCTCTGGGGCACCTTCCAGCTGCATTTTTTGAGGGCACAAAGCCGAGGTTATCTGGGTTTTTTTTGTTTATACTGGATGATGTCTCACGCCTGTCCGCCTGCCCCGCACCAACGCTGGTGAGGGGGTGCTGGGGAGGGCTCTGGGGCACCTTTGGGTGCCTCCAAGCCCCGGGGCAGAGGGCGGTGGGTCTGCGGAGGGTGGGACCCCGGTGCTGCGCCCGCTCCGGCTGTCAGGAGCGCATTTGGCACGGCCGCAGGTAATCGCGAAGCCGACACGAGTGTCAGGGCTGTCACCGCACCGGGCAAACTTAGAGGAGCAGGCGCTGCCGCAAACAGAAAGCTGGAAACAGAGGGAAGCTGGAAATGGCTTCAGAAGAAGAAAAAACAGATTTGGGCTTGGATTTTTTTTTTTTTTTTCTTTCCTGCGCGGGTTCCTTGGCTTTCGGTATGTTTCCAAAGGCAGAGAACTGCTGGCTCCCATTGGGCTGCGAGCAGATGAGGGATTAGCCAGCCCCCGCGCTTACCAGCCTCCAGAGAGCGGGAGCCGTCACCCACGGAGGGTCCTTGTTCCCAGTCTGGGGCGGGGGGGAACTCACCAGCTGGGCTCTGGGGTGCTGGGTCTGGCGGGGCAGGGCACACGCGATGCTGCTTCCCCTCAGAGCTCAAGGCTGAGGGGTGACGCTGGGCAAAAAAAAAATACACATGGCCATGGCTGTTTGTCCGCCCAGCCGGGCACGAAGGTTGCCGGAAGGTTGGTGCTCCTGACGCGGGGTTTGACTGAATCCGCCGGTATTTCAGGCTTTTTCTACGCCTTGAATCTCATGTCTGATCCACATTGCAGCCTGGTGATCTTCGCCACCCCCTCGCCGCCGGGCAGGGCTGAGCCTGGGTGAAGGCAGAGCAGGGCAGTGATGGACGGTGGCCCCGGCAGCACCGCTGCTCCCGCTCCTCATCATTCTACCCGCTGGCTCTGCACCACGCTCCAGCAGATTTTAGAAAGCGCCGTATTTTACCCAAACCCCATCAAACAGCAGTTCTTCCTCTCTGCTCCTTTCCTTGACACTCGCTGATTGCCAGAATATTTATGGGAAAATGGAAGTGCCTTGTAGCAATGACCTGCCCAGCACATGCCAGCCCGCCCGGCACCACCGAGGAAGGGCAGGGGATGGACTCTGAGGTCCAGGGCAGCCTGGACGCCCCGAGCTGCTGGTTTTGTTGCTCTTTGAGATGAATTTGGGCCCCTGACTCCAAAAAGGCCATTGAATGACTCGAGCGTGTCCAGAGAAGGGCAACGGAGCTGGTGCAGGGTCTGGAGCACAGGTGTGATGGGGAGCGTCTGAGGGAACTGGGGGGGTTTAGTGTGGAGAAGAGGAGGCTGAGGGGAGACCTCCTGGCCCTCTGCAACTGCCTGAAAGGAGGGTGCAGAGAGGGGGGATGAGTCTCTTGAGCCAAGGAACCAGCGGCAGGCCAAGAGGGAATGGCCTCAAGCTGCACCAGGGGTCCCGCCAGAGGATGCGCGGGCAGGGCAGGAGATGGCCTGTGAGGGACATGTGCCGGCAGGCGCGGTGGGCACCGCGGAGGAAAACCACCCCTGAACCCCGGCTCTGGTGCCGCCCTGGTCGAGCTGCTGCCGCTACCGAACTGGAGAGGGGCTGGGGGTGACAAGCCGGGGAAGCGAGTGGCTGCCTTGTTTGCAGCACTGGGGAAGCCCGGGCTGCTGTGCCATCGGCATCGCAACTGCTGAAAAGTTGTACCGTCACCCAGACAGCGCCGGGGGGGCTTTGCAAAGAGAACCGAGCTCTGCGCTCCCCGGCCAACGCGGCACCTCCAAGCAGCCTCCGCCCAACTCCCAACCGTGCCGGTGGCGCGGCGGGGATGCGGCCAGCCGTGCCGCAACGCCGCCTCTCTTGGCAGGGGCCGCAGCGTCGCCCGCGCTCCCCAGAACCCACCGAGCCGAGGATGCCAGAAGAGCCTCTGCAGGGACAGGAGGAACCGATCCACGTTCACAGCTAACGTTGAAACTTCTGCCAAGCCAAGCGCAGCCGCCCTCTCTCCAAAATCCGGCTCGCTGCAGAAAAGCACCAGGCGGGCACCTGCAAACCATCTGTCGAGCAGCCCTCGCCTCGGCGAGCGCAGCTCCCACCGAGGGGGCCGGGCAGGACGAGGCACCCACAGGCGCCCGAGGCTCTGCCAGCGAGACCCGCGCGCCATCAGGTACCCCGAGGTGTCACAGCGCTGGAAGAAAAAAGCTCATTTCTAGGGATAAAGCAGCTGCGATTGCTAAAAACCCGGATCCTGAACAGCTCGTTTCCCAAATCTTAAAGAGGGTTAGAAATTCACAGAATCCAAGAAGCATCTGGGTTGGAAAAGCCCTTGAAGCTCCTGCAGTCCAACCATGAACCTCACCCTGACCGTTCCCAACCCCACCAGATCCCTCAGCGCTGGGTCAACCCGACTCTTCAACCCCTCCAGGGATGGGGACTCCCCCCCTGCCCTGGGCAGCCCATTCCAACGCCCAACAACCCCTTCTGCAAAGAAATCCTTCCTAAGAGCCAGTCTGACCCTGCCCTGGCGCAGCTTGAGGCCATTCCCTCTTGGCCTGCCGCTGGTTCCTCGGCTAAAAGACCAAGTAGCCATCCCTTCCCAAGGAGGGTCCCTCGTTTCCTCGGCTTAACACCCATCTGCCAGCTTCTCCTGTTTCTTTGGGCTGTTCTTGGTGCCTTCATCCTTCTAGGAATGGGTGACCTACAGCAACCAGCCTTGGAGGGGACCCCCCAGCTCAGCCTCACTCCCCGGGGACCCCGCCTTGTCGTCATTGTCCCCCTCAGCACGATGAGGATGGTCCCTGGCTGTGGCTCGTGCCTGGCTGGCCGGGAGCTCTGGGCCAGACTTAAATCCAAGGCCAGTGTGGCCAAGCCGTGCCTGGGGAGCGACGCCGTACGGCTCCGCCGCGGCGGGGTCTGTGTGGCGAGAGGCTCTTGTTTCCCTATTTGTCGAGCAGGGTTTGTACTACAAAAAGCGCGCCGCGCTCAACGAGCATAAAAGATTAATGAGAAACAAACCCGTGAACTCATCAGCGTCTCATCTCCGCTAAATTACCGTTACAAGGATCGTTGTAGCTCATCCATGTATTGTGTAACAGAACTGATTGCCGGCGTGGATGGGGCGTGCGGTGAGTGCTGCCACGCCGGCGGAGCAGCGCGGCGGAAAATTTTAAGTGCTCGGGCATCTGGCCTTAATGTCTTCTAAATATTGGCAGAGGAGAGGTGCGTCTGGGGAGAGGCGGGCGCAGAAAGTGGGAGCACTGGAGTTCCCCCATCAATATTTAATAGGGGCTGCAGTAGCTTCCAGGGAGAAGACAGACGAAGTCAGCATGTTCTTGCAACCTGTTTTCTGCCCTCCGGGCAGCGTGTTTCTTCTAGTGTGAAAATGATGAGCTTGCACCTCTCTCCCCTGTTCTGCTCTCCCTTCTCCCTGCATCTTTCCACAGCTGGAAAGCAATTCTTTGGTGTTTGACCCGGGACTGCGGGTTGGTGAGATACAGCTCCCGACAGCGCAGGGTGCTAAATCCTGGCTTTTGGGGGGCTTCGGGCGGGTCTAGAGCCCTGGTAAAACTGCGGTTTTATCGCAGGTGGGTTTTCTTTCCCCTGGCTGAAAGTAAACGTGCGATGGCGCAGCCAGAGCCTGGCTCCCGGGGGATGTGTCAGGGCCAGGGACGAGGCCTGATCTGGGCTGGATTAATTTGTGAGCTGGCACAGCTGCGTTCCTGCATGGTTAACGGCCTCTGGCATCCCGGGAAATTGCTCACGGCTTACAGAGCAAAAGCTCAGCAGCAAAAAAGAAAAGAAAAAAAAAAAGCGAAGCAGTAAAGCAGGCGGCAGCAGCGCAGAGGAACAGCGGCCGGGCCGGCGATGGGCTGCGGGCAGCTGGCCAGCCTTGGAGCCAGGGCTGGGGCCAGTTTGTGGCGACGGGCAGGAGCTTGCTGGCAATTATGGAGCAGCTTCTCTACCAGGCAACAGCTCTGCCACCGCAGGCAAGAGCTCGCAGGCTCCGGGGCTTGTGTCGCCAGGAGGAAGATGCAGCTGGGAGGAAGATGCAGCTCCAAACCATATGCTCTGTGAATAGCGGCAGCCCTTAAGTGCTTGGTCTTATTGATGCCATGTAAGTAATAAGCCCTGAAGATCGGGCTGTGCTAAACTACTTCCCAAACAACTTAAACATTTAAGTGTTGTAATTCTTCTGACCCAGCAGAAGTGCCGGGTGTTTGACACCGACGCTTTGAGGAGGATCCAGGCATCTGCCAGCTTGTGTTTGGGAGGCCGACACTCCCGTTGGGTTTTGCCTCGTGCTCCCGTTGGGTTTTGCCTCGTGCTCTCCGGGAGCCGCTCTCTGCTTGCAGAGGTTTAATCACCTCCAGCGTCGACACAGAGACGGGCAGACCCGGTGTCCCGCGCGCGCGACCTCCCGGCTCCTCGGCACGGCCGGCTCTGCGCCAAGGCTGTGGCGAACGTTTCTCGGTCTGCTGGGTGAGCGTGAAAAACGCTGATGGGAGAATGAAGCTTCGACCTTTTGATCTCATCAGGAAGCGACTGCGAAGCCTCTATTGATGGTTAAATTGCACTAAATTAGAGAGGAGCTGTGCAATTCTGCCACATTGCTGAACTGTGCAATTAACGTCCTGCCTAGCAACAGCACCCTTGTGCCTCAGGAAACTTAAGCCCATGATTTTAGGTATGTGATGAACCTGCCTCTGCGAAGACTTAATTTTTTTCTCCCTCTGCTCCATCTGGGAGGCAGCCAGAGCCTGCGAGGAGGTGGAGTTCAGCGCCCGGCATGGCTGCAGCAGGGCTCTGCCTCCGCACCCTGGATCCCACCCCGTGAGCGCTGGGCTCTCCCCTGGGTGCCGTGGGGTGACCGAGGGGACGCTGGAGGGCACGGCCGGGACATGCGTTGGTTCAAGGGCACTGCCATGGTGCTGGCATCGCCTCGGCTGGCTGGTGGGGTACCCCCGCCCCACTCCCCGTGGCGGTGAAGGGGTCCCAGCACCTTCATCGCGGCGTGGACCCGCTGCGGCGTCGGGCTGGAGGCAGGAGGGGGAATCTCTCGTGTCGAGAGCCAACGCAAGGCTCACGTCCTCGCCCCGCTGCCTCGCTCCTCCTCCTGCTTTCCTGTGGGTCAGGGCTCAGCTTTTATCCCTCCAGCCGGGAGCATGACAAAGGCCTGGCTCTGCGCAGTGGGGGAGGATTGCTGGAGCTCTGCTCTGTGCCTCCCCCAGCACCCCTCCCTTTGCATCACTCGGGCATTTCAGCTGTGTTAACACCTCCCTCCAGGCACCTCTCCCAGCGCTGTGTGGAGTCATCATGAATATTCCCCCCCGCCGTCAGCACCACCGGCTGCTGGAGATCTCTATTTAGTCGCTAGACATTTGAAGACGTGCTGCAAGGGGATGGTGCCTGTCCCTCGCTGGCACCCGCAGCCCACCCAGCTCCTCCGCCTGCCGCCACGTGCTCGGGGACGCTGCCCGCCTGTCCCCACCGCCCCGCTTCCCCCCTGCGCCGAGCTCCTTTTGCTGCACCCCCAAACCCCCTCTTGCCTCTGGGTGCTGGTGCCAGGCTGCGATGGGAGCACTTGGGGGGTTGTCACTGCCGGGACACCTCGTTCATGAACTTGTACCTCCTGAAATCCCCGAGGTGAGGGGCAAAGCCATCGGGCCCCTGGGAAACACGGAGCTGCCGTGGGGCTGCGGGGCTCAGTGCCGGCCAAGGGTTTGTCCCCTCTCGGCGCGGCGTAGCCCGGGTGTCACCGCTGCTGCTTTGCCGCGAACGGCCAGGCCAAAACGGATAAGTTGTACCAAGGTTCTGGGGGCTGGGTCGCGCCGACTGTGCCGGGCTGCGGGGACGGAGCTGCCGGTGCCAGGGTCGCAGCCTCCCCCTCTGCTAAAGGTGCTGGGCAAGGGACAAGGGACAGCGCGGGACAGACCCCCCCGCTGACATTTCCTACCCCGACCCTCTGCTGCAGGGTCTGAGGATGCACCCTGCCCATGTCATGGGCCCTGCCTGTGCCTCAGACCCTGCCCTACGGATCCTGCCTGCCCCATGGACCCTGCCTGCACCACAGACCCTGCCTGCACCATGGATCCTGCCTGTGCCTCGGATCCTGTGCCACGGACCCTGCCTGCCCCACAAAACTTCCCTGCCTGTGCATTGGACCCTGCCTGCACCACAGACCCTGCCTGTGCCACGGACGCTGCCACAGACAAGGGGGTCACGGGATGGCCTGTGAGCAGGACAGGGCTGGTGACAATGACGGCTCAAGATGTTCCCTCTCCCGGTCCCTGCGGAGGGGACGGTGGCTCCATCCTTAAAAGCTTTTTGCCTCCCTCCCAGTCCGGCCGCTGCTGTCCTAGTTTTTCGCTGGCTGCTATTCTCCCCGTCACGTGCGGGTTGGGCACACGGTACGCTCGAATACAGCTTCTGCTGCTGCTGCTGCTTCTGCGGGTGGCGCCGGGCTGGGCTCTGAGCTGCTCCCACCACTTCAAACACCTCCCTCGACCTGGCACCCGCGAGACCGCCGCTGCAGCATGGGGCTGCGCTTCGTAGGCTCAGCAGGAATTCAGTTCCCCAGGCGCAGGGGATGGGGTCAGGAGGGGACGCCTGTGTGTCCCCTCCCGCGCTCCGAAAGGGTGCGTGACCCTGAAACCAGGGCCGTGAGGTGCATCCAGTGACAGCCCCGTTCCGCATCCCGTGGTGTTTGCAGTTACCGTCTGAAATTTGGGTTCACAGTGTTGAAAGGGTGGGGGTTTTTCCTTAAATCCTGAAATGGCTGCCACCGCCCGAGCCAGGGAGCCTGCCAGCAGCTGCTGGCTCTTTTGCTCTGAGTAGAGCCCGTCCCTGTCCCCTCGGGGATGGTTTCAGGGCTGGGATGGAAGGAGGCAGAAGCATCTCCTGGCTTTGCAGAGTCCCGCAGCCAAGCTCTGGGTCTGAGTCAGCTCTGTTCGGAGACTGCTGACCCTTTTTTCACGCTCCTCGTGAGCAGATCAAGCCAAATCGAGGCCGCCCCTTGATGAGTGGGTTCAGTTTTGGGCCCCTGACTCCAAAAAGGCCATTGAATGACTCGAGCGTGTCCAGAGAAGGGCAACGGAGCTGGTGCAGGGTCTGGAGCACAGGTGTGATGGGGAGCGGCTGAGGGAACTGGGGGGGTTTAGTGTGGAGAAGAGGAGGCTGAGGGGAGACCTCCTGGCCCTCTGCAACTCCCTGAAAGGAGGGTGCAGAGAGGGGGGATGAGTCTCTTGAGCCAAGGAACCAGCGGCAGGCCAAGAGGGAATGGCCTCAAGCTGTGCCAGGGCAGGGTCAGACTGGCTCTTCGGAAGGATTTCTTTGCAGAAGGGGTTGTTGGGCGTTGGAATGGGCTGCCCAGGGCAGGGGGGGAGTCCCCATCCCTGGAGGGGTTGAAGAGTCGGGTTGACCCAGCGCTGAGGGATCTGGTGGAGTTGGGAACGGTCAGGGTGAGGTTCATGGTTGGGCTGGAGGAGCTTCAAGGGCTTTTACAACCGAGATTGTAATTCTGTGATTCTGTGGAAACGCTGCTTGAGACCTGAAAGCCTCCTGGGTGTGCAGTGCCCGCAGCGGTGCCCCGTCCCAGCGCATGTGCGGCTGGATTTCAAGCTGCCGGCTGTTCTGTCCCCGGCTGCTGGCGCGCCATCCCACCCGCCGCACCCAGAATGCAGGGGAAGGTGTGAAATGCCAGCGCCGAGGCTCGGGGAGCTGCTGCGACAGCAGAACTGGCGGCGAGGCGGGTCTGGCTGGGAGCACTGGGGAGCTCGGGGATGCGTGGGCAGCGTAGGGGACCCCGGGTGCCCCGTGGGGCTGCCCGGCTGTGATCGGGCGTAGCCCAAACCCCCCGCCTCCAAACTGACGTGGGGTTTGCCCATTTTCTGTCAAACTCTGCTCGGTGCCCAGCCCGTGGTCGGCTCGATGCTCCAGGGTAGCCCCGGGCTGGTGTGTTGGGGGAGATGCAGCGTTGGGATGTCCCGATGCAGGGTTTGCAGCACCGTTTTTTGGGGGGTGCAAGTGTTCTCCAGACTGGGGGGGTCCATCCATCACTCTCCCTCCCTTTCCCATGGGGGCTGTGGGCTAGAATCCCACCTCGGCAGAGCAGCAGGGCAGTTAGTTAGCATATCGCATCACTCTCCTGGGAGATTTTGGATGATAAATTGCTTTTTGGTTGAAAATAATATAAAAACTTCATTTCACGTGGATGGAGGCGTTTGTGGAGCTGCTCCGCTGAGCTTCTGGGTTTGTTGATGAGGTGGGATGGGCGCAGGGGCTTTGCGCTGGGACCAGTCGCCTCGTTTGGGTGCTTTGGGGACAGAGGGGTGACAGAGGGACCCCCGGGGACCCCCACTGTGACCCGGGATGGCTGCTGCAGCAAGGAGGGAGCTGAGTCGGTCCCGCAGAGCCCACCGGGGTGGTGCAGGAGGCTGCTCCAGCGCCCAGCGCGGTGTGAGGGTGCTCCACGACACACCGAGACGTGGGTCCCTTTCAAGCAAAACACCGCGTTGAGGTGATTTTTTGCATTTTGCTGTTTTCTGGTGCTTTGTCCTGTGGAGGGGACCCCGCGGCTGCCTCAGACCCCTGCTGCCGGGGCCAGTGGTGCAGTGGAGGGTGCCACTGCCATCGTCCTCTCCTGCAAACCCCCAGGGATGGGTGACACGAGTCAGGCTGGTGAGAGGCCTCCTGCAGTGCCTTGGGGAGCAACATGGTGGGGAGTGCAGATCTGTCCTGAAGATTTCCTCCGGCGGGCAGCGGGGATGGGGACGTGGGCTTGTCTGCCTTGACTGGGACATGCTGCTGGTTTGTGGGCAGGCTGGGCCCCTTTGCTGAGGCAGGAGCCATGCCGTGCCGTGCCGTGCCATGCTGTGCCACTGCACCTGCACCGTCTCCTCCTGTCCATGTCGGCTCCCTCCTGCATCCCAGTGCTCCCAGCATCTCTCTCAGCTTGGGGCTGGGTTGTGGCAGCACTTGACATTGGCATTGCTGAGAGTGGGGGGGGGTCTGTCCCCGAGGGTCTGTGTCCTGGCGGGGGGGGCTCCCTGGATGCAGGGGGGGAGCTGCTCCAATAGTCCCCCCGGGGGTGCTGGGACCAACCTGCTGCGATCCTGCACGGAACGGGCTGGGAGCTGAGCAGGGCAGGGACCCGGGAAGGATCAGCCCCCCCCCCCCGCGTGATTTGGGGCTGGGAGTGCAGGTTTTGCGCTGCCTCGGCCAAGGCGCAGGGTCCCTGTGGTGGCAGCTGGGCCAAGGACGGATTCTGTGCCCTTGGGCAGTGGCTGCAGCCAGCGTGGTGGGGACACGGGTGGGGGGGGGCAGAGGAAACCCCTGCGGGGGCTGTGCGTCCTCTGCCTGTTCATGGGGCTGATGAGCTTTAAGGCAAAGACCAGAGGTTGAAACCACGGAGGAAATAATTTTTTTAAATGTTTCATAAGCCCGACGAGGGTCTGCATTACAGCAAGCAGATGGGTATTCAGCATAAACCCAAATTCAGTAGCATAATTTCTCCACGTTTTTTGGACAACAGCGTACCTGGGGAAGGCACACGAGCTGTGGGTGGACTAAATCTGCTGTTGGGAGGAAGAACACTGCGGAAACAAATGCCTTGTCTCCCATTTGACAGTCCTTTTCAGGGCAAACCCGGGCTGGTGGGCTGTGGCGGCCCGGTGTGCTCCGGGACCGTGCTCCTGCCCACCTTTGTCTGGGCTCGGGGCTGTCGGTTCCCTGTGGGTCACTGGTGCCACTGGTGCATCTCCAGCACGTAACTGTGCAGCCCAGTAATGGGTTAAATCTGCTTTTCAGGGGATCTGGGCTGTGAGGAATTCTGAGAATCTTTTACTGACGCTCCCTTGGCTCCACGAGAGAGTGTCGGAGGAAGTCAAGTTCATTTAAAATAGAATTCAACCATTGCGGTGTTGCAAAATTAAAGAAACCCAACCAAACAACCCTTCTGAAATCACCAAGTATTTTTATACATCTCAATTTCCTCATTAGCGGCGACATTATCTCCTTGTCCACAGAGAGGTGGCTCTTTGTGCGCGTTGCCAAAGTGCCGGTGGTTAATGAATTCCCCGCGGCCGGGTACCGTCGTGCTTGGGTGGTTTCCCCGATTTGTTCCTAGGAGAGGGCGCTGCCTTCCCTGCCGCTGTTGAAGGATGTTTTGCCATTTTTCTAACTGGGCAGAGGTTGCGATGCAGCCACCTCGAAGCCCAAACTTCCCCAATTATTCCCCAAATATTCCTCAACCAGAAATATTCTCCTCTAATACCAGCGAAACAAAAACTTCAATTGCTTAGAAATTACTTTTCTTGTGAGAATCTTGACGGGTTTAAGCAGAGGCTTTCCTTGCAAAGGGTAATCCTGGTTTTTAACGAGGTAATTTATAGTTGGTGATTACAGCCCCTGTGTGAGCAAACAGGGGAGCGCTGAACGCGCTATCGGCTGGTGACAGGCTCCCGCGGGTCGGGAGTTGAGAGGGAGATATCCAAAGGATGCCTGTAATTAGCCTCAGCGTTTAATTTAATAAAACAAGTGACTAAAAACATAAGCGTGCAGTATTCTAAAAGTGTCGCACGTAATTACAAATTATCTTAATTCAGCACCGGTGCAGCCAACTTGGTAATCGCCTCATAAATAACTTTCATTAGCTGATTTCAGCATCCGCGCTCAGTGCTCCCTCCAAGGGTGATGTGGGGGGGAGTCGGGGAAGGGGGGGGGTTCGTGGGGCTCCCTGGGACTCCGTGGTTCAGTGTTGGGACCAGTATCCATCCGCAGAGCCCGGCGCTGCTGTGCTTCAGCCGCGGCACTCAGTGGTGATGCCCCTCCAGGCTCGGATTTGGATGTTGCAAGGGGATGGGGTGCCCGGGGCATCGCTGGGCGCGTGGCCCCAGCGCCCTTCCCAAAAATCCCCGGTTCACCCCCATGCCCGGCGCTCAGCCGCTGATATTTGGTGCCGAAGCAGCATCCGCAGCTTCGTCCTTTTTATTTCCACGCCGGGAGAGAGATGATGATCGTATCGATCGCGCGCTTTCCATTCGTCCTGTGGCTTTTCTGCTGGGGCTGTTTTATTTCCCCGCAGACCCGAGCTGCAGAGGCTCTGCTGTGGCTGCGTGCCACCAGCTTCCTGCTGCCCTTGTCCCTGTTTTTAATGCTCCACGGCCCCGCTGCACCGGCCACGCTGGTGGTGACGCAAATCCTGCTGGGGAGCGAGCAGGGAGCGAGCGGGGAGCCCCAACCCCTCAATGAACCGAGGGCGAACCGCTTTGGGGTGCCTCGGGGCAAGCCTGCCCCTCACTTTGGGGTCTCCCAATGCAGGGCTGCATGTCCGTGATGCTGAAAACATCGAGCTCCCGCTCTGGGGACGAGGAGGCAGGAAACCGGGGCCGCTTACGGCACGGGGGATGCTGCAACGGGGCAGCGCCGGCGGCAGAGTCGGCTCAGCCCGGGCAGGATCCGGCTCATCCCCGCGCCGCGGGAAGTGCGGCTCCCGAGAGGGTGCCTGTCCAATGTGTCACACACACTGAGAAGACAAACTTTATTAATTTAAGCCCACTGCTAACACAATTGCAAGCAGCCGTGCAGAGGAGGGTTGTGGGGGCACGGAGCGGCTGCGGCTGGCGTGGCTGCCCTGGCAATGGAGCCAGCGAACACGGCAGGTTTTCTTCCTCTTTGTAAAACCGTGCGAGGAGCAAACCCGCGGTGCGGAGCCTTCAGAGAATGACAGGCCCCAAACCCCCTCTATTGTACCCACTTTTTGAGGAGTTGGGGGCGCTGAACACAGCCGCGACCGGTGATCCGGGGGCTCTGCGCTCACAAAGGGGACGTTGGGTTTGGCGTTGGCTGCGCCCCGGCTTGGTTTGGAGCCCCAAGAGGGAGCGGGGACGGTTTCCCGGCGGCGGGGCTGGCCTGTCCCGCTCAGACAAGGGAGACTTTTGGATTCATAAATCCCCAACGGAGCGGACAACGGCGAGACAAATCTCAAAGTCCAGACGTTTATTAACTTCCCACAATGTACTAATTGGATACACGATAATTGGCCAAGTGTATAATGAGTTATGGCAAGCGGTATAGCATGTCTTGTGTTACTTAATGGTAGTGAGGGAAAAGGAGGGAAAGAGAGAGGACAGAGAAATAGAGATCATCAGTCCAGGTTCCTGCGTTGGGCCTGTCTGAGGTCATCAGGGCTGCGTCTGTCTTCTTCCCTTCTTCACATCTTTTTTCTTTCTCTCTTTCACCCCTCGCCCCCCTCAGTTTATACCCACTGTCCTTGGGTCCCTCCCTCAGGCCAACCCCCGCCCTTACGTACCCCATGGATGGGGAGAGGGAAGGTGCTTCGTGGAGTGATGGAATTAGCATGATCTTGTTAATCTTCATTAGCATATTCAGGGTGTTAACTTTAAAATGCATTTCACGGATAATGAAGCAAAGGTCGTTCACTGGACAGATGGGCCTTGAAACTTGACCAGCTGCCCCAGAGCAGAACCGTCCTGCTCCCCAGGGCTCCCCACTCCAGCCCATCCCGTGCCATCCCGGCCGCCTTATCAGCTCCAAACTCCACATTATTCACCCCGTAACTATAATTTCATTACTTGTGAGTGTTTGAGATGTTCCTCGGCTCGTTGGGCCTCCACTCTCCCCCATCCCTTCTCTCCCTCTCTCAGGCTGTTTTTTCTCACAGACCTGTTTCTCTCAGGCCCTTCTGTGGGGAGTCACAAGTTGTCTCTCACAGGGACGGGCACTTCTTGCTTTGGCACGTGCCCCGGCTGTGTCCTGCCGGAATGCGGAGGGATGGAGGGACAGGGCTGGGGACCGGAGCAGCACATGTTGGCTGGAAGGCGCCAACTGCAGCAATTCACAGAATCCCAGAATCATCTGGGTTGTAAAAGCCCTTGAAGCTCCTCCAGTCCAACCATGAACCTCACCCTGACCGTTCCCAACTCCACCAGATCCCTCAGCGCTGGGTCAACCCAACTCTTCAACCCCTCCAGGGATGGGGACTCCCCCCCTGCCCTGGGCAGCCCATTCCAACGCCCAACAACCCCTTCTGCAAAGAAATCCTTCCGAAGAGCCAGTCTGACCCTGCCCTGGCGCAGCTTGAGGCCATTCCCTCTTGGCCTGCCGCTGGTTCCTTGGCTCAAGAGACTCATCCCCCCTCTCTGCACCCTCCTTTCAGGGAGTTGCAGAGGGCCAGGAGGTCTCCCCTCAGCCTCCTCTTCTCCAGAATGAACCCCCCCAGTTCCCTCAGACGCTCCCCATCACACCTGTGCTCCACACCCTGCACCAGCTTTGTTGCCCTTCTCTGGACATGCTCAATTCATTCCTGTGGAAAACGCGTCGTCCTGCTTCATCTGCCGCTCTGTCAGGCAAGAGGAGCCCGAAGATGACTGGTCATGGCACCGTGTTTATCCTCTGCGCCCTGGGGACGGGCTGCGCTGCTGCCGAAAGCCGCCCCGCAGTGCCGCCAGCATCCCAAGAGGCGCCTGCGTCGTGCAGCCCCATAAGCTCCGCTCTGGGGCCAGACCTGCCGGCGTCTCCCCACCATGGCAGCCCCTCTTGCCAGAGGCAGAGGGAGTTTTGGGGTGAAATCCAGCATCCTGCCTATTTCTGCTTCATGCAAGGCGCTCCCAGCTCCAACAGCAGCTGGTGCGTCCAGAGAGCAGGAAAAAATTTCCTTTCCTTGTTTGGGATCCTGTTAACCTGGAGGAAGAGTCCCTCCGGGGATGCCCGTGGCTCGGCGGGACCCTGCTTTGGGGGAAGACCTCGCCTCCACCCCCCCGGTGCCACCGCTCCTCCGTGCCATTCCTCCCCACTGCGTCACCGGCAGCGGTACCAGCACCCCAGGCCCATTGCAGGATGTTCCCCACCTCCGCAGGCTGCGGGTTCTCCCGCTCTTCACTGGCAGAGGGAGCTGAGCAGGCAGCACGTGGCAGCAGGCAGAAGGTTTAAATTAGGGCCTCTCTTAACGTGATTAATAGGAGCCTTCAGGCTTGATGGAGATTGATGGGCGCTGGCCAGGCTGCAGGAGCGAGCCCAGGCGCACAGTGAGCACAGCCCCGATGCCCTGGGGAGGAGACCGGAACGGCGTGTGCTGGCAACACCATCAATACTGGGGCTGGGCTCTGATGGGTTTCACGGGGGAGGAGGAGGATGGAGGTGGGATAAGACGGGGTGGAGCAGCCCTTCCCCCTCCCAGCCGCCCTCTCCACAGCCTGGGTCATTCCGCACGAGCGCTGGGCTGGTTTGGGGAAGGGGACCAGAGGACGAGGAAAACTCCCTCCATGCTGTACGTGGTTCAGTCCGGCCCCGCGTCCAGCCACAGACCCGACTCTGCGTTGAGGATGATGATGGAGGAAAGCCTTCGGTGCTCCCTTGCGGTGCTTGGGGTCACCAAAACCTGGCTGTCCCCTGCCTTCCCGAGCTGGCTTCGGGGCTGCTGAACCCCTTGTCTGCCCGGGAAGCTGCCACAGAAGAGCTTTAGCAGCATAGGGATGACTCGGAGTTGTCTTTGGAAGTGAGGAAGGTTGGCACCGAGCTCAGCCCGTCTGCGCACGCCGCGAAGGGCGACTGTGGCGAGCTCAGCCTGGCCGGCGCCGAGACACCGCGGCCCCCACACAAGGTCCCCACTCCCAAGGGACGGCGGCGTCCCCGCGGTGCTGAGCAGGCGCTGGGGTGTGGGGACACCCCTGGTTCCAGTCACGGTGCTGGTGCTGTGCCGGGGCCCGAGCACTCCCGTGAGCCTCTCAGTACGCCTTGAAAAATGCAGATCGCCTTAAAATGATTGACTTCCATTTGCAAGGCTCTGGCGGGGAGCCTGTTTTGCTAATAAAAGTGATTAAAATGGGGCCTTCTCTTTCTTGTTTGGGCATGGAGGCTCAGCTCAGGAGAAGTTGGGTTTTCTCTCTTTAATTGGGCTCTGCTAATGATGTTTGAGTAATTCCAGGGCCTGAGACGCTCTGATACCCGCCCAGGGGCTGCGCAGGGGTTTGGGGAAAACCCTCTACCCCCGGGGTGCTGGGATGGGGGCATTGAGCCACAGTGCTGGCTGACCAGTTGATGCCAGGAGCACCGTGCCGGCACTGCTGCCCTCCTGCCTCGCCGTGCTCTCCGCGGGCGATGTGTGTCTGTGTTAACGTCCCCGCGGGTGCCTGTCAGGATTGAGAAGACGGTGGGAGCTGTCCTGGAGCAGTAGCTTCCAGGGGAAGCTTCTTCCTGACCCCTCTCTGTTGCCAGACATCCCTTTGTGTGAGTATCAGAGAGCTCCGCGAGCGGCCGCTGGCGTTAATCCTCTTAGGGCTGTAACTCCGGGAGCTGCCACTGAGATGCTCTGATCTCCCCTGGGCCCTCTCAGAGAGTAGCTGGGAAAGAGCCGCTCTCCCAGCCTGGCAGGGGGGCTGCCAGGGGGCTGCCTGCAGCCCTCAAACCCCTCGTTAGCCCATCGCTGCTGTGGGAGACCTGGCTGAGGCTGGGCTGCGGCAGTTCCCTGTGCTGGTCTGGTCCTCCCTGGTGACACCACGGTGACACCGATGCAGCCAGGAGGGGCTGGCAACCCCCTGGGGCCTGCCCTGGGCCAGGCAGGGCTGCCTGCAGCACTGCCCTTCTATCAGCCAGCGCTCCGGGCACGCACTCGCGCCCTTATTGCTGTTTAAAAACCCTCCCCAGCTCGGCTGCACAGCCGGAATTAATCACTCAAGAGTTGAGGGTCTTGGTACGGAGTGCCCGCTGCCAGGGAGGGCTCCATGGGCAATGAGGAACTGGAGGACACGTCTGCAGGCAGAGCAGGCAGCGGGCAGAGCGCCAGAGAGGCTGAACACACGCTTCAGGCTTTGCATCCAAGAATTGGTGCGTGCTCGTGCAAGCTGGGGCCGCCCAAACGGAGACTCCACTTCTTTCTCTGAGGGTGGGAGCCCCTCATCCTTCCTCCCTGCAGTCCTCAGGGATTGTGTTCCTGTTGCTGCTTTCACAGAATCCCAGAATCCTTCAGGCTGGAAAAGCCCCTCGGGATCATCATGTCCAACCATCAGTCCCACTCTACAAAGTTCTCCCCTACCCCACATCCCCCAACAGCTCATCCCAACGGCCCTTAAACACACCCAGGGATGGGGACTCCACCCCCTCCCTGGGCAGCCTATTCCACTCTCTGACCACTCTTGCTGGGAAACATTTTTTCCTCATGCCCAGTCTGACCCTCCCCTGTTGCAGTTTAAAGCCGTTCCCTCTTGTTCTGTCACTAATTCCCTGGGAGAAGAGACCAGCACCAACCTCTCTACAACGTCCTTTCAGGGAGCTGTAGAGTGATGAGGTCTCCCCTCACCTTCTCCTCCTCACACTGAACAGTCCCAGCTCCTTCAATCTCTCCTCACAGGATTTATTCTCCAGGCCCTTCCCCAGCTCGTTGCCCTCCTCTGCCCTCGCTCCAGCCCCTCGAGATCTCTCTCGTATTGAGGTGCCCAAAACTGGACACAACACTCCAGGTGTGGCCTCACCAGTGCAGAGCACAGGGGGACTATCACCTCCCTGCTTCTGCTGGTCACGCTATTTCTAATACAAGCCAGGATGCCGTTGGCTTTCTTGGCCACCTGGGCACACTGCTGGCTCCTGTTCAGCTGCTTGTCAATGAGAACCCCCAGACCCTTCTCTTCCAGACAGCTCCAGCCACCCCTCCCCAAGCCTGTAGCCATGCAGGGGGTTGTTGTGGCCCAAGTGCAGGACCTGGCACTCGCCCTTGCTGAAGCTCATCCCGTTGACGTTGGCCACCGATCCAACCTATCCAGGTCTCTCTGTAGAGCCTCCCTGTCTTCGTGCAGATCAACACTCCCGCTTCACTTGGTGTCATTTCCTGGAGCTGTTGCTGCTCCTGGTGTCACCCCCTTCCTTGAAGAAGCGCTGCCCAGCTCCTGGGATGTTTGGAAGAGCATCGCCCACGTGCACGCCGTTACCCCAGCTGTGTGCCCCGCTGTCGTTGCTGCGATGCGTGTGGAGGCTTCGCCATGGAAAAAGCCCATCCCCGAACGCTCCTGCTCGCCGGCTGCGAGGCTCCTCCTGGAGCTTCTTACACCAGCACAGAGCACGCCGCAGTGTTCGCCGTCACTGCCTCGGTGCGTCTCTGAGCGTGCCGGGTTCAACTGAGGATGTGCTGGGGTGGGAGGGCTGAGAACCACGGGCGTGATGCTGCTAACGAACCGTCTCCCCGTTCCCTGGACCTGAGTCCAACCCGGGTACCCAGCGCCGGGCTCTCACAAGCCGAGCAGCCTCTAAACAGGGCAAATTTCCCCCATTCTGGGGTCCCTCGGGGGCTGTTGCCTCCCCGAGCAGCCCCGCAGCCGCTTTCGGTGGCAGCTGGTTAATCTCCACCTCGCCTCGTCGTTTTGAACGGCTTATTCTCGCGTGTCGCTTGGAGTTGATTTGCTCTGCTAATTGCTTTCCAAATAATAAGCTTCCCTAATTGCGCTGGAGGGGAAGAGGAGAGCTCTCCCCACCTGCAGCACTGCCAGGCTGCAGGACTCAGCCCCTCGGCTCTTCTGGGCTCCCACACTGGGATTTTTGTAAGAAACCCCCAAATCCTGCACTCAGGGAGCGCCCCGGCACCAGTCGGGGTCTCAGAGAATTTCCAACTGCTCCAAATGTTCCTGCATCCATCGTCATCCCCATTTCCTGCCCTTGGGAAGGGGCCAGGGGCTGGGAGCGGGACCCCTGGGCAGCCAGGGGCCGAGGGCACTTGGTGTTTAACCCCCCCATGGCAGGATGCGACCCTTGGCGGCTGCTGCTTTCCTGAAAATAGACTTTAATTGGCTACTGTAGGGCCTAATGATGTTAATTTGACAGGAGAGCCGTAATTCACTCGGCCTGTTCGGTATTTAAAGCCTCATGGGAGGTTATTTAAGGAGGAGGGAGGTTGAGGGGGCTGCTGGCACCCGGTGCTCGCCGGCCCCGGGGGCAACACCCGCCTTCGAGATGCTCCGTCTTTTCATTTTAAACAAAAAACGGCTTCTTTCCCCGGGCTCCTCGGCGCGTAGCTGCGGGCCGACGCGAGGAAGCAGCACGTTCCCATCGATTTCTGGATTGAAATCCTTGTCTCCACGTGCCAGGAGAAAGGACGAGCCGTTTCCCCCTCCCCTCCGCCAGCAGCTCTCGGAAGATGAAGCTCCACACGTTGCCTTTCTTGCTAATAAAATGACTTCCTCGCCGCACACCTTTAATTGAATGAGGCTAATATGCTGTGCTTTTTTTTTTTTTTAATTATTTTTTGAATGGCTGATGACTCTCCCCAGCAGCTGGGGAAAGCCAGGGCCGGCGTTTCAGCGTTTGGCGCCGACAGAGCTGTGCCATCCCTCTCGCCCATCCCGCTCCTGCGGCAGGATGCGGCCCAGGACGTCGCACCGTGAAATGCCGCATCCGGGCAGGTGACGGGGACGGCATCTTACAGGGGTGCTGCCGCGGTTTGAGCCCTTGGCTTGAAAAGGAGTTTAAAAAAAAAAGCAATATCCTTCTATGTGCCTATAATTGCTGGATGTTTGACGGTCGTAGAATTTAGTTCACATCCTTGCTGTTATATTGATTTTTAATGTTTATTTGCAAAACCTCAAACGTGTGTTCAGGTTCTTGAACAGCTTCCCAGACTGATCTGCTCAGCCACTTCCCCTCCGATATGAAATATCATTTTTAAGGCCAGCAAAATGGTATTTAATGGTGGCTGAGAGGGCCGCGGTTAAGGGCGATACGTACTGGACACTTAAACATTTCTATTACCCCGCTCCTGGCACAGCCCAGTGCCTTTTATCTCTGCTGGGAATTGCAGAAGGGTTTGCATTTTTCATCAGCGTCACGACGACGCGGCCTCGGTGAGGACTCAGCCTCCGGCTCCTCCAGGGCCGGTGTGGCCGTGGGTGCCGGCACAGCACAGGCGGCTGCTCCAGCGGTGGGGACGACGCCTCTGCCCATGGTTCCCTTTTTGGGGCCCTGAGATGCTCTGAGGTGGCCGGTTGGTTTTTTTAAGGCAAACATTTGCTTTTGTGCAATGCCGGGGAGAGCCGCCGCTGCCGTGCCCAGAGAAGAGGCTTTTAAGCACTTGAGTGCTGCTTTCAGGGCAGGCACGTCCCCTCTTCTCGTTAATGCAGCTGCAGGGTTTTACACGAGCCGGGTAAATCCTTGACTAAACGGTGGCAGAGGAGCCCCAGCAGAGCCCCAGCCCCCCGCCAGCCCCGTGCCAGCACCCAGAGCCACGCCGTGCCAGCCCCGTTGTGTGGGAGCCCGCGGAGTCCTAAAGGTTCTGTGACCTGCTCGCTTTAAATTAAGGTGAAATGACATCAACCAACCAGTTAAAATGTTTTACTTGGAGTAGAAAGAACTTGAACTTGGGAAAGGATCATAAACTATGTGGTGTCTTATTGATAAATCTATGAGGGAGGGAAGGGAAGGGAAGGGAAGGGAAGGGAAGGGAAGGGAAGGGAAGGGAAGGGAAGGGAAGGGAAGGGAAGGGAAGGGAAGGGAAGGGAAGGGAAGGGAAGGGAAGGGAAGGGAAGGGAAGGGAAGGGAAGGGGAGGGGAGGGGAGGGGAGGGGAGGGGAGGGGAGGGGAGGGGAGGGGAGGGGAGGGGAGGGGAGGGGAGGGGAGGAGAGGAGAGGAGAGGAGAGGAAAGGAAAGGAAAGGAAAGGAAAGGAAAGGAAAGGAAAGGAAAGGAAAGGAAAGGAAAGGAAAGGAAAGGAAAGGAAAGGAAAGGAAAGGAAAGGAAAGGAAAGGAAAGGAAAGGAAAGGAAAGGAAAGGAAAGGAAAGGAAAGGAAAGGAAAGGAAAGGAAAGGAAAGGAAAGGAAAGGAAAGGAAAGGAAAGGAAAGGAAAGGAAAGGAAAAAGAAAAGAAAAGAAAGAAGCAAAAGACAATAAAGAAAAGGGAGGGAGAGAAGGAGAGTGAAAGAATCGTGATCCCCAGCCCGGGCTCCAGCACGGTCTCAGGTCCCGTAATCTTGGGTGGTGGGTGCACCCCAGCGACATTCTCTGTGGCCTTTTTAAGTTCATCATGGGCTGATTTGCATATTAGACCAGGAGAGGCGGGTGTCCATGAGGGACAAGGAAAAGGTGGAGGCGGGTGCTGGGCGTGGCCGGGGGATGGGCAGCACGAACCCTTTTGTCCAGTCAGTCGGTGGTCGCCATCTCCCCCCCCTTTACCTTTTCCTCAGGTTTTGTTTCTCGGGCAATTCTCCCCCATGAGCCCCATCTGGTGCCGGGTGTTTAACTCTCCTGTCCAGCTTTTCGCTCCTCTTGGGGGCCCTAGTCGTAAACTAAAGCGTGGGCCTTACCCCGAGCAGTTGGTTTTACTCCGTGTCCGTCTCCCCCCTTCGAGGCTTCTCTGGGGAATTTGGCTGCTGAGTGCGAGGGAGCGGAGCCGCGCGCCCTTCGATCCACCCTGCGCTTCCCTCGCAGCTCAGCCCTTCCTTAAACCAGATCAGCCCTTCCTTAAACCAGATCAGCCCTTCCTTAAACCGGATTAGCCCTTCCTTAAACCAGATCAGCCCTTCCTTAAACCAGATCAGCCCTTCCTTAAACCGGATCAGCCCTTCCTTAAACCAGATCGGCCATTCCTTAAACCGGATTAGCCCTTCCTTAAACCAGATCAGCCATTCCTTAAACCAGATCGGCCATTCCTTAAACCAGATCAGCCCTTCCTTAAACCCGATCAGCCATTCCTTAAACCAGATCGGCCCTCCTTAAACCAGATCAGCCCTTCCTTAAACCAGATCAGCCCTTCCTTAAACCGGATTAGCCCTTCCTTAAACCAGATCAGCCCTTCCTTAAACCCGATCAGCCATTCCTTAAACCCGATCAGCCCTTCCTTAAACCAGATCAGCCATTCCTTAAACCGGATCAGCCCTTCCTTAAACCAGATCAGCCCTTCCTTAAACCAGATCGGCCCTTCCTTAAACCGGATCAGCCATTCCTTAAACCAGATCAGCCCTTCCTTAAACCAGATCAGCCATTCCTAAAAACAGATCAGCCATTCCTTAAACCAGATCAGCCATTCCTTAAACCCGATCGTTCATTCCTTAAACCAGATCAGCCATTCCTTAAACCAGATCAGCCATTCCTTACACCAGATCATTCATTCCTTAGACCAGATAATTCCTTACACCAGATAATTCATTCCTTAGACTGACCACAAAGGCCACAACTTGGCCTTGAGGCTTTTCCTGTCCATGAACGTTTGAGTCATTAACAACTTCAGTTCCTCACCCCCGTGCCGGGTGGGATGGCGGGTGCATCCCGTGGGAGCTTTGAGGGCAAAGCTGGGGCAGCTCTGTGAGCAGTTCTGGGCCCTCCCGGCCGCTCTCCGGTCACTTCTCCGGTGATGCGATCGCTGCTGTCGCCTGCGCCGCGGGCCCGGTGATGCCGGGGCCACCCTGGGCTTTGCCGCTCGCTCCCACCATCCCCCTTCAGCGGTGTGCGGGATGGGATTAGTGACCTAACAGCCTGTGCCAGATAGACACTTAAATAAGCAATAAATTTGGAGTTCGTTAGTGAGGATTAATTACTGTTTGCGCAGGGCTTTGCCTGTGCAGAGCCGCAGACGGGAGCCCAAGCAGTGTTATTTATCTTGAAGCTTCGCCATGACCTTGTCGAGGTCGGGAGAGACTCGTCCCCTGGGTCCCATCGGATCCCACCATGGAGCGGAGAAAAGCCCGGCAGGCTCCGGGGGTGGGAGCCACCCCGAGGACTCGGGGCCGGGGGATGCTCTGGCAGGCAGAGCAGGCGGCTGAGTGCAGGCAGCAGCCCGCTGCGTGACCCCAAGCGAGCGTCTTTGTGTCGTGGAGCTGCTTGGATGGGACTGGGGAGCTGCAATCCCGGGTTGGGCTGCAGGGAAAGTTTGAGTGTGAGCGTGTACTGGGGGGGCTCTGCTGGGTTTTGGGGGCTCTCCGGGGAGCAGGATGGGGAGGCTGGCGATGCACTCCCCATGGCTCGGCCACGGGTGGGAAGGGGCGGAGGGGGAGGCCGGTGGGTAGCACAGAGGGGCTGGAGCAGAGCCTGGTCTGTGTTTCGGGGTGCAGGCAGGGGTATGGGAGATGGCGAGGCAGGGAGTATCCACGTGGGAAGGCTGAGCCTGCCCCGTCTCTCAACCCCTTTGGCTTAATTCTCCGTCTCGGTGCGGTGATTGTTCAGCGAAGCGACGGCCGTGGTTGTACGGTGCCGCATCGCAGCACCGGACTGTGAAATGAGGAGTTAGTCATCCCTGCTCCTCCGGCTCTGCGCGGCCACGGCCGTGCCACGAGGGGACGGGGACATGCTGCTGGCGGGATGCCCCGTGGGGGGACACCCCCCACCCCGGTTCACAGGGGGATGGCCCAGGAGGAGCGGGAAGCCCCCCTCGGGCAGCTCGGACCCCGCTCTTGGCTCCGCAGGATTTATCACGCTGCTCAACTCCAGCCCTGGCACGGGGCCGGGAATTTTTCTGGCACCAGCTAAATAACGGAGATGCCTCCGTCCCCGCGCGCTTCTCTGGGGAGGGGAGCGGCTTGAATCGTCCTGCAGCAAGCCGGGGCGCAGTCAGGGAGCCGGCCTGACCGCGGGGCTGAGACGGGGACAGCGGCAGCGCTGGCTTTGCTACAACGGTATCACCCTCCCGAGGGTGACCGCCCGTGCCGGGGCTTCCCTCTGGCCACCTGCCAGCCGTGCCGTCCCCACGGGGCGAGGAGGAAGCTCTCTCCTTGCTGGAAAACCGGCTTCGGGGCTGGCTAGCTGGCACCACATCCCGTGCTGCCTGCCACAGCTCCGTGCCAGCCTCGTCAAGCCCATCTCATTAGGTGCCAGGAAGCTTTTCTGTGCCACGAGCGGTATCGGGTTGATCCCCAGCTCCTTTCCAGAAGGAATCTCATCTCTGCGGGTCCTGGACCATGCCAGGCTTGGGATCTGCCCTCACTCTGCCTGCAAAGGGCTTTGCAGCCACCGCAGGCAGCAGGAGACTCCCTCGGGGATGGGTTTGGCACTGGGTGCGGCACCTTGGGGGATCTCTTGTGGGGATGCCCTCGCAGGCTCCAGCCCGTTCCCATCGCCGGGATGTGGGTGGAGGAGGGAATGGTTCCAAGGAGCAGCCTGGGAATGGCGTCGGGGACAATAAACTCTGTCAAAGCCTCATTCATTATGGAAGAACACGGAGCGCGAGTGCCGGCGTGTCTTTGTCCACTCGCTCCCTCTCCCATCTGATTCCTCTCCTTCATTTCCTGCAGCTTTTGCCTTATCTCCCTCTTTTTGGTGTATTCCTCCCCTCCCCAGCTCAGCAAGGTGTGCAGGGGGCCATTCCCCACGGCACCACACCGGTGAAGAGAGAGATGTGCTGAGGGCCATCCCCCACCGGCATGGATTGGGGAGCTCCCTGGGTTGAGTTGGGTTGGGTTGGGTTGAGATGAGTTGGGTTGTGTTGAGTTGGGTTGGGTTGAGTTGGCTTGGGTTGAGTTGGGTTGGGTTGACTTGGGTTGACTTGGCTTGGCTTGGCTTGGCTTTGCCCTCCTTCCTCCCCTTGCATGCTGGCAGAGCCCGAAGGTGCCGTAACCATAATGGTGCTGGTGTGGCCAACCACAGAGTGCCCAAAGTCCAGCACAGTGCCGGCAAGGGCGCGGGATCTGCTGGGGAAAGCCGTATTCCTCCCTGGGGGAGCAGTGCCGGGCAGCGGCAGCCCCTTGGCATCACTTTCAAAGCCAGGTCTGTTGCGCCATCACACCGCGTGCCGCGTCCAGAGCTGGTGGCAGCACGATTTGTGGGGGACAAGCCCCTTGGGGGTGGTGGCTCTGAAGACACCATCTCTGGGCCAGGGGTGGTTGTCCCCAAAGCCACGGGGAGGGCGACCAGAAACGCTGCTGCCCACCTGCCCCATAGTTTTGCAAGGCGCCTGCTTTGGCCGCTCTTGGGGACGGTGGCCGGGCAGGAGGGAGCTCTGCCTGGACCCCTGCCTGCAGCCCTGCCTGGACCCGCTGTCAGGACCCAGACTGGAAGCCCAGAGAATCGCAACAGTTCTGTGATCGCCTCGGGTTAAATTAAGGTGAAACGACACCAAACGACCGGTTAAAATGTTTTACTTGCAGTAGAAAACAATTTAAACTTGAAAAAGGATAGTAAGTGGTGTGGTCTTTTATAAATCTGTAAGAAACAAAAGAAAGGAAAGGAAAGAAAAAGAAAGGAGAGAAAGAGAGTCAAAGAAATCCAGATCACCACTTCTGGATCCAGGATTGTCTCAGGTCCTGTACTCCTAGGTGGTGGGTGCACACAGATTTAGCTTCAATGGTGGGTGCACACACAGCAAAGTTTCTGTTGCCTTTTTAAGTTCATCTTATCGGCTGATTAGCATACTAGACGAGGAGAGACAGGTATTCCACAAATTCATTTCCATGAGAGATGAGGAAAAAGGTGGAGCAGGGGTTCCAGTTGAGTCAAGGGTCGTTCGTTGCCCAGCTTTGTTTTTTCCTCTGTTCCCAGAGATCTTATCAGTCATCCCAGAAATGAATCACAGAATCCCAGAATCATCTGGGTTGGAAAAGCCCTTGAAGCTCCTCCAGTCCAACCATGAACCTCACCCTGACCGTTCCCAACTCCACCAGATCCCTCAGCGCTGGGTCAACCCGACTCTTCAACCCCTCCAGGGATGGGGACTCCCCCCCTGCCCTGGGCAGCCCATTCCAACGCCCAACAACCCCTTCTGCAAAGAAATCCTTCCGAAGAGCCAGTCTGACCCTGCCCTGGCGCAGCTTGAGGCCATTCCCTCTTGGCCTGCCGCTGGTTCCTTGGCTCAAGAGACTCATCCCCCCTCTCTGCACCCTCCTTTCAGGGAGTTGCAGAGGGCCAGGAGGTCTCCCCTCAGCCTCCTCTTCTCCAGACTGAACCCCCCCAGTTCTCTCAGATGCTCCCCATCACACCTGTGCTCCAGACCCTGCACCAGCTCCGTTGCCCTTCTCTGGACACGCTCGAGTCATTCAATGGCCTTTTTGGAGTGAGGGGCCCAAAACTGAACCCACTCATCGAGGGGCGGCCTCACCAGTGCCGAGCACAGGGGTCAGATCCCTTCCCTGTCCCTGCTGGCCATGCTACTGCTGATACAAGTCAGGATGCCACTGGCCTTTTTGGCCCCCTGGGCACACCGCTGGCTCATTATCAATCCCCCCCAGGTCCCTCTCTGACTGGCAGCTCTCCAGCCACTCCTCCCCAAGCCTGTAGCGCTGCTGGGGGTTGTTGTGTCCCAAGGGCAGCACCCGGCATTTGGCCTTAGGGAAACTCCTCCAGTTGGCCTCAGCCCAGCCATCACCTCTTCTCACTTCTTGTTACCACTTCAGTGGGGAAGGCCCATTAGTCATTAGCAAGTCATTAGCGAGGCAAGCATGGTGTCTGGCTCACACAATGGAGCCTCAAAGTCTCGGGCTTAGCGGGACTTGTGTTTGAGGAGAAACAACATGGTTTAGTCCATCTCTCCCCCTCTGAGGTTTTTCCAAGGAGTTTGTCAATACAACTGAAAGGGCGTGGGGGGTGCAGCCCTGACACCCCCGCTCCCTTGGGGGACATTCCTTAGACTAATCCCAAGGCCGCAGCTTGTCCTTGAGCTTTTCTGTGCAGATGAATGTTTGAGGCGTTTCTTCCTTCAGTTCCTTACACCCGCTGGGGGCTCCGAGGGGCGGAGGGCGAGCAGCACCCCACTCCTGTATTTTGTACGTTCTATATTATCTTCTCGCTGGGCTCTAACAAGCAACTTTTGTGCTGGAACCTGGGTGAGCAGAGGCCGTAGGAGCCTTATTTTCACCTCCCGCAGGCACGGGCAGGCGGTGGGTGCAGGAAGGGGGTGCTGAGTGTGGCACTTTGGGGAGGTGAGACCTTCCCCCCCTGCGCCCGGGCTCTGGTGCTGAGCTGCCTGTGCTCGGTGGGGGTGGTTGGCTCATTTGGGGGGACCCTGGCCACCCCCCGCCCCAAACTCCCCTCCATCCCTCGCCTTATATTGCTGCCATGTAAACTCGGAGATGCTCAGCCCCCCACCGCAAGGTGACCGCTGGCACATCCTCGAGGGGGGATGCTCGTGTCGGCCAGGGCCCCCGCCCCGGAGTTTTGGCAGAGCCGGGGGCTGCGGTGATGCTCGGGGAGCCTGCCCTGGGGTGCAGGAGCGGGCAGGGGGGTGCTCGGGGCTGCCTCCCTGCAGGGATGCTCATCACAGGGTGGTTTTGTGGGGCTCCCCTGACCTGTGCTCTCCTCTTTACCCCCGCTGCAGGACAAAAACAGGAAGCTGAGGCCGCTCTATGACATTCCCTACATGTTCGAGGCCCGGGAGTTCCTGCGCAAGAAGCTCATCGGGAAGAAGGTATGGAGGGGCCGGGGGCGAGGTCCGAGTGGCAGGCGGGCACTAGCGAGGGGCCGGGGGGAGCCGCCACTGCCCCCGTGCCGGTGGTGCTGCGTGAGTCCTTCAGGAGGGACCCGGGGGCTCTCTGTGGGGGCTTGGGGGGTGCACCCAAAGCTGGAGCACCCTTGGAGCTGACCCCTCCGAGGGGCTGCGGTCTCGCTTTCGGCTGCCCCCATTTCCCAGGAATTCTGTGTCCCTCGCCGCTTTCTATTTCCCTTTGTGTCCCTGGCGTATTTTTCTAGGCTGGTTTAGAGCAATTCAGGGGAATGAAGAATATAATGTGCACTTAACTACTGAAGCACATGCTCAGGATGCAATTTTCAAATGCTCATAAAATGGTCAAATAAAATCAATTTCCTTCATAGTGAGGCTGCTTGCTGCTGCTCATTGAGGACTATTTCCATGCCTAATTGCATCTTTCCATTTCAGAGCCCTGTTTATATATTAAAAAAAAAAAAAAAAGAAAAGAAAAAAAAAATCGCAGCTTGCGAGGCTTTTCTGATGGGAAATCTGTCACTTCTCGTAGTCAAAAACGCCTGCGAGGGCGTTGCTGGGACTTGTGAAGGAGCTCAGGGCTCTGCGATGGAAACCTGGCGCTCCCGGCAGGGTCCCGGCCCCGTGCCGGGCTGCACCTCGGCAGGGCCCCGCTCGGAGCGCTACCGGCCACCCCAGCGATTACCGGCGCCGCTTTTCCTCCAGCCGCCGTCCCTTTGCCATCTCCCACCCTGCCATGGCTCGAAAACCAGCCTTTTTCTCCCCAAACCTGTTGGCATTCACCCTTGGGTGGGACCCGAGGGCAACGTCACCGCGTCGCCACCGCGGCTGGGTGTGCCAGAGCCCTCGGTGCTGCCTGCACCGGTCCTGCATCCCCCGAGGTGCCGGCAGAGCCGTCCCCGTGCCGGGCAGCACCGGTCCCCAGCCATCCCCGAGGCCGGTGGCTGCTCTCTGCATCCCCCGTGTCCCCGCGACCACGGCCAGGGAGGAGGATGAGGGTCCTGCCTTCCTCCCGGCTGCTGTGACGGGAGGGTGAGCAGCAGGATCGGCCTGTCCGGAGGGACAGGCAGGAGCAGGCAGGGAAGCGGGACAGCAGCCAGCTGCCGCCAGCCCCTGCGCCCAAAGGGAGTGCTGGGGAGCCGGTGACCCCCAGGAATAGAAGCAAAAAAGCCGTTTGGCTCCAGTTTTTAAGCTCCACATAACCTTGCAGCGAGCCGCTGCGGCACACACCGGGCTCCTGCCTTCGCTGCTTCGGTAGCCTTGGGGAGCCGGGCGCCCGCTTGCCTTTGATGTTGCCTCGTTTGCTTTATAAATATTTCCTTTGTCAGCTCCACGTTTTTCACTTCAGATTAATTTGATTGAGGAAAGCGATGAAAAAAATCCTTCCCGTTAATGATCAGAACAGTCCCCTGAGGTTGGCGGCGCGTTCTGATTTGAAACGACAGCCTTGTGCGGGGTGGCTCGCCCTTGCCTTCTCGCGGCTCGCCGGCAGCATCAATCTTTGCCGCAAAATCCCTCTTTTCCCACCCCCTTTTTTTAATATACTTTTAAAGCCCCCCCCCCGGCGGGGAGCTGGCGACTTCCGAGAGCTTTCTGCTTGCAGGAGATCAAACGGGGTGGGCTGGCACCGATGCGCAGCGCTGCCCGCGGCGGCGGCACAGCTCCAGCACCGCTCGGGTTCGCAGGGGTGCCCTGGGGACCCCTGCCGGCCCATTCTGGGGAGCCCTGCCTGCCCATTCTGGGGAGCCCTGCCTGTCCTGGGGGAGCCCTGACTGCTCTGCAGAGCCCTGCCTGCCCATTCTGCGGAGCCCTGCCTGCCCGTTCTGGGGAGACCTGCCTGCTCCAGGAAGCCCTGCCCGTTCTGGGGGGCCCTGCCCATTCTAGGAACCCCTTCCTGTTCCAGGGGGCTCTGCCCGTTCTGGGGGGCCCTGCCTGCCCCAGGAAGCCCTGCCTGTTCCGGGGACCCCTGCCAGTCTCCGGAGGGTGTTCCTTCCCACAGAGCCCCGGGGTCGACTGATCTCCGGAGATGAGGAACTCGGGGATCTCGGGGGCCCTCGGGCAGCTCCGACAGCCCCGCGCTGGCTCCTGGCACCCCCGGCTGCGGGTCCCCATGGGCTGGGGTGCTCCCTTGAGCTGCCCTCACCCCGCACCGAGCACCCTCTGGGCCCTTCTCCTCCAGGATGGGCGCTGGGTGCCGAGCGGGTGCTGCCGCGGAGGGGGGTGCCCCCCCATTGCTCTGCCCTGTGCACCCCCAGCCTGTCCCCAGGGCCAGGGCTCCACTGCCAGACTCGGAGCTGGCTCCTGCCCCTTCCCAGGAAGAGCCGGTGCGATGAGCCCCGGGAGAGATCAGCCCCGGAAGGGATCAGCCCCAGGAGGGATCAGCCCTGGCAGCGCCCCGGCAGCCCCTTCGAGACCAAGGAATTAAGTATGAGGAATAATTAGGCCACGATGAGTTTTCGGGCTCGTTGTCGGTGCTTCAGCAGCCGCCTCTTCAGCTGCAAACACCACGTATCTGCCAGGCTCGGCCGTGCCATGCCTGCTACCTGCACCCTGGACTGCCTGCACCCTGGACTGCCTGCACCCCGGGCTGCCTGCACCCCGGGCTGCCTGCCGGGAAGGGGAGTAGGGCTCATCTCATGGGTGCTGTCCTGGCACCCTTGGGACCCTCCTCATGGGTCTTGTTCTGGCACAGCGGTGACCTTGCCCTGTGGGTGCTGTCCCAGCACCCTGGGGACCCTCCTTGTGGGTGCTGTCTTGGCACAGCAGTGACCTTGCCTCATGGGTGCTCTCGCAGCACCCTGGGGACCCTCCTCGTGGGTGCTGCCCTGGCACAGCAGTGACCTTGCTCATCGCCTGCCTGTGCCCGGTGCCGCAGGAGGGCAGCCCCTGCCCATCCCCTGCCCATTCCTTGCCCATCCCCTGCCCAGCGCCGGCTGCTCTGCTCCCAGCATGGAGAGATGCATTTCCCCAGCAAGGACAAATGTCCTCTGGCTGCAGTTTGTCCTCAGCTGCCCTCCTGTCCTCGTCCTGACACCTCCCGGTGCGTGTGCTCCGGCTGTGCCGCAGGCAGCGTGCCGGCCGGTGCAGGCAGTGTGCCAGCTGGTGCAGGCAGGAGCGCTGTGAAGGCAGCGGGGGCCGTGTTTGGGGTCAGGCGCCTCAAAAGCACCATCTTGGCATGCTGGGATGCCGTGAGATCTCATGATCCCCTCTCCTCTCCCACCCCTACCAGCTCCAGGCAGAGGAAATTAATTGGAAATTAGTTGGAAATTAAGCAATCTTGCTGCTGTGTCTTGCTTTCCCAGTACGTCCCGCTCCTGCTCTCTGGGACGTTGCTCTGGTGGCACCGGTGTGTGGTACCGGGCCCGGGCCCGGCTCTGGGTGGGCAGCGGGATGGGCCACGGCTGCTTTTGTGGGTGTCTGTGGGTGTCTGAGGGCAGCCGCGGCTCGGGGAGGCAGGCAGGCAGGCAGGGAGGCAGGGAGGGAGGCGGGCAGGCAGGATGACAGGGGGGCAGGCAGGCAGGGAGGCAGGCAGGCAGGGAGGCGGGCAGGCAGGGAGGCAGGTGGGCAGGCAGGTAGGCAGGCAGGGAGGCAGCAGCCCTGAGGGCTGAGGTTTGGCAGCGTGGGCGAGCAGCCAGCCCTCCTGGCTCTCCCAGTCTCCCCGCTGCCCGTCCCACTGCCCGTCCATCTGTCCTGCCAGCCCCCCAAGGGCTTCCCAGCTCTGGCTGCTCCCCCCCCAAACCCCAGCTCAGGACCGGGAGAGCCTGAAACCCATCCTGGGGGCTGGAACGCCGCATTCCCCCCGCAACCCCAACCCCGACACGGCTCTGCCCCGTGCCGCAGCCTGCTTCCCCTGCGCCCCTGCAGTGCAAATAAACCACTGCAATTCCTTCCAGAAATCCTTCCCTCTGTCCCCACTCCCTCCGGAGGAAACACCGGAGGGAGGAGGAAGAAACATCCCCACGGCTGCGGCCACCCCTTCGTTTTGGGGCCACGCGGTGCCTGGCTGTGGGGAACCGCCTCTGAATTCCCAGGGCCCCGGCGCTACCCGGCGCATCATTTATTTTGTCTCTCTCTCGCCCTTTCATCAAAGCAACGTGAAATTTCCAAAGCTGGGATTTTTACGGCGTGTCGCTTTTCCTCTTTAACAGACGGGATTTGTTTTTCTTGACTCTCCTGCCAGCTCACGCCGCGGCACGTGCCCGGTGCAAGAGCTGCCGCGGCTCCGGCGAGGGAGCTGCCCCCTCCCGGGTGTGACCCGGTGCCGTGGAATCTGCCCGGTGGCACAGGATGAACCGGCTGCGCCTGCCGGCCTCCCGTGCCCCACTATGGATTTATCTCCTGCGGTGGAATAATTTCTGGTGCGTGTCAGGGCGGGGATGGTTCCCCCCCCGCGGCGCAGACGCTGCCCATCGATTTCCGCGCTGGGCACGCACCCACCGCCGCCGTTAAGCAGCTTTTGTTAATTATGCCATCGTTCAGGCAATTGAATCGAGTCTAAATGGGTGCTCTTGGCCCTTTCCTCTAATTAGCTGGGGGATTAATCGTTCGGGTGGAGGGAGATGGCGGGGAATAACTCAGAGAAAAATAGCCCCTGTGAGTGGAAGGGATTCGGTCCTTTCGTTAAGGGCAGCTCTGCAGCAGAGGGGGGCGGTAGGTGCCTCCCCCTGGGGTCTCCCAGCACCCCGGGGTGCCCAACAAGCTGCTCCCCTACGGCCATGGGGCTCAGTGCCGGCAGCTGTGAATTTGGGGTGGGACCTGGGAAGGTCCCTGGGGATGCCGAGAGGTGCGGGGGAGCCCCGTTACCTGCCCTGCAGCGGGCAGCAGTGGGGGGGCCCATTTCTCACCCCCCTGCACCCCATCAACCGGAGTTTTGTGTGGGGCCAGGGTGAACCCCCAAAGCCGCGACGTGTTCCTGATACTTTATTTTACGCCTCTGACCCCGAGGATAATTTCACCCGTTCTGCCAGCCCCGGGCCTGATCCCCAAGGCCCGGCACTGCGGGGACGAGCCCCCCTGCTCCTGCCACAGCTCCCGTGGCTCCAGGCCGGCACGGGGGGACGTGGCGGTGCGCGGTGTCCCCGGCGTGTGCCATGACCAGGCCCTGGATTGGCAGGGGGGGTGCGATCATCCCCAGATCGACGGGGAGGTTGATAATCAGAGACGGGCAGGCTGAGCGAGGCCGATGCCGAGGAGCGCGTCCGAACCGCAGCTGGTGCCTCGTCTTGCCCCGCTTCCCGGGCGGGCGGGGGTGGCCTGCCCTCATCCTCCATCCCCACACCTGCACCGATTTATCTGCAAAGCTTCGACTTATTTTTAATGCCCCGGGGGATTTGTTAGCGGGAGGCTCATCAAAGGGAAGGCTGACAGCGAACTGATAAAAACCTCGCAGCCATCTGCAAGAGCCAAGTACAAATCTGAGGCCCCCGCCCGTGTCCCTGGAAAGCAGCAGCTGGGGGGGTCCCTGCAGTTTTCCGCTGCATCCGCTTGTGTCTGGTGGGTCGGTGCCCTCAGAGGCCCTGGGATGCTCCCCGGGATCCTCCTTTTGGGGTGACCCGAAGAAACGTTCCCGGTGCCGGCGCCGCCAGCGGACCAGCGATCAGGCCTGGGAAAACCAAAATTTGACCGGGGAAAACATTTCCCCCTGCAACGCCATCCCTCTCTCCCGGAGGAGAGAAGACTTTTGCAGACTTTGGCAGATTTTTGCAGACTTTTGCAGGTTTTTGCACTGCCTGGCAATTTTTGCTGTGTGTTACTGGCAGTCTGCGAAGTCAGGGAGAGCCGGCGGCACAGCAGCGGCTGCTCGCCTCGCGCAGCAGCGATCAGGGGTTTTTTTTTTTTGGAAAGTCCCACTTTCTGCAGAATGCTACGGCCGGGGCGGGATGGGGACGGTGCGTGGTGAGGGGTGGCCACCAGCACTGGGGTGGGGGGGTGCCACTGCCCACACCGCAGCCAAGCGTGCCAAGGAGCGTGCCGGTGCCGGCGAGGCTCCAGAGGGAACGCGCTGCGTCATTCCGGCACGTGAAATTGGGGAGGATTTTGCTGTCGAAAACCCTTCTGGAGAGCTGGCTGCTCCTCAGTGCCGAAGCTGGGAGGGAGCTTCTCCCGACTGTGTTCCACTTGGAATAAACGGCGCTGCCGACGCCGGCGAGCAGGAGGGGAGAAATCTGCCGGCACGCTGTGCTCCGGGCGCTGCAGCGGGCTGAGGCGGCTCCCTGAGGCAGGGACGGGTGCAGAGAGCGGCTGTGGTTGTTCCGGGTGTAACGACCAGAAATTTGGGGCCGTTTCCTCCCCGTGCATCTATTTTCCTCCTTCCCCCGCTTCCTCAAATGGCTCTGCTGGGCGTTTCCATTGCTGCAGCCCTGATTAGTCGAGGTTCCAGCAAGGTCAGGCCTAGCCTGGGGCTGCTGGCTGGGCTCGGCGGGGCTTGGCTTGGCTTGGCTTGGCTGGGCTTGGCTTAGCTGGGCTGCGCTCACCCACCGGCAGCTGCAACCCAGGGGGGCTGGTGGGGGGTGCAGGCTCCGCTTTCGGCGGCGGTCGAGGCTCGACGGGGGCGAGCCTGGTGGCTTGGAGCATCCCCCGTGCCACGTCCCGGGCTCTTTGCTCGCCTTCCTCAGAGGGACCACGATGGCAGGAGAGGGATGGGCTAGTGAAGGGCTCGGCAGACCCAGCTGGCTCTTGCTTACCACTCCCAGCAAATCCCCTTTCGTGTGGCGGGGCAGGGGAGGGAAAACGTGACGCTGGATCTTCCCCTCCGCTGCCCCTGTGGTGCCTCCTGCACCCCCTCACCCTGCCGGGATTCCTAGCACCGCTCTTGTGACTAGTGGCCACCACGTGGCACCTATTTAGTGTCGTGCCAAGGCCCGGAGGAAGCGTTTGGGCCGGTTGGGCCCTGGGAGGGCTGGGGCAAGCCTTGGGCTGGCGGCTCCGGCCGCTTCAGCATCACCGAGCACAGCCTGGGGACCACGGCGCAGCCGTGGCTGGGCCCCCCCGAGGTTGGAGGAGGTCAGGGTGCAAACAGAGGTTTAGTTTGTGGGTGGCATCAGCCACGTCCCTGCTGTGCCTGGTTTTGTCCCTGGGGAGGGGAGAGGAGAAATAAAATAGGGAAAAATTAGAGTTGGGGGGCTGCCCCAGCTCCCTTGCTGGGGCGGGGAGCGATGGCGTGTTACGGTGCGGCCATGGCGGAGCATCCCCCGGCGGGGCGTCTGCCTGAACCCATGGGTGTCCTTCCCGAGCTGGGGGTGCACACCCCATCCTGCCCGGGGTCTGCAGGACCCGGAGGTGCTCTCTGCCCCCGCAGGGGAGGTGGGCAGCACCCACCTTTTGGAGAGGGCAGGGATGGGTGCTGTGCTGTGCCGTGCCGGTGACATCCCCCTCCTCCCTGCTCCCCTTGCTCCAGCCTGGCCTGGGGGGCTTGGAGGGGACCGTCCCCTGCCATGGGGACACAGGGCGCAGCAGGGTGGGTGCCTGTGGCAGGGGTGGGTGACAGACCACACTTGCTGAGCTATAATTACCTGAAACGCCTGCGGGTCTCCCCGCTCCTCTGGCACAAACTCGCAGGGACTATTTTTACCTCCCCTGTGAGCTCGTGCCACGTGTCAGGGCCGTGAAGTGGAGCTGGGCACCCCCCTCCTGCCTCCAAGACTGGGGGGGGTGCTCCCAAAAACCTGCCTGTGAGCGCCAGCGTGGCCAGCGAGCCGGGGACTGTGTGCTGGGGACCCCATCGTTGGGACCACGATGCTGGGGACAGTGTGGCAGGGGCCACGTCCTGGGGATCATGTTCTGGGGATCATGTGGCAGTGACCACATTGTTGGGGACAGTGTGACAGGGGCCACATGCTGGGGACCATGTGCTGGGGACCCTGTGGCACTGACCACAATGTTGGGGACAACGTGGCAGGGGCCAAACGCTGGGGACCACATCCTGGAGACCATGTCCTAGGGACCATGATGCTGGGGACAGTGTGGCAGGGGCCACATCCTGGAGACCACATTGTTGGGACCATGATACCGGGGACAGTGTGACAGGGGCCACATGCTGGGAGCCACATCCTGGAGACCGTGTGCTGGGGACCACATCGTTGGGACCATGATGCTGGGGACAACGTGGCAGAGGCCAAACACTGGGGACCACGTGCCGGGGACCACATCGTTGGGACCACGATGCTGGGGACAGTGTGACAGGAGCCACGTGCTGGGGACCACGTCCTAGGGAGCATGTGGCAGTGACCACATTATTGGGGACAGCGTGGCAGGGGCCACATGCTGGGTACCACATCCTGGAGACCATGTCCTGGGGACCGTGTGTTTGGGACTACAGTGTTGGGGACAATGTGTCAGGGGCCAAACGCTGGGGACCACATCATTGGGACCATGATGCTGGGCACAGTGTGGCAGGGGCCACATGCTGGGGACCACATCTTGGAGACCACGTGCTGGGGACCCCATTGTTGGGACTGTGATGCTGGGGACCATGTGGCAGTGACCACATTATTGGGGACAGTGTGGCAGGGGCCACATCCTGGGAGCCCCATCTTGGGGACCATTTGCTTGGGACCACAATGTTGGGGACAAGGGGGCAGGGGCCAAATGCTGGGGACCCCATTGTTGGATCATGATGCTGGGGACAGTGTGACAGGGGCCACAGCCTGAGGACCACGTGGCACTGACTACACGCTGGGGACCATGTACCAGTCACCACGTGCTTGGCACTCTGGGCACTGTTCCTCCTCCTCCTCCTCTTCCTTCTCCTCCTCCAGGGGCCGCAAGAAGCCGATGTCGAGCCACCAGGCCCGTGGGGCCGAGGACAGGGCCAGTGGCTCGGCCACCCTTTCCCTTGACCCCGTGGTGCCGGGCGAGCGCAGGCAGGGGCTGGCAGGGCCGGTGCAGCCCCGGTTGGCGGCGGGGGAGCCGGAGGAGGAGGAGGGGGGGTGACATTGAAGGCTGCACAAAGGCGTGCAGATTTCTGTAGCGCCGTTCTTCTCCGGGCTGGAGCTCCTCCAGGGAGAGCCGGCCCGGTGATTTAATTCGCGCTGACTGCAGCTGACCTTGGAAATGTGCCCAGAGACGCCCGACACCGGCCGAGGCACCAGGAACCCGCTGCGGGTCCCGTGGGTGCAGGAGGGATGGGGGGAGCCAGGCGGGGACCCTGCGTGGTCAACCAGTCACCCCATATCCCATCCCCCTTGCCCTCCTGGCCCGGCACGTCGCTCTCTGTGCCCGGGGAAGTGGGTTTTTTTTGTTTTTCTACCCGCCGTGAAATACTGAGTGGGGTGGCAGTGACGGTTGCTGTGTGCGTGCGGGGTGTCGGACAGAGCCGGGGTGCTTCCCCTGCGCCTCTGGGGCCCTGCGGGTGGCACGGGCACAGGGTGGCTCTGAGAGCGGGGTGGCTGCGGGGGCCTGGAGCAGAGCCCCAGACCTGGGTGCTGCTGCTCGCGGTGTCCCCTGGTGTGTCTGGGCCAGGGGTCCGGGTCTGCCATGGCTGGAAGTGGTCAGGGGGGGCTGGGCTGGCACAAGCAGCTCCCCAAGCTTGGGGGTATGGCCGTGGGGGGTGTGGGAGGTGTCTGAGACAGGGCTGGGGGTGCAGGAGGTGCCCAAAATGGGACTTGGGGTGCAGGAGGTGCCTGATCTGGGGCTGGGGGTGCACAGGGTGCCCAAGATGGGACAGGGGGTGCAGGAGGTGCCCAGGCTGGGGCTTGGGGGTGCAGGAGGTGCCCAAGACGGGACTGGGGGTGCAGGGGGTGCCCAAGATGGGGCTGGGCGTGCAGGAGGTGCCGGAACTGGGACTGGGGGTGCAGGAGGTGCCTGATCCAGGGCTGGGGGTGCAGGAGGTGCCCAAAACGGGACAGTGCAGGGCAGTGTAGCACAAAGCAAGACGTTGCAACGCAACACAACACTCCGCAAATCAACACCACATTTTGCAACGCAAAGAAACGCAACACAGCAATTTGTGAAGGAACGCAAGGGCACCGCTTGGCAACGCAGCGCGACGCTTTGCAATGCAACACAGAACAGCACTTTGCAAGGCAACGCAACATTTTGCGACACCAAGAAACACAACTTTTGCAATGCAACACAACACGATGCAACGCGTTGCAGTGCAGTGCAACACAAAGCACGGCTTTGCAACGCAACACAACACGCAACACAACACAACGCTTCGCGATGTGACACCACGCAACACTTTGCAGCGCAGCGCAACGTGATGCAACGCAGTGCAGGGCATCGCAACGCAAAGCAAGACTTTGCATTGCAACACAACGCCACACAACGCTCCGCAGCGCAACGCTTCGCAACGCAGAGAAACGCAACACAACAATTCGTGAAGGAATGCAAGGGCAACGCTTGGCCATGCAACGCAACACGATGCGGCGCCATGCAACGCGCAGCAAGACTTTGCAGCCCCACGCGGTGCTTCCCCGCTGCAGGCCGAGCTGCGGCGCCCAGCCCCATCCCTCCTCGCCTCTCCCTGCCCGTGAGGACGCGGGATCTGAGCCCGAGCTGCGCGGCGTGGTGGCTCCTCGCTGGCCTTTCGCCGGCCCCTTCGCCGAATTCCAAGCGAGATGTTTCCCAAGCGAGCCGGGCCTCGCTGTTGAGCCGGATGACATTTAAAAAGATCTGTAGTAGCTTCCAATTTCCTAACCTGCCTCTCGGAGTAATCCTCGTCTTTTTTTCCCCTGCAGTTGTTATGACAATAGTTTCGCTGGGAGGAATTGCTTTAACCGCTCCCGGTAATTGGCTCTTTCCTGCCAGAGCCCCCTCTTTTGCTGCCGCAAACCTTGATTTGACAGCGGGGGTTTGTCAGGCAATCCTACCTTTTTTGCATTTTTCAGCTCATTTAGAAGGTGAATTTGGGAAGAGCTGGCAATTCGAAGGGGTTCAGGGATGCTCCCTCGCAGGCCGAGCTGGATGCCTGCCTGCTTGACGCAAGCTGCCAGCGCTGAGAGCGGTGACACGGGGTGGGCATGGTGCCGTGCGGTGACACGCCTCAAAAAACCCCATAGTGCCTAAAAACAACACCACGGGGGGTGGTGGGGGGGTGGTGGGGGGGAGGCAGCACCAGCACTTCCCCAGGGAGCCCTGTGTCTCCCCCATGTCCCCTAGCCCAGGGCAGGCTCAGCCTCCTCTGTTGATGTGCCGGGAAACCAGTGAGGAAGGTGCTTTTCTGGAGAAGTGAGGTGGTGGGATTGGGTTGGATTTGCCTAGAAAAGGTGCTGGCAGATGTGGGATTGAGTTAAACTCCAGTTTCTTTTTCCCTGCTCTTTATTGCGTGGCCGTGGCCGGGATTTGCAGCTCCATGTCGCTGTGCAGGCGAGTGCCAGTGCTGCCAGGGGGACGCCGATGGCGTTTCCAGCCCTCCTGCCCTACACCTGCTCGGACAAAGCCCTTGCTGGGTTGGCCTGAACCTCCCGTGGCCTTGGCTGGGATGGTCACCGAGCCCACGGGGACGAGATGGCTGTGGGGGGGTGGGTGTGGCAGCATTGGCTCCCTGCTCCGGTTCGGGGGTCCAGCTGGACCGCAAAGGCCCAGTGCAGGATGGAAATGCTGATGGGTTGTAGTGGGTGCTGGGACGCGATCCCCAGGAGCTGCCAGGGGGGTCATGATGGCCGAGAGCTGTTGGGGGGGGTGACGATGGCCAAGAGCTGTTGGGGGGCTGATGACAGCCAAGAGCTGTTGGGGAGGTGATGATGGCCAAGAGCTGTTGGGAGGTGATGATGGCCAACAGCTGCTGGGGGCATGATGATAGCCAAGAGCTGTTTTGGGCGTGATGATGGCCAAGAGCTGCTGGGGGGATGATGATGGCCAAGAGCTGTTGGGGGTGTGATGGTGGCCAAGAACTGTTGATGATGATGGCCAAGAGCTGTTGGGGGGATGATGATGGCCAAGAGCTGTTGGGGGGATGATGATGGCCAAGAGCTGTTTTGGATGTGATGATGGTCAAGAGCTGCTGGGGGGATGATGATGGCCAAGAGCTGTTTTGGGCATGATGATGGCCAAGAACTGTTGGGGGGATGATGATGGCCAAGAGCTGTTGGGGGGGTGGTGATGGCCAAGAGCTGCTGAGGGGGTGATGCCCACAAGCCGCCGTGCTGGGAACCTGCGCCACGATCTCACCCGTGAGCATCTCTACACCCACCAGCTCGTCCTGCGCCCCGGCGCAGCGGGCGATGCAGTTACCCAGCAGAATTTGTCCCCCCCAAGGCACACGAGTGCCACGGTGCTGGTCCCCTGTGCGTTGGCCGGGCGATGTGATATGATACAATGCGGGCGGCTGGCGGTGGCATGGGGGACGCCGCAGCTCGGCACTGGGTGCACGGCCAGGTTTCTGGGGCACCCAGGGCTGCTCCTTTGCCTTGCCAAAACGTTTTACAAACTGGCCTCGGCGCGGTGCCGGCGACACTGATGCCAGCTGACAGCTCCAGCTTAGCAGGGAGCTGCGCTTCCCTCTACCTGCAGCTCCGGGCGAGCTCTCCTGCCAGAGCCCAAAATACAATTACACGTAAAGCAGGAGGCACCGGGGCTGGCTGCACCCTCGGCACCCCCGCTGCGGCTCTCCGGCACGCTGGGAGCTCCCCGACGTGCCTGGCAGGAGCCCGGGGTGGCATCTTGTCTGCTACAAAAAGCTCCTGGTTCAACATGCCCAGTGCGATGTTTCTCTGGCAGCACCATCGGTGCCAGCAGCCGGCTGGAAAACTTCACCGGGGCAGGGGTGGGGAGTGGAGGGGCCGGCTAACAGCGGGGATTTGGGGCAAGGGGAAGATGAGGGGGTGCGGGGAGCCCCTGGGCTGGACAGCTCTGACCCCGTTGCCCATCTGTCTTGCCTAGGTGAACGTGACGGTGGACTACATCCGACCGGCCAGCAGCGCCACTGAGACCGTGCCCGCCTTCTCCGAGCGCACGTGTGCCACCGTCTCCATCGGAGGAATGTAAGTGCGGCCCCGGGGAACCCCATGGGGCTCTGGGGACACCGAGGACAGAGTGGGGCTCGTCCTCGCACAGGGAACCCGCACCCCTCCACGCCCTGCGCTTTGCCACCCTGTCTCCAGCAGTTTGGGGGTGCCAAGCTGGAGGAACATCCCCCCCCCCACTGCCACCCCATGAGCTGGCCGCCTCGAGGAGGAGTGGGGTTGCTTTGGAGGAACCATCTCTCGCTGCTGTACGTCCCCGGGAGGTCCGTCTGTCCTTTCCCAAGGGACATCTCGCCCCGTGACACGGTGCAGCACTGTAGGAGCAGCCCCCGAGTCCCCAATTTTGGTGCCTTTTCTCCCCCACGCCCTACGGAGAGGTCCCGGATGGCAGTGGCTCCCCGAGCTACATAGAGATGATTCGTCATAAACCATTTCCTTGCCTTTTTTTTAATTCCCCCCACCCCCCCCCACCCCGTAGCAGCTATTTTGGAAAGCCACCAAAAAGTGCTGCAGCACTGCGCTTTCCTTCCCCTTAATCCAAGGTCTGGGAAAGCCGTGGAGCGTCGCGCTGCACAGGGAGACGTGGCTCCGTGCCGAAAACCTCCCTGTAACCCCACTCCAGTCTAATTAAGGACCTTAATGATTCTTATCTCACCAGTGGGTTTAATTTCCACTCCAGTGGCACAGAAGGTCCAGCCCTGCCGGGGCTGGGGCTGGGGCTGCTCCATGCTCGCTGCCGGCTTGCGCCAAGCTGCTGCTCCCAGGATGAAACCGCAGCATAAAGGGTATTTCTGGGTGAGATGCGGTGGAGCCGGGCAGAGCAGCCCCGCACTGCCTGCACCGGCCTCAAACCCACCCGCCTTATTCCGTGGGGCTTTAACTGCATCCCCAGGGAGCTGATTCTCCAGCTGAGCGTCTCTCACTGGGTTTTTGGGGGTGGGTTTTGCGTTTTTGGGGCTGTTTGTCAGATGGTGAGATCTTGGTGATGCCCAAGGAGGGGAGCGTGAGGTGTAAAACCCGTCGGCCTCTCCCTGAGCCGGCAGCTGCGGCGCTGCCAACCCCGGGAGCGCTTGTGCTGCGGTGCGGTGGAGGGGCAGGATTTCCCATCCCAGGAGCATCCCGCTGAGCGCCACCGCCTGCTTTTAGCATCTCCAGCTGCAAAATGCTTCCAAATAAGCTCCCGAGTCGCGTCAGGAGGAAACCTGATGCGAATTTGCCGGGCCAGGGCTTGTGTTGACTTTCATCGCCGTAATCAGGCGGCGCTGGAGCGAGCGCTGGGAGCTGGGGGGCAGCCCCCTCGCTCCCGGCCGTGGGGTGCTTTGAGTGCCACAGCCCCGGCAAAGGCGTTGGGCTTAACAGAGCCAGGTCTGTGCCGTCCGTGCTGTGCCGGGGACGGAGTGGGGAAGAAAGCCTGGCTTGTCTGCCTGGCATCTGGGCTGGGCTGAGCCTGCTTGGCAGGCCGAGCACGCCGGCGACTCGCCGGGCAGCGGAGCGATGCGGCTCTGGGCCTCTGCCCAGCGTGCAGGCAGCCCCAGCTCCCGGCTCAAAGCACCGTGAGCTCGAGGAGAACAAACCCATCCTCACCTGCCCGTATCCCTGCCTGTACCCCTGCCTGACTCAGTGCCGCCTGCCCCCACCTTCGGGCTCTGCGGGGTTTTCCAGTTTGATCCCCAGCTGGGGAACACCAGCGCGGCTGCGTGGCAGGGCCCTGCCCCGTGCCCGCTCTGCCAGCGCCTGGTTGGCGTTTACCGGCACTGCCAGTGCAGCCGCTCCAGGCTGGCTTTTCCCTGCTGAGCACAAATAAAATCAGAGAGGTCTGTGCTCGGCTCCCAGAGCCACATTGTGCTGACACGGCAGATGGGGCGGCGGGGCCGTGGCTGACCGGCACGTCAGGAGCCCCGTGGGCATCTCCTGTGCCAGGCCCGGCTCGTGGTGACGGCTCGTCCCACCACGGGCGCTGCTGGGAGGGTCCCAGGGAGGACGGGGCAGGTCTGCTGTGACCAACGGCTGTGGGTGCACGTGAGGGCTCGGGGTTCACACCAGCCTTTGCTCTTTGGGAAGCCTGTGACATCCCACAGCATCCCGCAGCATCCCATGACATCCCACAGCATCCCATGACATCCTACAGCATCCCGCAGCCTCCCACGACATCCCACAGCACCCCATGACATCCCACAGCATCCCGCAGCATCCCACAGTGTCCACAGCATCCCATGACATCCAGCATCATCCCATAACATCCCACGGCATCTAGCAGTATCCCGTCCCATCCCACAGCATCCCATGACATCCAGCAGTATCCTGCAGCATCCACAGTATCCTGTGGCATCCCATAACATCCCATCACATCTCACAGCATCCCACAATATCTCACAGCATCCCACAGTATTCCTCAGCATTCTATAGTATCCTGTGGCATCCCATCCCATCCCATTCCATCCCATGACATCTATCAGCATCCCAGAGTATCCCATAACATCCCATCCCATCCCATTCCTCATCCCACCCCATCCCATCCCCAACCCCATTCTCATCCCACCGCATCCCCATCCCATCCCATCCCATCCCATCCCATCCCATCCCATCCCATCCCATCCCATCCCATCCCAATCCCCATTCCCATCCAATCCCACCCCACAGCATCCCAGGGCACCCAGGGATTCCTGGGGCACCCCAGAAGGCCGCCAGGAGCCGAGCCCCATCCCGGGAAGCACTTCGGGATGCGGGAAGGAGACATCCCCAACCCACCCCTGAGACTGTAAATGGGGGCTCATGGGGGGCTGGTTTGGGCACAGCGAAAGGTTTTGGTGGGTGAAAACACCACTCAAAAACTTCCATTTTGGATTTTCAGGGGGAAAAAAATTATTTGGGGCGGAGGGGGGCGGGGGGCACAGCTTGCAAAGAGCCATTTTTCACTCTGCCGTTCTTTAAGTGGCAAAAACTGTATTTCACGGCCTAATAAGATTTTTTTTTCCACAGCAAAGAGCTTTTCATCTGTGTTTTCATATTCCCATTCTTTAATCTGGGCTTAACTGGGGGATGCATCTTCCCCCTGCGCCGCCGCTCCGGCTCCTCGCCCCGGATATTTTTATTTGAAGTGCGGGGGCTGCGGTTGTGCCCCCCCCGCCCCCCATGCAGGGGCTGTGGGGAGAGGAGCGGGGAGCGGGGCTGGAGCGTGATATTTAATTTACGGGCAGGAAATTTCATCTTTAAACCGTTATTTCTGCTCCCCGATTCCTTGGCCTCCTTCCGGCAGCGGGAGGGGGATCGGTGCGGCTGCGGCGCACCCGGCGCCGTGCTCTTGTCGCACCCAGCACCCGGGCGAGTGCCAGGATCAGCCCCCGCGGGCAGCGCTGGGATTTCTGAGCCTTAAAAAGCTCTTAAACGTGGAAAAAAAATTGGGGTTCTCCCAGGATTTGCAGCCCGGGCGGGGGAGGTGTTGCACTCAAGCAGCAGGATCTCGTGGCTGGGGGTGTTAGCGATGCTGGGATGTGGCACCGATCAGGACTTGGTGGCTGGGGTGGTTGGTGACGCTGGGATGCTGGCACGGATCAGGATTTCGTGGCTGGGGGTGTCGGTGATGCTGGGATGCTGGCATGGATCGGGATTTTGTGGCTGGGGTTGTTAGTGGCTCAGGATTTTCTGACTGGAGTGGTTGGTGGATCAGGACTTCGTGACTGGGGTTGTTGGTGACACTGGGATGCTGGCATGGATCAGGATTTTGTGGCTGGGGTGGTTGGTGGGTCAGGATTTTGTGGCTGGGGTTGTTAGCAGCTCAGGATTTTGTGGGTGGTGTGGTTGGTGATGCTGGGATCCTGGCATGGATGAGGATTTTGTGGCTGGGGTGGTTGGTGAATCAGGATTTCGTGGCTGGGGTGGTTGGAGATGCTGGGATGCTGGCGCGGATCAGGATTTTGTGGCTGGGGTGGTGGATGGATCAGGATTTTCTGACTGGGGTTGTTAGTGGATCAAGGATTCCATGACTAGGGTGGTTGGTGGATCAGGAATTTGTGGCTGGAATGGTTGGAGATGCTGGGATCCTGGCACGGCTCACAATTTCATGGCTGGGGTGTCGGTGATGCTGGGATGCTGGCATGGATCAGGATTTTGTGACTGGGGGTGTTGGTGGATCAGGATTTCATGGCTGGGGTTGTTGGTGATGCTGGGATGCCAGCACAGCTCACAATTTCATGGCTGGGGTGGTTGGAGATGCTGGAATGCTGGCACGGATCAGGATTTCATGGCTGGGGTTGTTGGTGAATCAGGATTTTGTGGCTGGGCTTGTTAACAGCTCAGAATTTCATGGCCGGGGTGCTTGGCGATGCCGGGATCCTGGCACAGCCTCCAGCCTCCCCCGTGGCCCAGGGAGGGTGGTGAGGGGACACTTTTTCACTCCCCTTTCCAGGAAGGACATTGGAACATCTGAGGAAGCTGCTCAGAGTTGGGGTCAAAGCACAGGAGGGTGGGTTTGGGGATTTCTCTCTGCGATCTGTGGCACTGCTCCCTGTGGCGAGTGGCGTGGGCTGGTCCTGCCCCACACCACTGCTGGGCGAGGGGCTCCGGTGGCTCTGGCTGCTCCAGAGGCTCTGCCGGGCCGGTGCTTGGAGGCTCTGCAGCGTCGTGGCCACGCAGGGCCCCCAGACACGGGTGGGAGGTCTTGGTGCTGGCAGAGGCAGGCAGGGAGCTGCTCGTGTGAGGGTGCCCGGGGACAGATGCCCGCTGCAGGGTGCAGGATGTGTCCTCGATGCAGGGTGCAGGGTGGGTTCTGGGTGCAGGATTGGCCCCCGCTGCAGGGTGCAGGATGGGTTCTGGGTGCAGGATTGGCCCCTGCTGCAGGGTGCAGGATGGGCTCCCAGGGTGCAGGATGGGTCCCTGCTGCAGGGTGCAGGATGAGCTCCCAGGGTGCAGGATGGGTCCCTGCTGCAGGAGAGGCAGGATGGAGGCAGGATGGTCGCGGTCCTGAAGGCAAGCACGGGGCTGCTGTACCTCCCCACGTCTCCCTCCTCACCCGAAAACCCAGTGATGATCCTGACCGGTGCAGAGCAGAGGGCTCAGCGGGAGGACTCGCCGGTGCTGAGTAACTCCAGTGCCACACTGCCAGCTCCAGGCCATCCCCGGGGCGAGCTGCCAGCCCAAACCCGTGCCACACGCTCTCCCCTCCACCACAAACCCCAACCTGGCTGCCCGGAGCTGCAACCCCGGCGCGGCTCTGTCGGCACTTCGCTGTTCACCGCGGAGCTGCCTGCGTGGGCCGCGGTGCCAGGGTAAAGCTGGGCTCACGCCCAGGAGCTCTGTCGGTTTTTTTACAGCCCGAGCCTCTGGAAAAGGCCCAGATTTTTGCTGCTGCTTCACAAGCTGCTCCCTCCTCCGGGGAGGAGATGTCTGCCGCCAGCCCCGGCCCCGGCAATTCGCTTTTGCGAGGCTGCCGGTGGCTGGCTGAGGGCTGGCAGAGCTCGGTGCCTGCCCTGGAGCTGGCAGGGTGCTGGCAGGGTTCTGGCAGGGTGCTGGCAGGGACCCGGCTGGGCAGGGAGCGGGGTGGCTGCGACCTCAGGGATTTGGGATTAAGCCACTCGCACCCTTCAACAGTGCAACCGCGTGCTGCCGCCGCCGCCAACCCCCTGCCTTCGGTGCAGGTCCCAGGGAGGAGATTTTTCACTGGTGCGGTTGTTCCTGCGGGCAGGGGCGTGCAGGAGGCGGCTGGATGCTGCGGGGGACAACGGGGGGGGGTTGCTCCTGGTCACGTTGGGGGTCCCTGAAGTCAGGCACCGGTGCTGGGATGGGGGGGAACTGGGACCAGAGCTGGTTCTCCCGGTTGCACTGTGGGGCCGAAGGACGTTGTGCTCAGCACCAAAGCGCAGCCGCGGTGGGTGGGGCTGAAGGGCCGTGGGGGGCCGTTAGGGCCCAGACTGGGAGCCCAGAGAGTCCTAAAGGTTCTGTGATCCCCTCGGGTTAAATTAAGGTGAAACAACACCAACCAGCCGGTTAAAATGTTTTACTTGGGGTAGAAACAACTTAAATGTGGGAAAGGACCATAAGCGACGGGGTGTCTTATTGATAAATCTGTGAGAAAGGAAAGAATGGAAAGACAAAAAAGTAAAAGGAAGGAGAGAAGGAGAGTGAAAGAATCGTGATCCCCAGCCCGGGCTCCAGCGCGGTCTCAGGTCCCGTAATCTTGGGTGGTGGGTGCACCCCAGCGACGTTCTCTGTGGCCTTTTTAAGTTCATCATGGGCTGATTTGCATATTAGACCAGGAGAGGCGGGTGTCCATGAGGGACAAGGAAAAGGTGGAGGCGGGTGCTGGGCGTGGCCGGGGGATGGGCAGCACGAACCCTTTTGTCCAGTCAGTCGGTGGTCGCCATCTCCCCCCCCTTTACCTTTTCCTCAGGTTTTGTTTCTCGGGCAATTCTCCCCCATGAGCCCCATCTGGTGCCGGGTGTTTAACTCTCCTGTCCAGCTTTTCACTCCTCTTGGGGGCCCTAGTCGTAAACTAAAGCGTGGGCCTTACCCCGAGCAGTTGGTTTTACTCCGTGTCCGTCTCCCCCCTTCGAGGCTTCTCTGGGGAATTTGGCTGCTGAGTGCGAGGGAGCGGAGCCGCGCGCCCTTCGATCCGCCCTGCGCTTCCCTCGCAGCTCAGCCCTTCCTTAAACCAGATCAGCCCTTCCTTAAACCAGATCAGCCCTTCCTTAAACCGGATTAGCCCTTCCTTAAACCAGATCAGCCCTTCCTTAAACCAGATCAGCCCTTCCTTAAACCGGATTAGCCCTTCCTTAAACCAGATTGGCACTCCTTAAACCAGATCAGCCCTTCCTTAAACCGGATCAGTCATTCCTTAAACCAGATCGGCCATTCCTTAAACCGGATCAGCCATTCCTTAAACCAGATTGTTCATTCCCTAAACGAGATATTTCATTCCTTAAACCAGATAATTCCTTAAACCAGATCAGCCATTCCTTAGACCGACTGCAAAGGTCACAACTTGGCCTTGAGGCTTTTCCTGTCCATGAACTTTTGTCTTTCAGTTCCTCACACCCGGCTGTCCCGGCCCGTTGGCTTTGGGACGGTGGATTTGGTTAGAAATCCCTCAGGTTTACATAACGCTGCTTAAAAACCTCATCTTTGCATCGTTTAGCCAAATTCCCAAATAAAGTCCCACCGGCATCACCCCGATACGCTCCCATCTGCTCTGGCGAGGAGGAGGAGGGGTGGATGAAGGGGCAGATTCCGGTGCCTCTGCCGGTCCCCCCAGCTCTCCCCGGTCGGAGCCTCGGCCAACCTGCTCCAAAATTAGGATTTATTTCCTAACGAAGCTGCGATCCATGGCCGGCTCACCCAGCGCCCTGGTGGCAGAGGTGGTTTAACAGCAGATTTTTAATGATCCCCCCGTTCATCCCCGTATCCCGCGATTTTGATTCTTGCTGCCCTTTGACAGCTGGAAATGATGAAAACTTGGATTTTGTGCCTATCGGATACTTCTGGAGTCTCGTGCCAGGGATAGCTGCTTCTCTGCTCTGAGCGGGGGGGGCAAAGAGCTGAGGGATGGGGCAGGGGTGGGTGTGGATGGCTGGGATGGGAGAGGGATGGGGCTGGGATGAGGAGCGGGATGGGGAGAAGGATGTAGCTGGGATGGAGAGGGGATAGAACTGGAACGGGGAGAGGGATGTAGCTGGGATGGGGAGAGGGATGGGGCTGGGATGGGGTTGGGATGGGGAGAGGGATGCAGCTGGAATGGGGAGGGGATGGGGCTGGAATGAGGAGTGGGATGGGGTTGGGATGGGGTTGGGATGGGGAGAAGGATACAGCTGGAATGGGGAAGGGATACGGCTGGGATGGGGCTGGGGTGGTTCTGGGATGGGGAGCAAGATACGGCTGGAATGGGAGTGGGATGTGGCTGGGATGGGGAGCGGGGTGTAGCTGGGATGGGGAGTGGGCCATGGCTGGGATGGGCTGGGATGGGGAGCGGGGTGTAGCTGGGATGGGGAGCGGGCTATGGCTGGGATGGGCTGGGCTGGGGAGCGGGGTGTAGCTGGGATGGCAGAGGGCTGGGGCTGGGATGGACGGAGTTCCATCCCAGCCGACCACGGGCTGTTCCCGCTTGGGGACCGAGGGGCTCTCGCTCGGGTTTGACAATCCCGGGGTGGAGGCGGCTTCTCCTTCCGCTGGAGGAGCACGAACCCAGGTGAGAGCTGGACCTGGCGCTGCGGGACCCTCTGCCCGGGGAAAGGGGGGGACCTGCGTGGGGTGCCAGGGGTTCAGCCCACCCCTTGTTATTTTAATTCTCCTTCGCAGGTGGCTCGGGGCTCTGCATGGAGCAGAGGACGCCCGGGGTGGGGGGCAGCTTTTGGGTCCAAATCAGTGGTTGCACCAGGTGCCTCCGTCCCCTCGGCCCTTGGGGATTGAAAAGCTGCAGGGCAGGGGCGGGGGAGCGCAGCCGCCCTCCCCGTGCACAGCCCCAAGCCCGTCCCGGCTCCTTTAGGACCCGGCGGCGCGGTGGGAGCAAACATTGTTAGTTTTGCTTGTCTTATAAAAAGCCATAACCACGATATTGCTGAATAAATGAAGCCATCAAACAGAGGTGGCAACGAGATTACAACACTTCCCGAGTGCTGGGGGCAGAATCAAATCGTCCGTTCCGCGAGCAGACGGAGCGCTCACTGGCACCCTCGTTTCCTGATGCTTTCCATGTTGGGTTTTAATCTCCTCCACTCTTCCCAGATCTTGTCCCTCCCCCTTGTTTTCTTCCTCAAAATGGGGCTGGGACGATGGGTGGGGATGGAGGGGCCCAGCCGGTGCAGGGCAGATGGAGCTGGATGTCTCCTCTCTTGGTGGCTGCAAACTTTGAGGGGAGGGGGGGGTTGATGGGACCCCCCCAGCCCCAATCCAGCCCCATCCTGAGGATTAAAAACCCGTCAGGGCTGGAGAACTGCTCCCTCCTGAGCCCTGGGGCGGGGGGACATGGGACACGGGGGGGGGGGGTTGAGTGGGATGTGGCCGTACGGGAAGGATTGTGGTTTGGGGCTTGTCCCCGGGGTGGGTCACGTTGGGGACGTGCTGCTCTGGGGGTGCAGCTGCTGCTCCCCGACATGGAGGTGGGACGGAGGGGGTATTTTTGGGTGACCTTTCGGTGGTCAAAGCCAGGTGGGAAGCTCTTCCTGGTGTGCCCATCACCGGAGTCTCTGGCCTCCGGTTCTCCCAGGCGTCTCCCCCCGCTGTAGAATGTGTGGGGTGACGCGTGTCCCTGCGAGTGGTGCTGGTGGGACGGTGCAGGGGCACGAGGGTGAGAGGGGTCCGCCCCCCACATCCTGCAGCCCCTCGACACTTTGGTTTGGCCACAGACGTTCCTGGGGGTGGGGGGGTCCCAGCTGGAGCCCCTCCGTCCGGCAGCAACCTCGGCCGCTCGTCCCAGCGCGGGGCACGTTGTCCTCACTGGCAGAGGTGGGGACGTGCCAACAACCTTCGGATTGTCACATTTTTAGGGTGCTGCCACCTCTCGTCACTGAGTCACCCCCTTAATGTCACAGCTGGTGTCCCCACAGCTCATCCCCAGCGCCGTCACCTCCTGCCCGTCGCCATCCCACTGCTCCCGAGGCGCTGGGGATGCGGGGGACGGAGCCTCGCACCCAGCTCTGCTCACCCCCAAACCCTGATGCGCCCTGTCGGGGCGGGAGGGGGGGGGCAGCTGGGACGCCGCAGGTGCCACCAGCCCTGCGCTCGCCTCCCCCCGGCACAGCCTCCTGTTCGTGCCCAAAATAGCTGTAGGTGCTTATTCCTGGTTGCTTGGCATTTCGAGCGCTGCCTCTGCAGCTGCCTCCTGCTGCAGCTTATTTCCTCGTTTACGAAGCCTTATTTTTTTTTTTCCCTGCCTTTTTTTTTTTTTTTCCCAAGGCAAGACCTATTTTCAGCTCCCGGTGATGGCTCTGCCCTTCCCCCTCTCCGGGGCAGCGGGTGCTCCCAGGGCTTGTGAATGGATCAGGCCCCCCTATACATACATATATATATATATATTCTTTTTTTTTTTCCCGAAGTAGTGAATTAGCAGTCCATGTCTTGCCTGTGTAATTGGAGGAGAATTACAGATGCGCTCAGCGAAGTAGAATTTATGAATTTGTTTAAAGCAGCAGAGTGTAATGGCAGCCAATTTACCGCGCCGCCTCGGCACGCGGCGCCCGTTGGCAGCTGTCCCCGCGCCCGCCCGGTGCCGACCTCCCCTCCCCGATGAGGGGGTGGAGGGGATAAAAAAAAAACAACAAAAAACCAATGGGAAGGTAAAATCCCATTCCCACGGCCCGGGGGCGCTGACCCCTCTGGTTTTAGGGGTGGGGGTTTTGGGGTGCTGCAGGGAGACCCCCCTCACCGTGGCGGTCACGCAGGGACCCCTCGTCTGTGCCCAGAAGTTAATTGTTCCTCCAAGCTGAGCGGTGTAAAACAGGGTGGGGGTCTCCTCTCCCACCCCGGTGACGGGGTCTGGTGACAGGGGGTGCCCCTCCGCTCCCCCAAACCGGTGCTGAGCCCCCCCACACACACTCTTTTTTCTTGCAGCAACATCGCCGAAGCGCTGGTGAGCAAAGGCCTGGCCACCGTCATCCGCTACCGGCAAGACGACGACCAAAGATCCTCGCACTACGATGAGCTCTTGGCGGCGGAGGCTCGGTGGGTGCCATCCCCGGGGGGGGCACCGTGTCCCCCTTTCCCACCCCCTCAGTGTCCCTGTCCATCTGTCTGTCCTCGCTCAGGGTGACCTCCCTGCCCCGCATCCCTCCTGGCTGGGATGAGCATCCTTTCCACTCCGTGACCAACCCTGGCTCTGCCAAAATCTCCAGCCCCCGCCCCCCCCCGCCGTGACCCCCCGAAATCATCCCTGAACAGCGTGTGCCACCCCCCCACAACCTTCATGCCGCGCAGCGTGGTGGGTGCTCCGTGTTCCTGCCGGGAGCTGAAGGGCTGGAAAACCTTTTGGAAAACACCCGGGAGGGTTTTTTCGGAGTCTCCCGGTGCGTTGGGTTTGGGGTTCAAAGGGTCCCTGCTCCCCTCTGCGGGGCAGTGAGCCCGGCACGGCGCTGCTGCCGGAGAATAACGGCGTTTAAAACCCCCGTGACGTCCAAACCGACGGACTCGAGGCGCGTCCCGGCCTCCCGTAATTAGGTTGAGGGGATTGTGGTGAGAAAAATGCGTGTGGCTGCTTCCCCACGTTCCTCGGCGGGGGCCGCGGAATCGCTGATGCAGGCAAGGGCGCGCTGCCTGTTCCGCTGCCAGCTGGCAGGAGCGGGGAGGGCGGCGTTGGCTGCCCGCCCGCCTGCGCCCCGCGTGCAGCAGGGCTGCGCCCCGGCGGGTTGGGGTGGTGCCGGCGCTGGGGCGGGAGGGGAGCGCCAAGGTGTTGCCTCCCACTGGCAGCACCATCCCCAGCGGCCGTCCTGGGGTGTGTTCTGGGGGTGTGTGTGGTCCCAGTGTGTGTGTTCTGGGGGGGTGGGTGTGTTCTGGGGTGTGTTCTGGGGTGTGTTCCGGGTGTGCGTGTTCTGGGGGGGTGTGTGGTCCCGGTGTGTGTGTTCGGGGCGGGGGGGGGGTGTTCTGGGGTGTGTTCGGGGTGTGCGTGGTCCTGGTGTGCGTGTTCTGGGTGTGCGTGTTTGGGGGGTGTGTGTGGTCCCGGTGTGCGTGTTCTGGGGGGGGGTGTTCCAGTTGTATGTGGTGGTCCCGGTGTGGGTGTTCTGGGGATGCACGTTCTGGGGGGGTGTGCTCCCAGTGTGTGTATGTGTGTGTGCGCTCCAGGTATGCGTGGTCCCAGTGTGCATGTTCCGTGTGTGTGTGCTCCAGGGGTGTGTGCTGTGGGTGTGCGTGTTCTGGGTGTGCGTGCTCAGAGTGTGTGTGCTCCAGGTGTGCATGGTCCCAGTGGGTGTGTTCTGGGGGTGTGTGCTCTGGGGCTGTGTGCTCCCAGTGTGCATGGTCCTGGTGTGCTTGGTCCCGGTGTGTGTGTTCCAGATGTGTGTGCTCCAGGGGGTTGTGCTGTGGTTGTGCATGTTCCAGGTGTGTGTCCTCCAGGTGTGCATGTTCTGGGGGTGTGTGCTCAGAGTGTGTGTGCTCCAGGTGTGCATGGTCCCAGTGTGCGTATTCTGGGGGTGTGTGCTCCAGGGGTGTGTGCTCTGGGTGTGTGTGGTCCCAGTGTGTGTGTCCCATGTGTGTGTGCTCTGGGTGTACGTGCTCCCAGTGTGCATGGTCCTGGTGTGTGTGTGCTCCAGGTGCGCTTGGTCCCGGTGTGTGCGTGTTCCAGGGGTGTGTGCTCCAGGGGGTTGTGCTGTGGTTGTGCATGTTCCAGATGTGTGTGCTCTGGGTGTGCATAGTCCCAGTGTGTGTGTTCTGGGTGTGTGTGTTCCAGGTGTTTGTGCTCCGGGTGTGTGTGCTCCCAGTGTGTGTGTGCTCCAGGTGTCCGTGATCCCAGTGTGCATGTTCCAGGTGTGCATGGTCCAGGTGTTCATGATCCAGCTGTGCACAGTCCAGGTGTTTGTGGTCCAGCTGTGCACACTCCAGCCGTGCACGGTCCAGGTGTTCATGATCCAGTTGTGCACGGTCCAGCTGTGCGCAGTCCAGCTCCCATCATTCAACCCCACGTGCAGCCCCGTGCCCCCCACACCAGGGCTGGGTCCTTGCCCCCCATCTCTGGATGTTGCTGCTCTGCGGGGAGAAGCCCGGAGTGGGCTGTGCCCCATCCATCCCCCAAATCCCATCCATCCCATCCATCCCCCAAATCCCATCCATCCCCCCCATCCCATCCATCTCCCAAATCCCCCCACCACTCTGGTCCCCCCACAGGCTCTGGCCCGGCTCCGGCGGCACCGGGGGGGGTGGTGGCACGGCTGGGCCCAGCGTGCCGGTGGGATTTCAGCTGCTCCTCGGTGGGATCTCAGCTCCTCCTCGGCAGCGATTTTGGCAGCAGCCGCCGGCGCGGTGCCGACAGCAGGGGCGAGCAGCTTTGAGGGGGTTGCGGCGTGGTTTCTGCCAGCCCGGCTGTGCAAGACTCCGCTTTACCGCGAGCCGCTCTCGCTTTTGAGGGGGAAGGTTGATAAATGGGCTCTGGCGCTGCCTTTTCCCCTCCCCAAGCCCGCGCGGCGTGGGATCGGCGGCCGGCGGATCGCTGCCGAGCGACAGGGATGTGCTTGGCATTAAATCAGCATCTCGGCGCGCACCGGCATGGGCGATGCTCCAGCCCAGCACCGGGATAGCCAGGGTTGGATGTGACGGATGGAGCCTGAAGCCACTGAGGGGGGATTTGAGCTCAGATTTCCCAAATTTGGGATGCTCGGGTGTGCTGCGGTGGAGGGGGTCGTGCCGGCGGCGGGGGCACAACTGACATTCCAAGGGGATTTGCAGGGAGATTGAGGCCTGGAGGTCTCGGTGGAGGAGGGTTGGGAGCAGTTTGGGGGTTGCAAAATCCCTTTAACCTTCCTGGCTCACAGGCCGGAGTCTGATCTCCCGGGACCGAGCTGCTCCGGGGGGTGGTCACACTGTCACAGCACCCGCATCCCCCCACCGAGGACGAGCATCCCTGGCTGCCCTCGGAGTGGTTTCCAGCCCACCGGGTGTTACGGCACTTGTTTAACTTTCTTCTTAACCTGGGGAAAGAGCTGTTTTCCTGGAAGAAAAAAAAAAAAAAGCTATTTCTGGCCAAGCCACTTCTCCCTGGGTGCAGCGTTGAGCGGGGAGGGGCGTCACAAAGGAGGGCGAGGGAGAAAGAAGAAATCCTTTTGCTGATTTAACAGGTTGGCTTCTTCCAGACAGCTCCTCCAGTGATCCAGCTCAGCAAATTGATCGCTGTACAAAGCCTCGGCAGGGGCTTTGAATTTTTCCCCTTGTATTTTTATTATCATCACGGTCCACCCTGAACAAATTCAGGCCTGGGAGCAGCTTGAAAAAATGAGGAGCTTTCATTTCCAGCCTGAGGACCGGCAGCCCGGGCCGTGCCCGCGGGAAGGGGTGAATTTGGGGGACCATGGGGCGCAGCGGCTCGTCGCTTGTATTACAGGAGCGTCTTGTAGCGTGGGGACGAAAGGTGCTGGGAGGAGGTTGAAGTCCTGTCAGCTGCCCCCCCGCTCTGCAGAGGGACGTCCCACGGCGCGTGGGGACAGGGGACCAGGCCTGGCTTTGCTGGGGAAGCCCCCGGCATCCTTTGGGATGAGCCTAAGTCCCCGCCTTGGGCTGGCTGCGGGTGCTGGCAAACCGGAGCCAGGAGCGCAGCGTTCTCAGGGAGGTGTGGGGCAGGGACCTGATTTCCAGCCCCACTTCGGTTCTTGGATTCACCACCCTGCTGCTGACAGGCTAAAAAAAAAAGCCCCAACCCCCCAAAAAACCACCGCAGTGCCTCGGCTGTGCAGGCTCCCGGGCAGCTTCTGCTCCGCACCGGTAACACCTGGAAAATAATCTTGGCCTTTTGGAAGCTGGAAAAGGACAAAACTGTCAGGGGAAGGAGCTCTAATGAATGTGCGCTGCCCTTTCGCCGCCACTGCCGGCCCTTCCCGCCGAGGGCAGCGCTGCCTCCGCTGCCTCCGCACGCCCGGCGATAAGCCAGCGCGGCCGTCGACGGCACAAAAACCAGGTCGGGGGCACCCACGTTTTCCAGCCACGGGGCACCTTCCACGTTGTGGTATCGCTTCATCCAGTCTCCTTATCGCCTCTATATTATTTTAACCTAGAAGGAGCTTATTTCCATTAGAATTGGAGCGTTTTGCCACGTATTCTGCATTTAAAACGCTTCGTGTGATTAAGCGCCGAAAGAAACGGGTATTAGTTTTGCATCCTTCACCTTCCTGGTGATCCCTCCTTCGCATGGGGGACAAAGCAAATTAATTTGGTAACGGGGACGCGTGGTGCCTCCGATCAAGTCTGGGCTGAGCTCCCGTGAGCCGCTGAAGGCCAGTAGTTGGGATTAATGGGCTAACGAGCCGGGCGGTCTCTCGTGGGGTTGGGCGCGGGGGGCAACGCCAGCCCTTCCAGCGGTGGGTGCTGACAGCTCGGTGCCACCTCTCGTTTCGCAGGGCCATCAAGAACGGCAAAGGGCTGCACAGCAAGAAGGAGGTGCCGATTCACCGGGTGGCCGATATCTCTGGGGTAAGGACCCTCTGGCGCACGGCGGTGGGGCTGGGGGGGAGCGGTTGTGCCACAGGAGAGGTGGTTTGCCGGGATGGGGCAATCCTGGAGAGATGTCGGGGCGCCGGCGCTCCCGCACGGTGCGTGGGCCCGCTCGTTGCACGCGGGATTTCTGCAGGAACGGAACCGGGACACCCGGCTGGGGATGGTTTTACCATCCTCCTGCTCCTCCTCTGGGGCTGGTGGCTCCCCCAAGTGCCCCTGCAGAAGCTGTTTGTCACCCCCGGCATGTCCCGGAAAGGGTGAAATTGAGATTTCTCCTGGGGGTTTCTCTTCCCTGGGGAGGTCTCACCGCATGGCTCGTGCTGGCATCACCCCCAGCACCGGTGACGAAGGTGACCCCACGGTGCCACAGGGTTTTGCCGCACAGGGCTCCCGCTGCTGTGCCGGAGACGTTGATAAATCAGCACAGAGGGGCTGTGTTCGTGCCCCGGCTCACCAGAGGGTCCTTTGTGTCCTTGGGAGGACGGAGCTCTGTCCTGGGCACCCCAATTCCTGTGGTGTCCTAGGCACCCCAACTCCTGCAGAGTCCTGGACACCCCAATTTTTTTTTTTAATTGCTGGGCTCCACAGCGGCGTTGGCTGCTCATATGAGATGGAGATTTCTCGTTTTCATGGGGTCCCCACCGGCCGCGGGACGGGGAAGGGTGCTGCCCGTGCCGGCACCCCATCCTGGGGACACCCCCTTGGCAGAGCTGCCAACATCCCAGGGTGGGGGCTTGGTTGCCTTTTAGGCTTTAAAAAAACCCACATGCCGGTGCGATTGCTCACAAAGAGTGAGGCAAAGCAGCATGGGGACGTCCCTGCTGCAAGCCCCCCAGCCCCGCTCCCCGCAGGGTCCCCGCGCCGGGGCCGTGCTGCCGCCGGGATCGTTAGGAGCCCCCGTAACTCAATCAGGGCAGCGAGCAAAAGGGTTGGAGCCGGATGGGAAAGGGAGGGCCCCCGCAAACAAAATTAGGCTAATACATCACGGCTTTTATGAAGATTTGTTAATCTTTTTTAATCTTTAATAGTTTTCTGTAAATTGATCCAGGCCTCCGTTCGCCGCGTGTCAGCAGTTGCGCGGCGTGATGAATGTGGGCGCGCGCCGGGCTGACAGCGGGTGCTTTACCACTGCCAAAATAATTCCCTGGGAATTAGCCTCGGTGAGCTCCTCCCGCTGCCCCGGCGAGCACCGGCATCGGCCAGCACCCGCCTTCCGGGGCCTGGCAGGGTTCGGGGTGACAGGGGGGTGTGTGCGTCGCGATCCCTCAGCACCAGCACCGAACTGGAGCCTCCCTGGTGCTGCACCACGGTGGGAGGCAGGAGCCAGGCAATGTTTTGGGGTGCTGGTGACCCCGACATCAGGACTTGCTGGCGATGCCACCAGAGGTGGCTGTGTGCGGTGTCCCCCCCCCGCGCGATCCCGGCTGTGGCACCGCTTGGCCCAGCAAAGCGCCGGCAGCGGCGCTGCCGAGCTCCGTGTCGCTCTAGCACCGGTGCTGGGTTGGTGCTGGCGATGGAGTGGCTGGTGTGGCATTGCCCTTTGTCCCTTGGCTGCTGGGGATGTCCCTGTCCCCGTTGCTCTTCTGTGCCCAACGCCGCTGCGGTGTCGCTGGGCTGCGCCCGCTGCCCTTCACCGGTGCGGCACCTCCCCTTGCTGCGGCGCCCCGTGGGGAAAACATGGGATTTGGGGCTGTTTCACCTTCCAGGTGGTGGTGACAGGGCGGTCACAGGACCCTCAGTGCCACCCACACCTTGGTCCCCAACCCTGACCCATGCCGTGGGGTGCTGTGTCCTTGTCCCCTGGGTCGTCATCTCTGTCCCCACCCAGTCCCACTGCTGGTCCCCAGCTCTGCCTCCCCACTCCCCACCATCCCGCCTGGTGCAGAAATCAGGAAATTAGCTCAAACCCAGGATTCAACCCAGTTTTCCCAGCAGCCTCCTGAGCTCCCGCCCCGGCTCATGCTGGGAAATGCCCCTTTTCTCATGGTTTGGCTCCTGTCCTGGTGTCCCCGGAGCACCCCGCTCCTCTCCAACACCCTGAGCCCCCCCCAGTCCCATCCCCCTCCTCCCTGCCTGCCGGGAGCTGCGGAGACAAGCAGCTCCCTTCTCCCAGATCCCGCGATGCTGCAGGCAAGAAAAATTCCCCCAAAAAACAGAGAAAAAGCCCAGAGGGAAGTGCAGCAGCGATACGAATCTGCGCTAGCTCACTTCTCCCATTAACGTGCGCTCCAGCACGGGAGCGCAGGCAAGTGTGCGGCAGCCCAGCCGCCAAAAAGCCTCCTGTCCTTGTCAAAAGTCCTTGAATAATTTTGCATAATTGGCAGAGCTTCACATAAAAAGTGGAGTTCGGGTGATATTTTTTCCCTCGCTGTATTTATGCATAATTTTCCTTCCATTCCCAGCTAATTAAACGCTGGAAGTGTTAAAATAATAGTAACAGGGGTGATATCACCTGGGCAGGAGGTACGGGCAGGGAGCGGAGCAGGCAGAGCCGGCAGCGCCGCTCCGTCGTGTATTGGGGAGCCCCAAAAAGGCGCAGGATGGGGGTGCCGGGGGGTTTGCACCCCCCGAGGTGGTTGGATGGATGAAGTAGGGCGGGTGGGTCGTGCCCTGGAAGCGTCTGAGCCCAACCTCTCCCTGCTCTGGTTTGCCCAGCACCAGCGCTGCGGGGCGGCCACCGACCACCCTCGGTGGGGTCGGGGTGAGCCCCGGTGGTGGCTGGCGGAGCCGTGGGGCAGAGACCAGCGCAGCCACATTTTGGGGAGAATCTGAAGGGTCTGAGGGGTCGAACCCCCAGCTCCTGCCTCATGTCCGGCTTCTCCCGGCGCCCGCGGTGGAGCAGGAGACCGGCGTCCCCACCTGCGTGGCGGAGGCGGCGTCACCCCCACCCAGGAGCCGCTTTGGCAGCACGAAAGGCCCGAAGCGACGTGGCGGATCCCCCCAGCAGCGCCAAAACCCCAAACCCTGCCCTGACAGCGCCGCCGGGGACCGCCTGGACACCCGTCCCCTCCACGCCGCGCTGCCGGGCAGGAATCGCCGCTCTCCGCTTATTATTCCGCGGTAGCGCCGGGCGCCGGCACGTCTCTGCCCCTCTCGCGGAAGAGCTGCTTTGCCTTGTGCGAATCCCCACGGATTTTTAAGGTCATTCTCCAGCATGTCGGAACGCCGCCGCCTCCTTCCCATGCCGACGATCTTCGGCGCCGAGCTCTTCCTCGCTGCCTCCACCACCTGTTTGGAGCAGCCGGGGCGTTGGGGGGCGGTTCCCCAATCACCCACTTTTGGGCCAGAGCAGAGAAGCCCACCCCATGGTGGGGTCTTTATTTTTTTTTTTCTTGAAGCTCTTTTTTTTTTTCCTTGAAGCTAATCAAATCGTGACTGTCTAGTGATTACCGCTAATTAGTAGCCTTCATTAGCGGCTCCCATTTTAGATTTGCATATGTTAGACCTAAGTGGTTAACGTCGGGTAATGTGGTTTTTCTTTGCGTGCAGATTGCTCTTACATGTGTTGTATTAACTTCTTGACTGCACATCTGCTCCAAAACCCTCCCCGGGCGTGTTCCGTGCACCGCGCGCACGTGGCACCGAGTGAGCGCGGCAGCGGAACGGGATTTCGGGGGGCGGGTGGGGGGGGCTTTTCCAGCTGGGGTGCTGGGGGGGGGCGTTTCCCTGAGACCCCTTTGCGGGTGGGCGCCTGCAGCGAAGGGAGCTGCGGCGTCGGCGCGTGGCCGGGGAGCTGCCGGGGCGGTGCCGATGGGAGAGAGATGCTGAAGCGCCGGCGCAGCAGATGACGGTGCCTTTCCCGGTGCCTTTCCCGGTGCCTTTCCCGGTGCCGGAGCTGGGGGGTGGCGCCTCTGGTACTCAGGGACCACCAAGATCTTGCGCCCGCTCTAGGTCACGCGTGCGCGGGAGCAAGTGGATGACATGGGGGACGCACGCGACCACCGGCCCCTTCGCTCTCGTGCCGCCAGCACCGATCCCCGCCGGAGCCGCGGGCAGAGCCGCAGGCAGAGCCGCAGGCAGAACTGCAGGCAGGGCAGCACGGTTCCTGCTGCAGCTCCCCCCATCCCCAGAGGGGCCCCGAGATTCGCCTCTTCCTCCGCTGCCATCCTCTAGAAGCGGCTCCGGCTCCTCCGCCAGCCGATGCCAGCGCCGTCCCCCTCCCGCCCTGGCTCCCGTCCTCTGCTCGGGAGATTTACAGCCCCTTCCCAGCACCGCCGCGCTGCGTTTAGATTAATAAAAGTTATTAAACCCTGCTCCGGCTGCGGCCCGGCTGCTGCCTCCATCCCTGCGCGGCAGAGCCGGCTCCAGGTCCCGCCGAGAGGCCGGGGCATGTTCCCTTCTCTCCTCCGCAGCTCATTTTTCTAAATTAAGGCCGGAGTGAGATAAAAAGCCACCTGGCTGCCTTTTATTTCAGGAAACGCTTTTTTTTTTTTTTCCTCCCCTTTTTTCCTCGGGTAAATAAATCGGGCGCTTGCAACACGGAGCCTCTTGCCTCCGGGACACGCGGAGGTGCCGACCGTGGTGCCGGTGGGCTGAGGTGGGCTCTGCGGTTCCCCCCGGCTGCACTGGGCAGAGGGGGGGTTCACCCCATTCATGCGACGGCGGCAACGGGACGGTGCTCAGCGTCGAGGCTGCTGGCACGTGGGTGCCACACTGAGTCCTCGTGGGGACACCGGTGACGCCGGCGGTGACGCTGGCTGGGTACCCAGGGAGGCACCCAGGGGACCCCGAGCTGCTCGGCAGCTCGTTAAGTTTTCATTAACGAACGTGCGTGAATTTATAGGCTCGCTGCTGGGAAGGGAGCGGGTGGCCCGCAGAGGGGGTTTCCCCAGAAAGGGCTGCTCTGTTATGGAGGGAGGGATGGGGCAGGAGCCGGCCTGCCTGCTCCTGCCTGCTCCTGCCTGCACCATCGCTGTCGGGCGCCCCAGGGCTGTGGGTGCAGGTTTGGGGGTGCACGGTCCACCCCAAACTGGGAGAAGCGGGATCCCTGCCCACATCCCACACCCCAACCAGCACCCACCCTGCGGGACATCGGGGTGGTGGCGGGTCCCCGCACATCGATGGGACACCCCCCCCCCCCCCAACCCTGACACCCCCCCCCACCCTGTTTTTTCCCCCTTTTCTCAGGACACCCAGAAGGCAAAGCAGTTCCTGCCCTTCCTGCAGCGCGCCGGCCGCTCCGAGGCCGTGGTGGAGTACGTCTTCAGCGGCTCCCGCCTCAAGCTCTTCATGCCAAAGGAAACCTGCCTCATCACCTTCCTCCTCGCAGGTGAGCCCCCGGCCCCGCGCAGGGCCACCCCTCAGCATGGCGAGGGGGGGTCCTTCCCCCCTCCTTGTCTACACGATCCTCCCTCCCCCTCCACATACCTGCGGGTGACATTAAGGCTGATGCTGCCAAACCTTGGGGGTTAATTGGGCTGGGGAGCACTAATTGGAGATGTTTAGAGGGTTTGGGTGCTGGAGGGGGGGTCTTCCCCCCCCAACCCCGCTGTGCCCCCCACCATGTGCCTCCTGCACGTTTCAGTGCCCCGTGGTGTGGCTGCTCACCCCCTCTTCCCTCCTGGTGGGTGCAGGCAGGGCGAGCAGGGTGCTCCTCCCGCAGGCAGGGTGGTTTGGGGGGTGATTTTGGGCGGGGGGGGGCCTGGGAAGGGTGCTGTCCTCCCCCAAAACTGGGGAGCCGGGCGGTGAACCCCAGGAGCATCACAGAGATGGGGGAGGAAGGCGGTGGGATGGGGACACGCGGGGACGGGTCTGAGCATGAGCTGAGAGAGGCGTGTGGTGGTTTTGGTAGGTCCTACAAAAATAGCAGAATTTCCCCCCCCCCCCCCCCCCCAACTAAACCAACGCCAGTTGCGGTGCGGATTTGAGCCAAAGCTTCGCCGCGGAGCATCACCATCCCCGGGGGTTTGGAGGTGCCACCTCCCCGGTGGGTGAGCGGCGCCGGGGTGTCCCCCCAGCACGGGGAACCCCGTTACCGGGGCGAGCAGCGGCTCGCGGAGCCGGATCCCTCGATGGGAGAGGATGTGGGGCGGCTCATCCCTCGCTCCCGTTTCTATGGCGATAACCGTGTATGAAGGATGACCCTGAACACCGATCGTTCACAACTTGGTTATGAAAAATTCAATAAGCATATAAATAGATCTTAGATGGGGATAAAACCACCGAGGTTGCTGTAAGCAGCAGCTCTTCCCGCTCCCACCAATGGAATATTTATCTGAGGGGGGGGAGTGTGGGGGCCGGGATGGACTCGGGGAGTCTTTATCCGTCGCTTTATTCACCCGCTCCGCCGCCCCCCGAGGCCACCGCAGCACCAAGGGCTTTGCCACGGGCCCCCCCCATCATCACCCGCAGCCCTTTCCCCTCGCACCCCAAAGATGCAAATCCCTGACCCCTCCCCCATCTGCCGGAGCTCCGTGGCACCGTAGGACGCGTCCAGCGCTTCCAGGGACCCCCAGTCCCACCTGTGACCGTCACCATCACCTTCCAGTCACCAAACCCGCCCCCCCCTCCCCCGTGCTGGAGCGGTGCCAGGGCCTGGGGACAACCCGTGGCCGTGGCCCGAGCACGAGTGTCCCCAGCCCTGCTCCTGCCGTGTGGGAAGCGCGTCCTAAACCCGTCCTTCTGCGCGCGCTTGTGCGTATAAATAGTCACCCAGTCTTATTTATAATGAACCATTCTTAAAGTCAGCTGCAAAAGACGGGGAAACGAGACTCCCCCTTGCCTGCGACGGAGACGGTAAAATTTTAAGAAGCGATAAAACTCCCACGTGCTCAGGGAGGAGGAATTTAGGTATATATTTAAATATTTCTGGTTTAAAAGGCTGCCGCTGGCTCCGGCCGCCTTCCCCACGCGGGAATCCTGCCGCAGCTGGTGGCAGGGCACGGCCCGGCGCAGCCGCCGGTGTCCCCCCCCGTGGTTTCGGGGCCCCCCGTGATTTTGGAGCCCCCAAGATTTCGGGCACCGCATCAGGGACGCGTCTCCCACGATTTCGGGTCCCCCACAATTTCGGACCCCCCACAATTTCAGGTGCCGTGTCATCCCGCCAGCACGCTCGGAGACGCTCCCCTCATGATTTCAGGCCCCCCATGATTTTGAGACCCCCAGGATTTCAGGTGCCGCATCGTCCCACCAGCACACTTGGGGATGCTCCCCCCATGATTTCAGGCCCCCCATGATTTCGGGTGCCTAGCATTGGGATTTGCTTTGCTCCCCGTGCTTGAGCGGCCCGTTTCAGGGGAATCGCCATTCCCCATCCTCTTCCTCGCCGGTGGGAGACGCTCGGGTGGGGGACGGCCACCCCGGATCCCACGGGACCTCCAGGGCACCGGCACCGATTAATCCCCTTGGCAGGGCGGGATGAAGAGGCTCCCGCCCGGTTAAATCCCCCCCATCCCTCCCGGTGTTCCTGGCCGCTCGCGCTGAGGCTCCGGCTCGGCCTTTCCAATTATTTTTATAATTTTTAAATTAAAGGGGAGGGGGCGGGGAGGGTGCTGGGGCGGCCTGGAAATGGATGGCTCCGGGGAGAGCTCCGGGGGGAGCGCGCTCGCTGCTGGTTATATTTTATATTTAATCCCCGTTGCTGTGGAGACCGCCGGGCTGTCGCCCGCTTCCAGGGGCTGATTTTGCTCCCCAAAAGTTGTGAATAACCCCCCCCTCCAACCCCCCAGCCCCACCTGCCTCGGGGGGGGTGATAGGGGGGGACCCGCTGCGGCCGAGGGTGCCTGGATGGGTGCTGGGGGCACCCGTGGCCTGAGTGACCCCCCCGGCCACCTCCCTCAGCGGCTCTGCACTGTTGGAAGTGGGCGCCGTGCTCGGGGGGGGAAGATTTTGGGGAGCCGGGTGCCCGTGGGCAGCTGCGGCCCCCTGGGAATGCAGCTGCACCCCTCGGCACCAGCCTCTGCGTCTCCTGGGGTGTCCCGCCTCGCCCAGGACCATCCTGCGTCGCCCAGGACCATCCTGTGTCACCCAGGAACATCCTGTGTCACTGAGGGTCATCCCATGTTGCACAGGAGCACCCTGAGCTGCTCAGGACCATCCTGCATCACCCAGGACCATCCCGTGTCACCCAGGAGCATCCTGCATCACTCAGGGTTATCCCATGTTGCACAGGACCATCCTGCATTGCTCAGGACCATCATGCATCACTCAGGGTCATCCCATATTGCACAGGAGCACCCTGAGCTGCACAGGATCATCCTGCATCACCCAGGAGCGTCCTGCATTGCACAGGACCATCCTGCTTTGCACAGGACCGTCCTGGTTCATAGGATCATCCTGCATCGCCCAGGACCATCCTGCATTGCTCAGGGTCATCCCATGTTGCACAGGACCATCCTGCATTGCAAAGGATCGTCCTGCATCACCCAGGAGCATCGCACTTTGCACAGGCCCATCCTGATTTGCACATCCCAGAGCCCTGGCGTGCTGAGCCAGGCTAGTGGTGCTGCTGGAGACGCTTCTTGGGTGTCAGAGCAAAGTGTCCCGCTCCCTTCCCGGCCCCTTAGTGCAGGGGGAGGCCGCAGCGGCTCCTGCTCTGCCCCCGCTCTTCTCCGGGGAGACCTTCCCCAGCCGGGGCTCGCTAATCAAGCTGTAGACATTAATTACAGGCTAAAAAGGCAGGTAACATGCCAATTAGCAGGGAAGATGACGCGCCCCTTCTGTCTTCCCCGCTGCAGACCCCGCACATCTGCCAGCGTGGGTATTCCTGGGATTTGGCCGGATTCCCCCCCACATCCCGACAGCAGCGCCAGCGCCGCCGATGCCACCGAGCTCGCTGCGTTGGCCCTGTCCCCTCCTTGCCCCGGCACTCGGGGTGATTCACCCCCAGTTTCTCCAGCCGGTGGCAAATCTTAAAGCATCCTGGGGGTGCAGCCCCAGCGGAATCGGGGTGGCCCCTTCCCCTGCGACCTGCGCTCACCGGGGATGGAGGTTTTGGGGTGACCCTGAGCCCAGGAGGGGGCTAATAATTTGAATAATTTCCCAGCCCCTGCTGGCACCTTTCCCAGCTGCCCTGGCACACTGGCACGGTGGGTGGCACTGATGGGCGCTTTGGGGGTGCCACCCCCATCCCCGGCCACGCCCCCGGGGCTCCCTGAAACGCTGCTGGGGAGCTGCTGGTGCCCGTCACCGGGACGGGGGGGCTGGTGCAGCTCCCAGCTCGTGGCGCTGGGAAATTAAACTTTTACCCTGACTCAGGCAAAGTCAGTTATTAAGCAGCTCTGCCTCTAATGAGCCCTGATCAATTATTTAGTGAAACAGCTAATGAAAGGGCAGGTGCCTTGGGGGGGGCTCCGGGACTCCCCAGACTTTATTGGGGGGGGGGGGGGGGGTCGCTGCGGTGAGCTGCTGGCTGCACCAGGAGGGTGAAATGGTGGTGAGAGGAGAGGGGAGAAGAGGGGGGTCCTGCTGGAGGGGAGCTGAGCTAACAGGCAGAGGAGTGGGGTGGCCCCCACCTCCAAACGTTGGCACCCCGGGGGGAGCCGCAGGCCTGTGACAGCGGAGCCTGTGTCTGGGTGAGCCCCACTCCGTGGTCCTGCTCTGTGGGGGTCCCAGCTTCGTGGGGGTCCCTGCTCCATGGTCCTGCTCTGTGGGGGTCCTGGCTCCATGGGGGTCCCTGCTCTGTGGGGGTCCCAGCTTCGTGGGGGTCCCTGCTCTTTGGTCCTTCTTTGTGGGGCTCCTGGCTCCGTGGTCCTCCTCCATGGGGATCCCTCCTCCATGGGGGTCCCTCCTCGTGGGGGCTGCTGCTCCATGTCCTGTTCCATGGCACCCCAGAAAACCATCACCCCCCACAGTGCTGCTGGAGCATCCCCCAAGCCTCCAGCCCTCCTCCCAACCTCCGCTCGCCCCCACCAGCTGGATTTTAGGGTGCCCTCTTGACTCCCCCCAGCTCCAATACAGCACCCACATCCCACCCTCAGCCCCCCTCCCTACCCGCCTCAATGCCCACCCCAGGGCACCCACTGCGAGCACCGGTGCCGGACCCCGATGAAACAGGGGGGTCTCAGCCAGTGTGGGGGTGTCCCTAGTTGGGGGGGGGTCCCAATGTGGGGGGGGTCGCAGTGTGGCTGAGGCGTCTCTCCCCCTGGGCGTGCTTTGTCCTCCCCCGGCGCGTACCCCTGGGCTCGCTTGGTTTTGGGGGGCCGACGGGGACATCTGGGGGTGGGGGCTCCTGCGCTGCACCCCACGGCGGGGAGGGGTTTCTCCTTGGTTAATTAATTAATCACCAAAGTAATTGCATCATATAAAATAAGGCAGGCGGATGCTGGGCGGCGGCGCGGGGAGCTGCAGTGGCCGGTGCCAGCGACCCGGGTTTGGGTTTCACCCTCCGGACACACTCATGTTCTTTTTTTATTTTTCCTACTTTTTTTTTAATTGATTTTCCAACCGCTGCCATTCCCGGGAGCCTCTCTCGGTGCTCCTGAGCGGAGCAGGACCGCGGTGCTCGCCTGCTCTCTGCCCACTCCGCACGGTGCCATCACCCGTCGCTTCGAGCCAGAAATATGAGAAATAGCTGCATTTTATCAATGCTTTCCTTTTTTTTTATATATATCAAATGCAAATGAGCATCATAAAGACGGGTCCCTTGTAACTGTGACTTCAGGGATGCTCTCAGGGGAGCCTCAACCCGGCTTCCCAGCTAAAATATATACGTTGGAGGGCTATAAATATATGCAAATAGGCGCTAATTTAATCCCGGGTTTCGCTTTCCCGGCGAGACTCTGCAGCCTGACGCCTTCTCGGTGCGGGGGCCGGCGGCACCGTTACCGGGATCCGGCCCCGGTGGGGTGGGGGCGAGGAGGGCTGTGACCCGCAGCCGAGCAGCCCCAAAGAGCCACGTCAGGGCATGTATCTGCTTTTGGGGGAAAAAAGGGGGAAATGGAGGTTTCTGTGTGAGTTGCAGGGAGTGGCGGCAGCCCCCCGAGGTTGTGCCCGCTCCAGGTTGTGCCCCCCCACCCCAGCGCACCCTGCGTTGGATCAGAGACCCCCCCAAAGCCCTTCCCAGCCAGAATTTTCTTACAATACTTCAACTTTTGGGAACTGATGTATTTTTACCACTATTTTTTTGTTGGTTTACCTTATTTTTTCACCCCGGCCGCTTGCAGCGGTGTTGGGACACGGTGACCCGAAAATCTGGGGTCTCCGGGCAGGGGGTCCCCGGGCAGCCCCCCCAACTCTGGGCTGCGTTAGCAGGAGCCAGCCCGGTTCGGCAGCACCCGGCCACCTCCCGCCTCCCCGCTGCCGTCTGTTTCCCTGTTCCCAGCAGCCTCTATTTTGGTAGGGACTAGTGTTAAAAATACGCCGCGCTCCCACACGGGCTCTGCGGCAGCAGCCAAGTTGCCATCACGACTCGGAGGCTGGCCGCGCGCCTGCCAGCGCCGGGGAAGAGGCAGCGGCAGCCCCCCGACATCACCGCCAGCCCCCCGGCAACACCACCAACCCTCAGCATCAGCACCAGCCCCCCGGCATCACCACCAGCCCCCCGGCAACACCACCAACCCTCAGCACCAGCACCAGCCCCCCAACTTAACCACCAGCCCCCGGCATCACCGCCAGCCCCGGCTCAGCTCCCCTGGTGACAGGTGTCATCGTCCTGCCCAGCGCTGCTGCTTGCAATGGCAGGATCCGGCCCAAAGCCTTTGCCCGCTGCCACCGTGCAGCTCCTCTCCTCCCGTCGGCTCGCCTCTGTTTTTCCCAAAATCCATAAATCCCCCCCCAGAGATCAATCCCCGACATTCGGCACCGGCGCAGGCGCTCCCGAACCGGTGAACCTTGTGTGGTGCTGTCCCTTCCCCCCCGTGCCCGTCACGGTTATGGCACAGCAAGGGGGGGAAAAACGCTGTTTTGAGCCCCAAAATCAGGGCTGGAAAAACCCCCACTCCAGGGGGGATGGGAAGTCGGGGGTAAATCCAAGAGATTTTCCATGGAGATATTTGGGAGAGGTTTTTTATGAGCTCCCGGAGGGAGGGGAGAGGCAGGTGATGCCGGGTGTGGGTTACCCCAGGATGCTGTGGGATGTCCCAGGGTTGCTGCAGGATACTCCAGGATGCTGTGGGATGCCCTGGGATGCTGTGGGATACCCCAGGATGCTGTGGGATGTCCCAGGGTTGCTGTAGGATACTCGGGGATGCTGTGGGATGCCCTGGGATGCTGTGGGATACCCAGGGATGCAGCAGGATGCCCTGGAATGCTATGGGATACCCCAGGGTTGCTGTAGGATACTCTGGGATGCTGTGGGATTCCCTGGGATGGAGCAGGATGCTCTGGAATGCTGTGGGATACCCCAGGATGCTGTGGAATACCCCGGGATGCAGCAGGATGCCCTGGAATGTTGCGGGATGCTGCGGGATACCCTGGGAAGCCCTGGGATGCTGTGGGATACCCCGGGATGCTGCAGGATACCCCAGGATGCTGTGGGATGCCCCAAGGTTGCTGCAGGATACTCCGGGATGCTGTGGGATTCCCTGGGATGCCCCAGAGATGCTGCAGGATACCCCAGGATACTGTGGGATACTCAGGGATGCTGCAGGATGGCCTGGGATGCTGTGGGATGCCATGGGATACCCCGGGGTACCCTGGAATGCTGTGGGATGCCCTGGGCTACCCCAGGATGCTGTGGGATGCTCATCCCCAGCCCTCAACCTCCATCCCTGCAGGGCCGGGGCCAGGGTGGCAGCACCCCCCCGCAGCCCGGCCACTGTGTCCTCCATCCCCGCCGGCGCCGGGCCTGGCCGCTCGGCAGAAGCCTTTGGCAGAGGTGATTTGTAGCCGAGTTCTTCCGAGAGCCCTGGGGGGGGAGCGGCGGCAGCCGCACGCTGCAGCATTTTAAACCACATCCCTCCTCTGCGCACATTAATACGTTACAGCTTCCCAGGGAGAGCAGCCGAGCAGCTGCTTCGGGTTGAGTTATTTATTTTTTTTTTAAAGCGCTGGGTAACTTTTTGCCGGGCTCGCTTAGCCGGTGAGCACCGAGCGTCCCCCTCCCTTCGCCGTACGGCAGCCGGCGGGTTTCTGGGGCCGAGCACGCTCATCCCATCCTTTTTAGGTTTATCCTTTTCCAAAAGCAGCTTTCACTCGTGTGGGTTTAGGAGGCGTCAGAGGCAGAGAGAGGATCTGAGCTGGCATCCTGAGCTGCTGCGCCGTCTGTCCGGGGTGGCAGCGGGTTGTGCCGGCGTCCTCCGGCACCACGGGGCCGACAGCCCTTCACCACGTTGACAAAAAGCTGCGTTTTGCTTTTTTATTTTATTTAAGGCCTCAGATGCTTCCTCAGCTATTTCTTCAGGTTTTCTTTAGAAAAGCTTGCCGCCGTGGTGCATAATGCCTCGCCGCCGCGGCTCCCTTCCCCCAACCCCTGCTCGCTCCGCGGAGGAGGAGGAGGAGGAGGAGGAGGAGGAGGAGGAGGAGGAGGAGGAAGGGAAGACACGCTCTTGGCAGCTCTGGCTCCTCATTTCCCCCTCCCAGCGCGGCGCTGGAGGATGCTCCTTGCCGGAGACCCGGCAGCGCCTTTGCCATGGCAGTTCGTTACCACGCTGCCGGTTTCCAGCTCGTTAACAAAAATCACTGGATTGCCCGCTCTCCCCACCCCATATTGCGCCGTGTTTCCCGAAATCTTCCCTTCCTGCCCCATTTTTTGGGGGGCAGAGGATGTCAGTGCCACCGAGGCCGGGGAGGGGGGGGGAGCACAGGCAGGGACAGGGAGTCCCTGTCACCCAGGGGGGACGCAGGCAGGGCTGGGGGCTGGCAGCTGCCTGCACTGTCAGGGCAGCGAAACTCCTGCCCGATTCCCTGGGAGGGTTTCGCTTCCCTCGGAGACAGTGTGGGGGGGGAGGCGGGAAAAGAGGGGGAAAAGGGGGTTTTGGCTGACAGCAGCACCGGGCTCTGCGGGCACGGGGATGGCAACGGCGGGGGGGGGTGAGGCGAGGGGACAGGGGTGGGGATGGGGATGGGGAAGGGGACTAGGATGTGACAGGGACAGGAATGGGGTGGGATGGAGACTGGGATGGGGATGGGGATGGAGATGTGACAGGGACAGGGTTGGGGACAGGGATGGGGATGGGGACAGGGTTGGGGACAGGGATGTGTCCTCCTGAATTGCAGCCTGGCTCCTGCACCCCCAGTCAGGGAGCAGAATTGGGGTGCAGGGGGCAGTGGGGCAGCTTCCCAGTGCTCCAGGCTCCTTCTCCAGGTGCTCTGGGGTGGGGTAACACACACACACACACACACACACACTGCTACAGGGCCTGTGAGCAGGCAGGGACCCCCCCAGCCCCCCCAGCAGGGCTGAGGACCCCCCTGGACCCCCACCCAACCCCACAGCAGGGCTGGAGACCCCCCCGGACCCCCACCAGCCCCCACAGCAGGGCTGGGGACCCCCCCGGCCCCTGCAGCCTTCAGCTAAATCATCATTTAACCATTTAATTGTCCTTGATTTCACCGGGTGCTTCTCATCCCCCGCACCTGCGCGGGGCGGGGACCCTCCCCAATTCCCCGACGTGGAGTGGTTGGTGTGGGGGGGGACATGGGGACATCACCCAAAGCTCTCCCGGGGTGACCCTGGGTGCTCCCGGCTGGAGCGGGGCGGCATTTTATCAGGCAGACGCTAAGTGTAATTCCCGGCACTTCATTAATAACGAATTATGTAAAAATAAAATTAATAATGCAGGAAATCCCAGTTTAATAGTGGGGGCCAGCGCAGGTGCTGGCAGCACTTGGCCAAAGGGGAGCCCGGGGTGGTCACCGGGGGGAGACTGAGTGGGGGCTGGGGGGGGTCCGGCTTTCTTTTTAAAGTGTCTTAAGTTTTAATTTTAAGGATGTTAATTTTTAATGAGGGCTGGGGGGAAGGCTGGGGCTCCACGTCCCCAACCCTGCTGGCTCATCCCAAGCTCGTCCCCAACCCCGCTGGCTCATCCTTTACTTGTCCCCGTGTCCCCAACCCCACTGGCTTGTCCTTTACTTGTCCCCATGTCCCCAACAGCCCTGGCTCTTCCCTTACTTGTCCCCATGTCCCCAACACTACTGGCTCATCCTTTACTTGTCCCTGTGTCCCCAACCCTGCTGGCTCTTCCCTTGCTTGTCCCCATGTTCCCATCCTCCCTAGCTCATCCCTTACTTGTCACCATGTCCCCAACCCCACTGGCTCATCCCCATGTCCCCAACCCTGCTGGCTCTTCCCTTGCTTGTCCCCATGTCCCCAAAGCCCCGGCTCGTCCCTTACTTGTCACCATGTCCCCCTGGCTCTTCCCTTACTTGTCACCATGTCCCCCTGGCTCTTCCCTTGTTTGTCCCCATGTCCCAGCCCCTCTGGCTCATCCCCTGCCCATCCCCATGTCCCCAACCCCACTGCCCCCAGGGCTGTCCTGGTCTCTCCCAGGAGCTGATCCCATCCCACCAACTCTCCGGTGGCCCCTTTTCTCCCCAAAACATCCCTTCCGGGTGACGCCCCCAGCCCACGGCACCTGGCTGAGCGCCGGCCTCCTCCCAGCACCTCACTCTCCTCTTCCTCCTCTTCCTCCCGCCAGGCATCGAGTGTCCCCGGGGAGCCCGCAACCTGCCGGGGCTGGTCCAGGAGGGTGAACCCTTCAGCGAGGAGGCCACGCACTTCACCAAGGAGCTGGTGCTGCAGCGAGAGGTAGGAGATGCGCGGCGGGGCCGTGGGACGCGCCGAGGGGTCGCTGAGCCGCAGCCGCCTCGTCCCCGCGCTCTGGGAACGCCGCGGGGCTCTGGGAAACGCCGCGTGGACCCGCCGATGGCACCAGAACCTCCCCCGGGCCGGGGTCGGCCCCGCTCCCTCGTCCGGGTGCCTCGTGGTGTGGCCCGAGCGGGGGCTGTGCCCGGGGGGCCCCGTCCCGGCGGCTCCAGGGTCCCGGGGCGGCCGCGGGGAGAGCGGGAGCATCGACGGGCACTTGCGGCCGCTCCGGGGGCGCCGAGGCCTCGGGTGTGCTCTGCCCCGACACCTCCCGGCCGGGGCACGGCGGGGGCAGCTCTGCCCTGCCACTGCACTGCAGTCCCCTTCACCTGATTTTTGGTTTTTAATTTTATCTTGTTTTATTTTACTTTATTTTATTTATTTATTTTATTTATTTTTATTTTATTTTTATTTTACTATTTTATTTTTATTTTTATTTTATTTTACTTTATTTTTATTTTATTTTATTTTACTTTATTTCGTTTATTTTTATTTTATTTTACTTTATTTTATTTATTTTATTTTTTATTTTATTTTTATTTTATTTTACTTTAACTTATTTTTATTTTATTTTATTTTACTTCATTATTTTTATTTCATTTTATTTTACTTTTTGTTTTACTTCATTTTATTTTGCTTCATTTTATTTCTTTATTTTTATTTTATTTTACTTTAGTTTACTCCATTTTATTCCTTTATTTCATTTTATTTTAGTTTACTTCCTTTTACTTACTTTTATTTTCTTTTATCTTATTTTATTTTATTTCATCTTATTATTTTTGGTGGAAATCAGTATTGAACCACAGCCTCTGCTCTCAACATGACGGTGGCTGTGGCTCCGGTGCGCTGCGCTTGGCTGGCTTGGCCCTGCCTCCGCATTCCTCCGCGCCACCAGTCCCACACTGGGGAGAACTGGGGCGGACTGGGGAGCACTGGGGACCCCAAACCCCCCCTCCTCGCTGGGAGCCAGGCTGGGCTGCGGACGCGGTGACCCCAACAATCCCCAGCTGAACGCCGGGCGAGCAGCGGGACGTGGCCACTGCCTTGAGGGTAAAGAGGGTTGGGGGGCAAACGGAGCCCCCCCCCCCCCAAGCAGCCACCGGGGCGAGGGCTTGTTCAGAGCCAGAGGGTGCTGGGAACGGGCTGCGGGCACCGTTGCAGCAGCACTGGCGAGGCAAAGCCCCCCCGTCCCACGTTGCGTGTCCCCATGGTGAGTGTCCCCACAGTGTGTGTCCCCACGCTGTGTCGCCGTGTCGGGGTGCAAGTGGGATGTATCGGGGCTCCTCTGAGCAGACAAGGGGGGCCAAGGTGGGGGGGTTGGAGGAGGACCAAGCCCTCTGCGGGGGTTTGCATTGCTGCCTGCGGGGCTGGGTGCAGGGTGGGTGCAGGGTGGGTGCACGGCAGAAGGGCAGCGGGTGCACAAGGTGGTGCAGGGTGGGTGCAGGGAGGATGCATCGTAGACGCGCAGAGGGCGCAGGGCGCATGCAGAGGGGATGCGGGGTGGATGTGTGGTGGTTGCACAGCAGAAGCGCAGCAGATCCAGCAGGGATGCACAGCAGATGCAGGGCTGATGCAGGGTGGGTGCAGGGTGGATGCAGGGCGGATGCAGGGTGGATGCAGGGTGGGTGTGTGGCGGTTGCACAGCAGAAGTGCAGCAGATGCAGTGCAGATGCCCAGTAGATGCGGTGGGTGGTGGATGCACAGCAGAGGTGCAGCGGATGCCCAGCAGATCCATGGCAAATGCACAGCGGATGCAGGACAGATGCAGGGTGGATGCGTCGTAGATGCACAGAGGATGCAGGGTGGATGCAGAGTGGATGCAGGACAGACACAGGACAGACGCAGGACACAGGACAGACACAGGACAGATGCAGGACAGACACAGGACAGACGCAGGACAGACACAGGACAGACGCAGGGTGGATGCAGGGTGGATGCAGGACAGACACAGGACAGACACAGGACAGACGCAGGGTGGATGCAGGGTGGATGCAGGACAGACACAGGACAGACACAGGACAGACGCAGGGTGGATGCAGGGTGGATGCAGGACAGACACAGGACAGACACAGGACACAGGACAGACACAGGACACAGGACAGACGCAGGGTGGATGCAGGGTGGATGCAGGACAGACACAGGACAGACACAGGACACAGGACAGACACAGGACAGACGCAGGACAGACACAGGACAGACGCAGGGTGGATGCAGGGTGGATGCAGGACAGACGCAGGACAGACACAGGACACAGGACAGACACAGGACACAGGACAGACACAGGGTGGATGCAGGGTGGATGCCCAGCGGGTGCGTGGCGGCTGCGGGGGGGTTGCGGAGCAGCAGCCCAGCGGCTGGGGGGGGGCAGGAGGTGGATTCCCTGCGGCTGCCCCGTGGCTGCCCCGTGGCTACCCGGCGGGCGCGTGGCCAACGCCGACGACCTTGCGTGGCCGCAGCCCATGCTCATTACATCAGTGACCCTGCAGGGGAGCAGCTTTATCTGCTCAGCCGAAAAACTGTAAATTACTTTCTTTTGATCTTCTGAAAGAAAAAATACGGAGGCGCAGGCAAGCGGCCTGCCGAGCACCCCGGCGGGGGGACAGGCGGCAGCTCCCGGCGCTCGAGGGCGGCAGGTTTGGGTGCGGATTTCTGCTTTTTCTGGCAATTCTGTGCCAGAATTCAAGTGCCGGGGCCGCATCCTGCCGGCAGAGCCGGGTGCTGGGGGCGGGGGGTTGGGACGAGGCTGGATTCACCGTGAACCTGCCTCCCCGTCTCTGCCTCCCCCTCCCCCTTCGGATTTCGCTCTCATTAAGGTCTTTGAGATTAAAATTCACGAACTCGGGCGACTTCTCTGATTGAAACTTCTGTGTCACCAGAGCGCGAGATCCATTTTGGGTAATTACGCCGTGATTCATAATTTCAATATAGGATAAAAAAATGCCCTCCGCAGCCTTTAGCCATCTCCCCGAGTGACTGTGGAGATAAAACTCTGCAATTTATGCGCAGATGACTTTGCTCTCCCCCCACTCTCACCCGGTATTTACACCCTCGCGTCGATAATTCCGTTTAAATTCGCCGTCGTCGCCCCGTTCGGCTTCGCCTCCTCCCCGTCGCGGCTGAGGGGTGCGGGAGTTCAGCCCCCCCCACATCGACTGTGGGGACCCTCATCTGGTCAAGGTGCAGCCGGTTCCTCCACCGGCTCGTGTGGAAACGGAGCAGGGGGTGCCCCTCGGTTTTGGGGTGTTGGGGGGGGGTTAAGTGCTGCTGTTTCTATCCTGGCACAAGCGGGGGGCTCCTGGCGCGGGGGACGGACGCACTGCGGTGCCGGATTGCAGGTGGAGAGGTGGCATCTTCCTCTTGCCCCATCCCGGGGGGCTGGGGCAGGAACTGGGCGGACTGGGTAGGAATTGGGGGGGGCTGGGGTACGAGCAGGGGGAGCTGAGATAGGAATGGGGGGCTGGGGCAGGAATTGGGGGGGCTGGAGCAGGAATGGGGGGGCTGGGACAGGAAGTGGGGGGGCTGGAGCAGGAATGGGGGGGCTGGGACAGGAATTGGGGGGGCTGGGGCAGGAATTGGGGGAGCTGAGTAGGAATTGAGGGGGGAAGCAGTAGGAGCAGGGGGTGCTGAGGTAGGAATGGAGGGGCTGGGGCAGGAATTGGGGGGGGGTGGGGCAGGAATGAGGGGGACAGGGGCAGGAGGAGGGAGCTGGGGCAGATGAGCCCGGCAGAGGCGGGGCTGGGGGGTTGCAGCACTCGGACTCACGCAGCCTCTGCGCCGTGGCCGGGTTTCCCCCGGCCTCCTCCTCCTCCTCCTCTTCCTCTTCCTCCTCCTGCCCAACACTGGGAGGGGACGGGGGCACTCTGGGAGGGGGCCTGGCTGGGGGGCAGGTGTGGACACACGTGCAGATGTGGGTGTGGGTGCAGATGTGGGTGCAGCTGCCAGGCAGTGCAGGCAGCTGTGGGGCTCAGGAACAGCGAGAGCCTGTGCCCACCCGAAACACTGCAGGTCAGTGGGCACAGGGACATGGGGAGAGGGACACAGGGACAGGGGGACACGGGGACAGGAGGATGCCGGGACACAGGGACACAGGGACATAGGGACAGGGGGATACAGGGATGAGAGGATACAGGGACGGGGGGACGCAAGGACAGAGGGACACAGGGACAGAGGGATGTGGGGACGCAGGAACAGGGGGATGCGGGGACAGAGGGACACGGGGACAGGGGGACAGGGGCATGTAGGCTCAGGGACATGTGGGGACATGGGGACACAGGGACAGAGGGACATGGGGACAGGGCGATGTGGGAACGCAGGGACACGAGGACACAGGGACAGGGGGATGTGGGGACAGAGGGACACAGGGACAGGGGGACACGGGGACAGAGGGATGTGGGGACAGAGGGATGTGGGGACACAGGGACAGGGGAACATGGGGACATGAGGACACAGGGACAGGAGGACAGGGGGATGTGGGGACACACGTACAGGAGGACGCGGGGACACGGGGACGCCTCAGGCACGTCCGTCCTTCGCCGCGGGCGGGCGGCTGCCATAAACCACTGCCCCGTGTCCCAGGGGCTTCGTTCTGCTTCCTCAGCGCATTCCCCCCCCCCCCTCCCCGCCGCTCCACCGCACCAGCCGGGGTCTGGCATGTCCCCGAGCCCTCGCTTGCCTCCTGCCTGCTCTCGGGGGGGGGTTCTGCCCACCTCTGCCTGTCACCAGGGCTGGGGGGGGGGGGCGGGGGGGGATCTGCCATCGTGATTTTCCTCCCAGCCCCGGCGTCCTGAGCTCCTCGGTGCCAGGGGTGGCCCAAGGGGTGTCGCGGGCAGCCGGGATGGCACACCATGGCATTTTGGGGGGGTGTTGTTGCCCCCCCCGCCTTCATTTTCGCCGCCTCCCCGGCTGCGTTTCTCCTTCCTGCGTCGCCCCCCTCAGTGTTTGGGCCCATCTGGCCTCGATGCACGTGGAATTTCGATCGCGGCTCGAACAAAGCCGCAGCTGCCGGCTCGACGCGAGCGGGGTCGGGGCGCTGGCAGGCACCACCGATGGATGGAGGGAGGGATGGATGGAGGGGGGGGGGGGGGGCGTGCTCCTGCTGGCCCCTGGGCCCCCCAAAACGTTCAGGATGGCTGTGGCGGCTTTTTTGACCCCCCCCAAGCCGGCGGCAGCCGCTGCGGTCTCAGATGGCACCGGGAGGAGGGTGATGCTGGTGGCGCCGGGGTGGTCAAACCTGGCTGGTGACCCCCCTGCCACACTGCTGCTTGTGTGTGTCCCCCCGCACCGACCAGGCCTGGGATCCCAGGGGGACAGTGGGGGGGTGGTTTGAGTGACCCCTCAACCATCCAGCTTGTGAAGCCACTGCAGTGCCACCAAGGGACGTCGGGCACTGGCGCTGCCGTCTCACAGCTTGGGCAAGGGCAGGGTGAGCCCCCACCCCCCCACCCCGCTGCCGGCTCCGTGCTTTGGGGTGCAGCCAGGAACCGGCGGTGGTTTTGGGGTCCAAATGGCCCTTTCTGCCCAGCTGCACCCCTCTGCCGCGGGGCCATTGGGGGGGGGAACCCCCAAATTCCATGCAAGTGCCCCGAGTTGGCAGCAGCTCGATCCCTCCCGAGGATGGTGGCGAAGTTGGGTCCCTTGAATAAATCAAATAATCCCCCCGAGGAGGGTTAAGGTGCCACAATTGAGGTGCCGGCGAGGGGCACCCTCATTTCAGGTGGTTCCTGCCACGGTGACCCCCCCACCCTGCGCAGTGCCGCTGCCCCAGCTTGGTTTTGGGGTTTGGTGCCCACCCAGTTGTCCCCAGACACAGTGAGGGGGGGGGGGCTTTTAAACTGTGACAGCCCCCTCCTGGGGTGCTGGGGGGTGGCAGCCCCCTCCTAGGGTAAAGCAGCATGAGGGGGGGTCCCGGGGTGCTGCGAGGGGGCTCTCCGGAGGGTGATTCCCTTCGGTTTCCATGGCAACCGGCTGATGGGGACATCCCCCCATCGTCACCATGGCCGGTGGCCAGGGCTGCTCTGGGCGGGGGTGGGGGGGGGGTGCTGGGCTTGCGCTGCTGCCCACGCTGGTCTCTTCCTGCCCACCCCCCCCCAACCCCTGCCTGCCCCTGCCAGATCTGACAGTGCCCCCCCAGTCCCTGCCAGACCCCCCCAGTCCTTCCAAGTTCCACCAGCCCCTGCCAGCCCCCCCAGGCCCTGACAGCCCTTGCCAGTCCCTGCCTGGCCCCCTGCCAGTCCCTGCCTGCCCCTGCCAGCCCCCCCACCCCCTGCCAGCCCCTGCTGGTCCCTGCCTGCCCCTGCCAGCCCCTGCCAGCCCCCAGCTCTTGCAGCACTGCAGCAGTCTCCAGCCGGGCAGTGCAGCGGGAGCCGTTCCCGCTGCCGGATCCGCAGCTCGGGGCCGGTTTCCCTGCCAGCGGCGGGTGCGAGCGGTAATTTTAGAACAGGGTCAGGCCTATATTTTTAGAGCGGGGCTGGCATTTGGCTCTCGCCCTCCCTGAGCACAGCCCGGCGCGGGCAGGACCTCATCATCCTCCTCCTCCTCCTCCTCTGCCCGCGTCCCCCCAACCCCTCCAGCCCTTTGAAGGTTTCTCTCTCGGCGATCCTGGCTGCCGGCACGTGCCGGGTCAGGAGGCTGTTAAACTCCTCGGCTAAACGCCCGAGTCCTCCAAGAACTGAGCAAAAAGGAGCCTTTTTCTTTTTTTTTATTCCCCTTTTCCCCCCACCCCTGTCACCCTTTTCACTCGTGCACTTCAAACACGGGGGTTTTAGTGCCAGAAGCAAACACGGGGACGGGAGGTGACACCCCAGACCTGGCGGGGGCTGAGCTCCGAGGAGGGGGTTTGCTCCTCAGTGTGTCCCAGGGTGGGGGGGGACACACGATGGCACCCAGCTCTGTGCCTGCATGTGCCACCTTCACACCCTGTCCCCAACCGTGTGGCGGATGTGCCGGCGACGTGTCCCCCTCCCTGGGGCCGGTGTTGGCATGACGCTGGGGCACGTTTCTGTGCACCCCCCAATCCGGGGGGCCACAATATCAGCTGCCTCCATCCCCGCTCACCCCAGTTGGGCAGCGGGAGCGAGCTGGAAACCGTGCCGTGCCGTGCCACCCCCAGTGCCAACACAGGGATGCCCCAAGCACCGACACCCACAAAAACCTCAGGGTGAAAAGCTCGGCCTCGCCAGGAAAACCACCCAGGGGGGTGCTGCCGGCTGAGCTGGTGTCACTCCGGCGTCGCTCCAGCTTGGCCGAGACTTCCCAGATCTGACTGAGGAGGGGAATTATTTCGTGCTGGTAACGGTCCTGCCCCCTCCGGTGACCTCTCTGAGTCGTTCTGTACAATTTATTTCATAGATTTATTCCTTTACGGCACCTGGGGGCACAGGGGGGCTTCGTTATTAGCAGGTGGTGACGGGGTTTAATGACTCCGCTGGTGGCTTGGGGTGTGTGGCTGCGTGCTGCGGGGGGGGGGTGTGGTGCCTCCTCATCACCGGTACCTGGCACTCCCCCAGGGCAGGACACCCATCCCGGGGTGGGGGTTCCTTCCCGCGCACACCCCGGGTCCCCCCAGCCCTTCTCCTCCAGGGTGAGGAGTCCCCACTTTCCCCCAAATTTTAGGGCCCCAACAGGAGTCGGGGGGGAGGGGAAGTTGGGGAGGGCAGCAGCTCACCCCCTCCCCTCGCTGATGGAGAGAAAAGCGATGGGCAGCGCCCGGGCATCTGTCACAAAATCCTCGCTCTGAGGCTCGTTGTGCCCTCCCTGACCCCCCCCACGTGTGGGGCAGCACCTCGATATCGGCTTTATAAATCCCCCCCCCAGGACAGGGGGTCCGGGGTGGGGGGGGGGGGTAGTTTGTTCCCATATCGATTGCCTTGTAACCCAGATTTTTTCCTTTATCATTACGGTTTTAATTAGAGGCTCCAGCTGCTGTGTCAGCAGTTTGCGGGAGCCCTGGAGGCCGCGGCTCTGTGCCGAGCTGGGAAAGGGCAGGAGCTGCTCTGCGGAGCAGGCAGAGCCTCGCTGCCTGCATCCCTGCCCACATCCCTGCCCCTCGGCACCGCCTGCCGTGTGCCACAGGGCTGGCAACAGTCCCTGGGTGCTGCCGAGCCTCTCCCAGGGGTGCAGGGAGCCGGAGGCCTCCGGGAGAAGCAGCTCTGGCCTGGGCGCTGGCAGAGCTCGTTAAAAAACGAAACGAGCCTTTGGCAGCCAGTCTCGGGCCTCGCTCCTTGCCGGAGCCTTCGAGAAAAAACAGGGCTGGAGAGCACGGACTGAAAAGCGGGAGAGTGTCCCCCCCGAGCACCCCCCGAGCACCGCCTGAGCATCCCCGAGCACCCCCTGAGCATCCCAGAACATCCCTGAGCATCCCAGAGCACCCCCTGAGCATCTCTGAGCATCCCAGACATCCCTGAGCACCCCCTGAGCATCCCAGAACATCCCTGAGCATCCCAGAGCACCCCCTGAGCATCTCTGAGCATCCCAGACATCCCCGAGCACCCCCCGAGCATCCCAGAACATCCCTGAGCACCCCCCGAGCATCCCAGAACACCCCTGAGCATCCCAGAGCATCCCAGAACATCCCTGAGCACCCCCCGAGCATCCCAGAACACCCCTGAGCATCCCAGAGCATCCCAGAACATCCCAGAGCATCCCAGAGCATTCCTGAGCATCCCAGAGCATCCCTGAGCATCCCAGAACACCCCCTGAGCACCCCCTGAGCATCCCAGACCATTCCTGAGCATCCCAGAGCATCCCAGAACACCCCCTGCACCCCCCCGAGCATCCCCCGCCTGCCACCACGTTCCCCGGGATCGAAGTCCCAGCGGCGGGGACTGGTTCTGGAATCATGGACAAAAAACCCGGCTCTTGCCAGGGCGTAGCGCTCCCCCCTGGAAGGCACCTCTCCTCCCGCAACATGGAGGAGCCATTTCAGGCCGCATAAACCACTGAAAAACCTCCCGGGTGATACCAGGCGCCGGTGGGTTGCCGTGACCCGAGGGGTGACCGTTCCGTGGCCACCCCAGTTCTGTCACCTCCTGGGGACGGGGACAGCGGGTGTGCGGAGCACGATGCTGGGGGGTTCCCGGCATCGCAGAGGTTGCGCCGAAGCAACGCCGGGCAGGTTGCCGCCATCCCATCCCACCCATTCGCCCCCCCTCCCCTTCCCCGCGTCGCCGCTCATGTTGTGCAAATGAGCAGCCTGATTTTGACAAGGTGCCTGATTTAATTACGTCGGCCGGGCTGCCGGCTTTCCCCAAGGTGCAGATTATTTTGCGGCTCTAACGACGCCAGCCATCCGCGGGGTCCCGTCGGGCTTTACCGGCGCGACACGGGGGGGCCCGTTCGCCCGGCACTGATGCGTTTCACCTCCGGGAACCGGACCGCGGCAAGCGGCACGTGGCCGCGGCGGGGAGGCCACGCGGATGCCGCCCCGGGGAGCTTCGGAGAAGCGTGGTCGCGCACCCCGAGTCCCCGACGCATCCTCCATCCCGCAGCCGATGGGTTTTCCCAGCTTTGAGGGAGGCACCCCAGAGGGGGTCCCAGCGCCAACACCCCCACACCCTCTTGACCCGCTTCGGCGTTAACCCAATTTAGGAGGTTTCAACCCATAATGCCAATTAGGACGGGTGCGGCGCAGCGGCGCGTTATGCAAAGCAGCCCCGGCAGTTGCTAAACTGTTTATGCAAATGGGCCCGGCAGCCGCCCGTGCTGCAATCCTAATTACTTGGGGCGGGGGAATGGCAAATAAAATCCTCTCCCCCTTTTAAAAAAAAAAAAGCGCTTGCCGCAGTCCGCAGTTCAGGCTTTGGGGGGGGGGTGGAAAAAAAAAACAAGCGGGAAAGCGGCCTGGCACGACGGCGGCAGCTCGGCTGGTGCTGGCACAGCCCCGCGGTGCTGCCAGGGAGGAGAGGGCAGAGGCAGGATGGTGCTGAGCCACCCGCCAGGTGGGACTCGCCGTGCCTCAGTTTCCCCACCTGCCCCCCCCCCCCCCGGGTGCAGCCCAGCCCGTGGCGTTGAGCTGGAGGGGAGCGGCGGCACGACGGAGGGTTGACAGGGATGTCGCCGAGCTTCTCGTTTCTTGGGTATTTTTAATCTTGAGAGGGACGTTGTCCGTCTGTCCGTCTGCCCGGGGCTGTGGTCTTGCGGGGGAGCTTTGCCATCAGGCCCCGGGGTCACGCCAGGCGAGGACGGGGGTGGGGACGAGCTGCTGGGCCCCGCCGTCCCGCGGCCAATTTGGCTTTGCCTTCGCCTCCTCCTGCTGCTGGCTACCCCGTGGGGAGGGTGGGTGGCCCCGGGGGGCTCATGGGGCTGGGGGGGGGCTCCCCATCCTTGCGAGCCAGTGGAGGAATATTACAAAATTAAAAATAATGAGTAATTCGGTGGAGAGCCCCCCTGCCACGTGCAGCCAGGGTGAGGGGCCTGGCGGTGGCCCCTGAGACTCCCACGGTGGCCCTGGGGACACGTGTGTCACCCGAAGGGGGGGGACACCCACGCCATGGCCAGGAAAACAGCCAAATTCCTCCCCATCCTCTTGCCTGCCAGGAGGTTCAGGGTATATTTTTAACGCGACGGCTTCGGCTGCTGCTGACTCACCGGCCCGGCAAAGCCGGTGGCCTGGTGACTAACCAGCCCCGGCTTATTTTGGCCAGGGGGAGGCTGGGGCTGGTAGCTCAGGTGGGCGATGGGGGGTTATCACCCCCGCCACGTGCCTTTTGGCACCCCGGCAATCCTCTGCCGTGGCGGCCGCGGCACCGATCCCAGCAGGAGCTGCCCGGTCGTCCGGGATTACCAGAAAAATCGCCCCGTCGGCGGAATTTCTCAATCCAACGCGCGTTTTGTCGGGCTCTGATGAATCGAGCCTCAAATTAACGGTCGTTAAATCTCCTGCGTGTTAAGTCCCTCCTCTGACAGCATCCAAAACCCCACCGGGCGCAACCGGCGACGCCAGATCGGAGGCGCGTTACAGCACGTTGCCGCCGCAAACCCGCCGAGCTGCAAAAAAAATAATTTAAAATAAATAAATAAATAAATAAATAAATAAACCCGCTCCTCGTCTGCAGCACCAGAGCCAAAAATATCCGCAGCAATAAGAATAATTAACGGGAGCCCCACGTCGGGTTGTGTGCCGAGCGGCTGCGAGCCCACGCTGCCAGAACGGCTGCCTGCCGCGGCGGCTACTGGCCCTGGGACGGTTGCCTGGTGGCACCGGGGTGCGGGGGGGGGACACCCCCCAGCGGGGGGGGGTTACCATGGACCCCCATAGAGCGGTGACCCCCCCCCCACTGCCCCGTCTCCAAACTGCACCCGCCAGGGCGGCCGCGGGGAGCGTCTCCCCGCGCCCCCCCCCCCCCCCCCCAGCCCAGGTCCCACCGCCACGGGGGTTTCTCAGCGGCTGCTGTGACATTTGCTTTTTTTTCCTGAAAGTACATATTCTTATTTAGTAAATATTTGCCTTTTTCCCAAGCCTGGCGCCTAATTATCGAGCTGCTCTTGCCGAAACCCGCCACCACTGTGCAGGCGGCGAAAAGGCCCCGACACCGCGGCATCGTTCCCCCCCCCCTCCCCCAGCGCCGCCTGAGCACCCCAGAGCATCCCTGAGGGTGGGTGGGGGTGAGCAGGGACGCGCCGTGGGGTGCCCCATGAGACTTTTGGGGCGCTGGCAGAGCCACCGGCACCCGCTGCTGGCACGTGCCGGCCCCGCCGGCGAGGTTGCCATAGAAATTATCCTTAACAAGCCTATAGGTTTTAATCACGGGATGCTGCAGCTGCCACGCGGCCCCCGCTCCCCTCCCGGCTGTTTTCCTCATTAAACCCCCCCTGGGATGGAGACCCGGCCGTTGGGGGGGGTTCACCGTGGGGGTACCCCCAGGCCTGCCAAGTGCCCCCCCCCCTGCACCCCAACATTGCCCCGCGTGCCCTTGCCGGCCGAGCAGCGAGCGGCGAAGCATCTCCGGCAGCTGAAATCTCTTGTTCTGCCCCCCCAAAAAAAAAAAAAAAAAAAGCGTGGGGGGGTGGGCGGCGGGCGGATGGCGTGTGTGTGTGATACTGGGGGGGGGGCGGGGGGAGCCCCGCGCTGGCATCGCCGCCCGAGCTGCCAATGAGCGGCGTTGATATTCCTGTCGCTCCCGTTTTCGCACGGTTCTGCCAAGCCGGTGACGCCGGCGCTGGCGTGGGGCTGCCTGCGAGTGCCCCCCCCGGCCCCCCCCGTACGCCCCGACATCGGCCGGTTGGCCTTTGGCTCCATCGCCCCCCCACCCCCTGCCAGCCCCCTGCCTGCAGATACGGTGCGAGATGCAGGCAGGAAAGTTTCCCAGCCCCTGGCAGCAGGGACCGGCCGGCTCCAGTGCGGTGGCACTGCCAGCACCACTGCGGCCCCCCCGGGCACGCTGCGGCCCCCCAAGCATGTTGCAGCCTCTCTACCCCCTCCCACTGCAGCCCCCCGGGCCCACTGCAGCCCCCCCTTTAATCGATCCCACTGCAACCCCTTGATAAGACTGCAGCCCCCCTGATTACGCTGCACCCCCCCCCACGCTGATCACGCTGCAGCCCCCCCCAATCCCGCTGCCGTCACTGCAACCCCTCAGCCTGAGCACGCTGCAGCCCCCCTCTTTGCACCGCAGCCCCCCACTCACACTGCAGCCCCCTCTTGCTGCTCCCGCTGCACCCCCCCGTCAAACTACAGCCCCCCTGCTCCTGCTGCACCCCCCCATCAAACCGCAGCCCCCCTGCTCCTGCTGCAGCCCCTCCACTGCACCACATTGCACCGCTCACGCTGCAGCCCCCCAATTGCTCTGCAGCCCCCCCCCCGATCACACTGCGGCCCCCCTGCTCACGTTGCAACTGCTCCATCGCATCACACTGCAGCCCCCCCATCACCCCTCAGCCCCCCCAATCACCCCAACCCCCCCCGACCACCACACCACCCCCCTGATCACCCCACAGCCCCCCAATCACCCCTCAGCCCCCCCAATCACCCCACAGCCCCCACCCCACCCACACTGACCCCGCAGAGCCTCCCCCACGCCCCACGCCCCCCCCTTGCTCCCCTCCAGCCCCTTTGGGTAGCAGTGGGGCCGATGATTTACTTGGGTGCTCTAATTTAAGGCTAAAATTAAAGCTAAAAAGCACTTCAATAAAATCAAAATGTCACTTCCAGCCCGGCCCCTCCTCGCTGCCCAATTCCAGGGGGTAATGGGACGGTTGAGGCGCGGCGAGGAGGAGTGCGGGCGTGCTGGCGGGGAGGAAGGCCCCCCCAGCAAAGCAGGGGCTCGGGGAGGGGGCTCACCCCCGGGTGTTTGCATTCGCAGTTCAGAGCCGGAGTGATAAAAGACGGGAATAAAGAGAAAAACCAGACGTACGTTGGGATAGAAACCGACCCGGATTTCACCCAAAAAAAAGCCTAAAAAAAAAAACCAACCCACCCCAGAACGTTCAACCACGATGTCTCCGCGTGAGGGCTCGGTGCCGGCGTGGGAACCGGTGAAACCGGGTGCTGGGGGGGGCGGGGGGGGGTCTCCCTGTCTCGGCTGGAGGTGGCCCATGGCCACGAGGACAGGGGGGTGATGGCACAAAGGTGGCCCCAGGGGCTGCCAATGGGCACCGTCACGCCCGGGGGGGCGGCATCTTGGGGACGCTGCTGCGCCCGGGGGTCCCCGTGTCCCCACCACCAGTATCTTGGACACCCTGTGTCCCCGCCACCAGCGCCTGGGGGTCCCCGTGTCCACACACAGGGGCAGTTCCCAGTGTCCCTGCACACCCGGGGGTCCCCGCACCAGCACCCAGGGCACCCTGTGTCCCTGCTGCCAGCACCTGGGGTTCCTGTGTCCCCTCAGCCAGCACCCAGGGCACCCTGTGTCCCTGCCACCAGCACCTGGGGGTCCCCGTGTCCTCTCAGCCAGCACCAGGGCACCCTGTGTCCCTGCCACCAGCACCTGAGGGTCCCCGTGTCCCCTCAGCCAGCACCCAGGGCACCGGGTGTCCCTGCACACCCGGGGCACCCCATGTCCCTGCTGCCAGCACCCAGGGCACCCCGTGTCCCTGCCACCAGCACCTGGGGGTTCCCAAGTCCCCACCAGCAGCACCCAGGGCACCCCGTGTCCCCACTGCCAGCACCCAGGTGGTCCCCATGTCCCCACCACCAGCACCTGCGGGTCTCCATGTCCCCACCAGCAGCACCCAGGGCACCCCATGTCCCTGCAGTCAGCACCCGGGGGTCCCCATGTCCCTGCTGCCAGCACCCAGGGCACCCCACGTCCCCACCACCAGCACTTGGGGGTCCCGGTGTCCCCACCATGGCGGGAGGGGGGGGTGGGGGGGGGGTGGCCTCCATCCCGACCATCTTGGAGCCGGGACCCGCTGCCGGGTGATTCATTCCCAGCTTTATCCTTTAATGGCGAATTAAGATTTTTTTCCCAGCTGGGGAACACATAAATCGGGGGGGGGGGGGGGGGGGAACAGCCCTGGCCCCCCCCAAAAACAACCCCTGGGGAGGCTGGGGGCAGGGGGGGCCCATCCCACGCACCCCAGCTTGGGGGTCCCACGGTGGGGGATGCACCAGCATCTTTAAGTGGGTGATGCCCCCCCACTCCCCATTTCACCCCACGATTCGGAGCAGCCCCCCCCCCCTCTTTTTCCCCCCCTCCAGCTCCCTCCATTTCCCTCCCCGCCTCCCCCTCCGCGATTTTTTGGAAGCTTTTTACTGCTGGGAAGACAAAAAAGCAGCAACAGAAAAACCCTTTCAGGCCGCGGGGAAAGGGGGGGGGGACACACACACACGGCAGCAGCCCCCCCACAACCCGCCGGCTTAACCCCTCAGGGACACGGCATTACAAATTTTGAACAATATTTATTAAAATACAAAAATACACTTGTTTTTTTTTTGTTTTTTTTTTTTTTGTTTTTTTCTCATTTGTTTCTGAGTACAGTCAGATCGTTCTGGCGTTTATATAGAGAGATATAGATATAGATATAACTTCTGCGTCTCCTTCCCGCCTTTAGCCCCCCCCCCCCCCGCGCCCCCCCCCCCCCCCTTCCCCGACTTTTTAATTCAGATTTGACACCCTCCGGTCATTTTTTTTTTTTAAAGCTAAAATAAGAAATTAAAGTAGTTCCAGTGCCCAAGAGGCCGGGGAGGAGCCCCGCCGCTGCCCGACCCTGTCTGTGCCCCCCCACACACCCCGTACCCCCCCTCCAAGCCCTTTGGGACCCCCCCCACCCCACCCCGAGGCACTTGCCGTCCCTGCCGGGACCCCCCCGGCAGTCACCTCGGCTGTTGGTGGCCCCCCCATCGCCGGGCTGAGTCCCCCGAGCCCTTAATTTCTCCCAGTCCCCCCCCCCCCATCATTCCATGAGCAGCCCTCGGGGTGGGGGTGGGTGTCCCCATCCTCACCCCCACCTGGGGAAGGGAGGGGGGGGGGGGGAATAAACACCACCCCCCCCCCCCAAAAAAAAAAAAATTAAAAAAAAGGACTAAAAATCGCAGCGTGTCGCTGAAGGTGGTCTACAATCATACGTCAGGGCTCCCGGGGGGGTGTCCCCCCCCCAGCCCCCCAGGAGCCTTAGCCCTGTGCCCGGTGACGCCGGGGCCTGCAGGATGTGGTGCAGTGGGAGAGGGGGCACGGAGCAGAGTGGGGGGGACCCGCTCCTCAGCGCCCCCCCCCGCCCAGCCGTCACCACCCCCCCAGCCCCCTCCCCCTGCCTGGGGTTCGGGGTGGGGGGGTGGTTGGTTTTTTTTTTTTTTCCCCCTTTTCTTGGGTTTTTTGTTAATTTTTTTTGCTTTAATACATTGCAGACGGCCATCCCCCCAGCCCACAGGCTGCACACCCGCCCCCCCGCTCCCTCTCTTTCCCTTCCCCGCCCCCCCCACCCCACCCCAAAAAAAAAAAAAAAAACCCCAAAATTAATTTCTTTATTGCATTCGGAAGATTTTGGCACCGCGCGGCGGCTCGGGCCGCCGTCCCGCTCCCTGCTCCGCCAGCGAGGGCAGCGCCGTGGGACGGGGGTCCGGCCGCATCCTGCCCCGTCATCCACCCCCCCAAAAACCTCCCCGTACCCCCGCAAAACCACCACCCCCCCCCCCAATCCCACCCGCCGGGCTCCTCTCTGCGCTCCCCGCTACGGCGTCTCCCCCGCGCCGCTGCGCCGCTGCACCGCGCACGGGGCCCTGCGCCGCTCCGCTGCCTGCAAATTTCTTTTTTTTTCTCTTTTTTTTTTTTTGTTTTTTTTTGTGGGTTTTTTGTTTGTTTGTTTGTTTTGTTTTGTTTTTCTCTCCCTCCTTTTTTAAATAGAACTTGCAAGTTAGAAAATAGTTTCTTTGTGGTTGGTTGGGTTTGTTTTTTTTTTTTAAATTTTAATATAATCTGCTTCTCTTTATCAGCCCATAGATTTAATATATAAGCATGTACAAGAAAAAAAAGTCTCTCCCCCACTCTGTACAAAAGTTGCTGTCTATTTTCCCCCCCCCCTTTTTTTTTTTTTGTAGTCGTTGTGGGGGGGGGGTGTTTTGTTTTTTTTTCCTGGTTTTGTGCATTCTATTGCATTTGTAATTTCGGGGGGGGGGGGGAAGAAAAAAAGCCAAAAAAAAAAAAAAAAAAGTAGTCATATCTGGGTTTCCTGTACTTTCTCCTTGGTGTGGGTCTGAATTATATAGGGTTCAGAGAGGGTGGTCCCGGGGGGGTGCAGAGAGTTCCCCAAGCTGTTCTCTGTCCAGTGGGCCCCGTGTGCCGGTTTGTAGGTGTTGTAGTTAATGTGGTCATGAATGGCGGGCAGGACGACCGCCCCCTCACCTGCGACGCCGGCGGTGGCCGCCGCGGTGGCCGTGGCCGCCGGCGAGATGTCCTCGTCCACCTGGATGATCTCGACGGTGCGGGCGGCCGTCACGGTGCTGCGTTGCTGGTGTCGCTTCCGGAGTTTGTAGAAGACGATGAGCATGGCGGCGGCCAAGAGCGTCACCGCCACGAAGCAACCGATGATGATCTTGGTGGTCTTCATCACCTCGTCCAGGCTGGTCTGCATCTTGTCGCCGGAGTCGGCGGTGGGGACCGCCACCTGCTTGGGCGTCCGCGTGGTCTGGACCAGGACGGTGGTGGTGGTGGTGTAGGCCGGCTGGTAGCCCGTCGAGGTGGTGGGCACGGGCTTGGTGAACTTGGGGGAGATGTCCTCCGGGGAGATCTCGGTGGTCTCCACCGTGACGGTGGTGAAGAAGCTGTAGTTGGAGGTGTTGAGCTCGGCCGTGCTCACGTTGAGGTAGGCCGAGGCGTTGGAGTTCCCCGCCACGTTGGTCACCATGCAGGTGTAAACCCCGGTGTCCGTCAACAGGACGTGGGAGAAGTTCAAGGTGCCGTCGTTGAGGACGGAGATGCGCGGGTGGCTGGACGCGTGGCTCAGGACCGTCCCGTTAGGCAACAACCACCTAACGGAGGACATGGAAGGAGTTCGGCACTTGAGCTCGGCCACCCGCCCCTCGGAGATGTTGAGGTCCATGGGGGCGTCCATGATGAAGGGCGCCGAGCACTGGAAGGAGGTCTGGTCCACCTCCACCAGGAACCTGCCCCGCATGTGCAGGGGGGCATGGCAGCGCCCGCAGCAGGTGGAGTTGGTGGGGATGTACTCCCGCAGCCACCACGACAGCCAGAGGATGTCGCAGTCGCAGTCCCACGGGTTGTGGTGCAGGTGGAGCTCCACCAGGTACCGCAGCGGGGCGAAGAGGTCGTGGGGCAGGGAGGAGAGGTTGTTGTGGGCCAGGTTGAGCTCCACCAGCGCCGTCAGGTCGTCGAAGGCGTTCCGCTCGATCAGGTTGATCTGCGAGTTCATAATCCAGAGCTTTTTGAGGGACTTGAGCCCGTGGAAGGAGCCCGGTTTGATCTCGGGGAAGTTATTGCCCGACATCTCCAGCTCCTCCAGCCCCACCAAGGGCGTCAGGTTGGGCATGTCCTTGATGTTGCACATCCCCAGGTTCAGGTACTTGAGGTTGTACAAACCCTCGAAAGCCCCCTCGGAGATGTACTCCAGCTTCTTGAGCTCGCCCAGGTCCAGGCGCATGAGGGAGGGCACCCGGTTGAAGGCGTACGAGGGGATGCTCTCGATGGGGTTGTTCCTCAACCACAGCTCCCGCAGCTTGGAGAGGTACTCGAAGGCCCCGCTGGGGATGACGGTCAACCAGTTGTCGAAGAGCTCCAAGGTGTTGAGGCTGGCCAAGCCGTTGAAAGCCCCCACCTCGATCTGCCGGATGGCGTTCCGGCCCAACTGCAGCACCTCCAGGTGATGCAGGTGACGGAACGTGTCCGCTTGGATCATCTGGATGTTGTTCTCCATCAGGTTGAGGTACCGGGTGTTGGAGGGGATCCCGGGGGGCACCTCGGCCAGGCCGCGACGGGTACAAACCACTTTGCTGAACTGGTTACTGCAGGAGCAAACCGAGGGGCAACTCTGGGCGCCGGGGGAGGCGGCGGCGACGGAGAGGATCCAGGCGTGTAGGGTCAGGTAGGAGACCAGGGCAGCTCTCCAGGCGCGGCGGCGGCGGTGGTGGTGCACAGTTACCTGCCACAAGAGCTTCATGATGTGGCACGTTCATCATTCACCATCGTCTGGGGATGTCGGCGTGAAAAGGAGAACTGGCTCAGGGCCCCCCCCCTCTCCCGGCTCCGACAAGCTGGGCCCGGCTGGCCGGAGTTGGGGGGAAGGAGGGAAGGGGGGGGGGGGAAGGGGGGGTTGAGGGGCTGGGGAGCCGCAGAAGGAGATGGGGTGTGGGGAAAGGGGAAATGAAAATTTAGCCCCCCCCCCCCGATTAAAAAAAAAAAAAAAAAAAGCGACAATAGGTGCGGGGTTGGGGGGGGGGGGAGGAAAGAGGCGCCCTCCCGACGCTCGCCAGCCGTACCTACCTGGGGAAGGGGTGGGGGGGCTGCTCCGGGGGGGCTCGGCGCTGAGCAAAAAGGGGGAGCGGGGATGGGGTGGGGGGGGCCGGCTCCGGGAAAAAAAAAAAAAAAAAAAAAAAAAAAAAAGACAAAATGGCTCCTGGAGGCTGCGGTGGTAAAGGGGGGGGGGCGGCCCGGCTAAGCGGGGGCCTGGCAGCCCCCCACCGCGGCGAGCCCCGCCGCCGGCGCTGCCCGCACCGAGCCCCTCCGGCCGTGGGGCACCCCCGGCCGGCCCGGCATGGCGGCCCCCGCCCGCGGGGAGAGGCCGGGGGGGGGGAAGAGATGGAATGGGGAAAAAATGAGTTTTTTAAAAAAAAGGGGGGAGGGGGGGAAAAAAGGGGGAGAAAAAAAAAAAAGGAAAAAATTTTCAAAATTAAAAAAAAAAATGAAAATGAAGGTAAAAATGAAAAGCAGAAATTGAAATTGGAGGGAAGGGTGGGAATGAAAAGAGAGAAATGGAAAGAAAAATGAAAAATAAAATGGAAAGAAAATCAGAATAAAGGTTAAAAGATAAAAATGAAAAGTGAAATGAAAATAAAGGTTAAGGGTAAAAATGAAAAAGAAAATGAGAATTAAAGGTTAAAGATTAAAATGAAAATGAAAATAAGGATAAAAATTAAGGTAGAATTTAAAATAAAATAAAGGCAAAATTAAAAACGGAATAGAGAAGAAAATGAAAAGAAATTAAAGGCAAAATTAAGAAACAAATAAGGCAAAGCCGAAAACTGAAATAAAAAATAGAAAAATCAAAATCGAAAATAAAAATCAGACCCGAGGAGCTAGAAAAATAAATAAATAAATAGGTAAAAGCCCCCAAAGGAGCGGGGAAAGCCCCCCCCAGCCCGAGGAGGGGAAAGGCCAAGGCGGGGAGCTCTGAGGAGCGGGGGGGGGGTGTCGCTGGGGGCAGCCCCCCGGGGCGTCGTGTCCGTTGCGGGGTGGGGTGGGGGGGTGGGGGGGGGTGTGTGGGGGGGGTCCCGTCCACCCTCCCGCGTCTCCTCCTGGGTCCCGCGTGGGCCGGGTGTCGCGTTCAGCGGGCGCGCAGCGTGGCGGAGCGGGGGGGGGCGGCGGCGGCGGCGGCCCTGGGCGCAGCGGCGGGAGCGGCGGCGGGGGCCCCCCCGGGGCCGTCGGGCATCCTCCGGTGGGAGCGGGCGTGCGGGCCCCGCGGAGCCCGGGCGGCGCGGGCGGAGCGGGCGGCAGCCGCGCAGGCGGCTCGCTCATCCTTTTGTCCTTCAGCGCCAGCGCGGATGGATTGCTGACGCATCGCGCTGGGAGCCCGGCAGCGGCGGGGGGTGCTCCCCCCCCCCTTCACCGACACCCCCCCCACCTCCCCTGAAACACACACACCCCCTGCCCGCCCCCCACCCTCCCTCCCACCCCCCCCTCGAGCCCCGGTTGCTCCGGTTGCGCGGAGCCGGGAGGGAGGAAGGAGATTTCCAGGCTGGGGATGAGTTTCCTCCTCCTCTTCCTCCTCCCTCCTCCCGCAGCTCCGCGGGGAAAGAAAAAGGGGGGGGGGGGGGTTCTCAGCGAACCCCCCCCACCCCATCCAACCCCCCCCCCAACCAAGCGGCCCCGGACGGACGGACAGACGGACAGCTCGGCGGCTTTAAGGTGATGGGGGGGACGCGGCTCCATCCCACCCCCCCCCATAGAACGCAGCGCCCCCCCCCCTTGGACTCCCCCCCCCCCCCGGCCTCCCACAGGCTGAGGGCTGAGACCTGACACAAGCTGGGACATGGATGGAGAGGACGGGCCCGGCTCTGCTGGCGGGGGGGGGGGGGCGCGGGTCCGGCTCCGCCGCGGGCTGGGGAGTGGGTGATGCCGGATTTTTGGGGTACAAGCTCGCGGGGGGGGCGTCTGGGTGTTCTGCCCCCACCCCCCCACAACCCCCGATAATTAGCGCCAGGCTGGTAACGAACTCCTGGGGGTGGGGGGGGAACGCCAGCACCCCCGGGGTCCCTTGGGTGGCCCCCCGGGGGGGCGGGGGGGGCTGCTGGAGGGGGGGGGGGGTGGGCCGTGCTGAGACGCTGCGCCGTGAGCGAGTTTTAATTAAAGAAACGGGGGGGGCGGGGGGGCTCGTGCTGCTGGTTTGGGGGGGTCCTGCGTGGGGGGTGCCCCAGCTTGTGGGGGGGTGTAAAACCCACCCCAATTTTCTGTGGATTCTCTGGTGTCTCGAAGCCACGCCTGCCCCCCCCCCCCCCCGTGCGGGGGGCACCTCTGTGGGGATCGGGGAGGGGGGGGGGCTTGGGGACACCCCCGTGACACTCTCCTGTCCTTGCCGGGGTCACTGTCCCCATGTTGGTGACACATCCCCAAGGGGGGGGGGGGATGCAGAGTGAGCCCCCCCCACCCCCAAGCGATGCCCCCCCGGGTGCCTCCTGCACCCCACAGGGGTGTGTGTGTCCCCACCTCACATCACAGGGTGTTGGGGGGGGCACAGGGGACAGTGACCTTTGCTGGGGGGCCCCCCCCCACACGTGGGTGCTGCACCCCACGAACTGGAGGTGGCACCAGCATCCCTGGGGCCTCATCCTCCCCTCCCCCCCGCGCGGTGGATGGGGGGGGGGAGGCGGGGGGGGGTGGGTTTGTTTTTTAAAAGGTTACGGTGGGTTTGAGGGGGGGGGCAAAGGGCGCGATTCCCGGCGCGGAAGGTTACGGCGTCGTCAATTGATTCTCGTGGCACCCATAAAGCGCCACAAAAGGCCCAAAATTCGCCTCCGCGGCGTGGCCGGTGCCTCTGCCACGTGCCTGGGTAGCCACCGTGGCCACCAGCCGAACCGTGGTCCCGGGCTCCGGCTCCGGCCAGTGGAAGGGGCTACGGGAAGGCCATGACCCTGTGCCCATCCCCCGGTAGTGCCGGATGGCCACCGGCCCCGCTGCAGCTCCCGCTGGGGGCAGTTAGCCACTGGCTACTAACGAGGGGTCGCAGGCGCTTGTGCTTCGCTGCGGGCACCCATGGGTGCCGGCGGGGTGGGGGGGGAAATTGGGGGGCCAGTTTGGCCGAGGCGTGCACTGGGCAAACACACTGGGGGGGTTTGGCAACAGTTTGGGGGGCTCCCGGCTCCCTCCTCTTTCTCAGTGGCAGCTGAGCCCCCCCCCTGCGGCTGGGCCCCCCTGGGTGATGTTTTTGGGGTGCTGGGGTGGGGGCAGGTGGACCCCCCCCACTGTGGGCAGGGTTTGGGTGCTGCCCGGGGCGCCAGGCATGGCTGGGCCTGGGGGCTTCATCTGCAGCAGCTCCTGCCTGCACGGTGGCTCCTGCCTGCACAGCATCTCCTGCCCGCACGGCATCTCCTGCCCGCACAGCATCTCCTGCCTGCACGGCATCTCCTGCCCGCACAGCATCTCCTGCCTGCACGGCATCTCCTGCCCGCACAGCATCTCCTGCCTGCACGGCATCTCCTGCCCGCACAGCATCTCCTGCCCGCACAGCATCTCCTGCCTGCACGGCATCTCCTGCCCGCACGGCATCTCCTGCCTGCACAGCATCTCCTGCCTGCACGGCATCTCCTGCCTGCACAGCATCTCCTGCCCGCACGGCATCTCCTGCCCGCGCGGCATCTCCTGCCTGCACCGTGGCTCCTGCCTGCACGGCATCTCCTGCCCGCACAGCATCTCCTGCCTGCACGGTATCTCCTGCCCGCACGGCATCTCCTGCCTGCACCATGGCTCTTGCCCGCACGGCATCTCCTGCCCGCACAGCATCTCCTGCCCGCACGGCATCTCCTGCCCGCACAGCATCTCCTGCCTGCACGGCATCTCCTGCCTGCACAGCATCTCCTGCCCGCACGGCATCTCCTGCCCGCGCGGCATCTCCTGCCTGCACCGTGGCTCCTGCCCGCACGGCATCTCCTGCCCGCACAGCATCTCCTGCCTGCACGGTATCTCCTGCCCGCACGGCATCTCCTGCCTGCACCGTGGCTCTTGCCCGCACGGCATCTCCTGCCCGCACAGCATCTCCTGCCCGCACAGCATCTCCTGCCTGCACGGCATCTCCTGCCTGCACCGTGGCTCCTGCCCGCACGGCATCTCCTGCCTACACGGTATCTCCTGCCCGCACGGCATCTCCTGCCTGCACGGCATCTCCTGCCTGCATGGCATCTCTTGCCTGCACGGCATCTCCTGCCTGCATGGCATCTCTTGCCTGCACAATGCCTCCTGCCTGCATATGACTTTCTGCCTGCACGGCATCTCCTGCCTGCACGGTGCTTCCTGCCTGCACCCCCCCAGTACTGGAGGCAGCTCCAGAGGCCACCGACCTTGTCCCCTGCCTGCACTGCCGGGCAGGCAGCTCTGCGTGGGGCAGGGGCTGCAGCCTGCCGGCACTGGCTGGTTTGCACCCTCCTGTTTGCACACCCCAGTTTCACACCCGTTTCACACCCCAGTTCGCTCTGGTTTGCACACTCCGGTTTGCTTCCAGATTCGGTCTCTGGTTTGCACACCCGGGTTTGCACACCCATTTGCTCTCTGGTTTGCACACCCCAGTTTGTGGAACTGGGTGCCCAGGAGCAGAACTGGGTGCCGTTGCACAGATCTGGGTACCCGTGGAGCAAAAGTGGGTACCCAGGAATGGAACTGGGTGCTCAGGAGCAGAACTTGGTGCTGTGGCACAGATCTGGTTGCCATGGAGCAGATCCAGGTACCTGTGGAGCAGAACTGGGTGCCCATGGAGCAGAACTGGGTGCCCAGGAGCAGATCTGGGTGCCCGTGGAGCAGAACTGGGTGCCCATGGAGCAGAACTGGGTGCCCAGGAGCAGATCTGGGTGCCCGTGGAGCAGAACTGCGTGCCCAGGAGCAGATGTGGGTGCCAGGGCGTGATGCCAGTGGCCAGACCCCACACTGGGGTGACTTTGGCCTTGCCCCACACCCACCCACCCCCCCCCGGACAAACTCCAGCGTGTCCAGACCTTCGCTCCACTGCTCGGAACTGCCGAGACGGAGCGTTGGTGGTGGGGTGGGTTGGGGGGGTGTTGAGCGGGTGCGAGAGGGTGCTGAGGGCCACCGTGTCCCTTCCCACAGGTGGAGGTGGAGGTGGAGAGCATGGACAAGGCGGGGAACTTCATCGGGTGGTTGCACATCGAGGGCCTCAACCTGTCGGTGGCCCTGGTGGAACACGCCCTCTCCAAGGTGCACTTCACCGCCGAGCGCAGCCCCTACTACAAGGCGCTGCTGGGCGCTGAGGAGGCCGCCAAGCAGAGGAAGGAGAAGGTGAGCACGGGGACGGGGACGGGGACAGGGACGGGGATGGGGACAGGGATGGGGACAGGGACAGGGACGGGGACAGGGACAGGGACAGGGCGGGTGTCCCCACCCCGAGGGCTGCGTCACGGCCCGCACGGGGAGCCTGGAGGGTTCCGGGAGCCCAAAGGGTTAAATGGAGGTGAAATGGCAGCAAACAACTGGGTAAGATGTTTTATTTGGGGTAGAAACAGCTGAAACTTGGGAAAGGAGAGTAAATGATGTGGTGTGTTATTGAGAAATGTGTAAAAATGTAGGAAAAGGGAAGGGAAGGAAAAGGGAAAGAAAAAGGGAAAAAAAAAGGGAAAAGGAAAGGAGAAAGGAAAAGGAAAAAAGGAAAAGAAAGAAAAAGGGAAGGGAAGGGAAGGGAAGGGAAGGGAAGGGAAGGGAAGGGAAGGGAAGGGAAGGGAAGGGAAGGGAAGGGAAGGGAAGGGAAGGGAAGGGAAGGGAAGGGAAGGGAAGGGAAGGGAAGGGAAGGGAAGGGAAGGGAAGGGAAGAAAGGAAAGGGAAAAAATAAAAAGGAAAGGAAAAGGAAAAAGGAAAAAAGGAAAGGAAAAAAAAGGAAAGGAAAGGGGAGAAAGACTCAAATAATCTGGATCCCCACCTGTTAGGGCCACACTGGGAGCCCAGAGAGTCCTAAAGGTTCTGTGATCCCCTCGGGTTAAATTAAGGTGAAACAACACCAACCAGCCGGTTAAAATGTTTTACTTGGGGTAGAAACAACTTAAATGTGGGAAAGGACCATAAGCGACGGGGTGTCTTATTGATAAATCTGTGAGAAAGGAAAGAATGGAAAGACAAAAAAGAAAAGGGAGGGAGAGAAGGAGAGTGAAAGAATCGTGATCCCCAGCCCGGGCTCCAGCGCGGTCTCAGGTCCCGTAATCTTGGGTGGTGGGTGCACCCCAGCGACGTTCTCTGTGGCCTTTTTAAGTTCATCATGGGCTGATTTGCATATTAGACCAGGAGAGGCGGGTGTCCATGAGGGACAAGGAAAAGGTGGAGGCGGGTGCTGGGCGTGGCCGGGGGATGGGCAGCACGAACCCTTTTGTCCAGTCAGTCGGTGGTCGCCATCTCCCCCCCCTTTACCTTTTCCTCAGGTTTTGTTTCTCGGGCAATTCTCCCCCATGAGCCCCATCTGGTGCCGGGTGTTTAACTCTCCTGTCCAGCTTTTCGCTCCTCTTGGGGGCCCTAGTCGTAAACTAAAGCGTGGGCCTTACCCCGAGCAGTTGGTTTTACTCCGTGTCCGTCTCCCCCCTTCGAGGCTTCTCTGGGGAATTTGGCTGCTGAGTGTGAGGGAGCGGAGCCGCGCGCCCTTCGATCCGCCCTGCGCTTCCCTCGCAGCTCAGCCCTTCCTTAAACCAGATCAGCCCTTCCTTAAACCGGATCAGCCCTTCCTTAAACCAGATCAGCCCTTCCTTAAACCGGATTAGCCCTTCCTTAAACCAGATCGGCACTCCTTAAACCAGATCAGCCCTTCCTTAAACCAGATCAGCCCTTCCTTAAATCAGATCAGCCCTTCCTTAAACCGGATCAGCCCTTCCTTAAACCAGATCAGCCCTTCCTTAAACCGGATCAGCCCTTCCTTAAACCAGATCGGCCATTCCTTAAACCAGATCAGCCCTTCCTTAAACCGGATCAGCCATTCCTTAAACCAGATCGGCCCTTCCTTAAACCAGATCAGCCATTCCTTAAACCAGATCAGCCCTTCCTTAAACCAGATCAGCCCTTCCTTAAACCGGATTAGCCCTTCCTTAAACCAGATCAGCCATTCCTTAAACCAGATCAGCCCTTCCTTAAACCCGATCAGCCCTTCCTTAAACCAGATCAGCCATTCCTTAAACCAGATCAGCCCTTCCTTAAACCAGATCAGCCCTTCCTTAAACCGGATCAGCCCTTCCTTAAACCAGATCGGCCATTCCTTAAACCAGATCAGCCCTTCCTTAAACCAGATCGGCCATTCCTTAAACCAGATCAGCCCTTCCTTAAACCGGATCAGTCATTCCTTAAACCAGATCGGCCATTCCTTAAACCAGATCAGCCCTTCCTTAAACCCGATCAGCCATTCCTTAAACCAGATCGGCACTCCTTAAACCAGATCAGCCCTTCCTTAAACCCGATCAGCCATTCCTTAAACCAGATCAGCCCTTCCTTAAATCAGATCAGCCCTTCCTTAAACCAGATCGGCCATTCCTTAAACCAGATCGGCCCTTCCTTAAACCAGATCAGCCCTTCCTTAAACCAGATCAGCCATTCCTTAAACCAGATCGGCCATTCCTTAAACCAGGTCGTTCATTCCTTAAACCAGATCAGCCATTCCTTACACCAGATAATTCATTCCTTAGACTGACCACAAAGGCCACAACTTGGCCTTGAGGCTTTTCCTGTCCATGACCGTTTGAGTCATTAACCACGTCAGTCCCTCAGGGATGTCCCCACCCCCCGCGTGCTGGTGACCACAACAGCTCCAGCCTCTGGGTACCACCGCAGCCACCACCTCGCTCTGGTCCTTGGCCGCTTTCCTGGTGGCATCAAGCGTGGCCGCGGGGCTGAGGGGGGGGTCCCCCAAAACCCCCACGTGTGTGTCCCCCCCAATGCCAGGTGTGGTCCCACTACGAGGAGACGCCGGTGGAGGAGGTGGTGCCGGTGCTGGAGGAGAAGGAGCGCACGGCCAACTACAAACCCGTCTTCGTGACCGAAATCACGGACGATCTCCACTTCTACGTGCAGGACGTGGAGACGGGTACTGGGGGGGGGCTGGGGGCGCCCCCCTATCCTCCCCCCCACGCCCCACCCTGCAGATCTCACACCCCCACCCCCACCCCCCCCCCCCGGGGTGTCATTTGGGTGCTTTAAGGGACACAGGGTGAGGGGGCTCATCCCTGCACCCCCAGCCCAGCGGTAGCTCTGAGTCTGCCCCCCCTCACTGCGGTCCCTGCGTGGGGGGGGGGGGGGGGGGGGGGGCACACAGCTCCCCGGGGACCCCCCCTGGGTGAAGCCATAACACGGCAGCACCCACTGAATTATTAACACCCTTCTGATGGCACCCACGGGTCTTCCCCCACCCAAAGTGGGGGGGGGGGTGGGGGGTGGGTTTATTTTAGTGGACAGCCCCCCCCCCCCCCCCAAATCCCCATGTCCTGGGTGCAATGGGTGCTGGATTTGCCCCCCCCCGCCCCCCGCAGGTGCCCAACTGGAGAAGCTGATGGAGAACATGCGAGCCGAGGTGGGCACCCACCCGCCCGTGGAGGGCTCCTACGCCCCGCGCCGCGGAGATTTCTGCATCGCCAAGTTCGTCGATGGAGAATGGTAAGGTGGGGGGAGGGGGGGTGTCCAGGGGGGGGTGTTGGGCCACCCTGAGGTGTGGTTTTGGGGTGACACCCCCCTCGCCACCCCTCCGTCCCGTTCTCCAGGTACCGGGCCCGGGTGGAGAAGGTGGAGTCGGGTGCCAGAGTCCACATCTTCTACATTGACTACGGCAACGTGAGTGCTTGGGGGAGGGGGGCATGGGTGGGGGGCACCCTGGGGTGCCAGCCGGAGCCCCCCCCGGCTCCAGCCGTGCTGTGCAAGGTGAGGCTGGCTGTGTCTCCCAGCCTGCCCTGGGAGCAGGGTGCCCACCCAATGCCAGCACCCAAGAGCCCATCAGTGCTCAGCACCCTTGGGTGCCCTCCCAACCCCATCACCAGTTGCCCATCATCCTTGTGTGCCCTCCCAATCCAATGACGGGGTGCCCATCGCCCTTGGGTGCCCCCCCAACCCCATGACCAGTTGCCCAGCACCCTTGAGCGCCCATCACCCTTGGGTGCCCTCCCAACCCCATCACGCTTGGGTGCCCTCCCAATGCCATCACCAGTTGCCCAGCACCCTTGGGTGCCCTCCCAACCCCATGACCCTTGGGTGCCCTCCCAATGCCATCACCAGTTACCCATCACCCTTGGGTGCCCTCCCAACCCCATGACCAGTTGTCCGTCACCCTTGGGTGCCCTCCCAACCCCATCACCCTTGGGTGCCCCCGCAGAAGGAGACTCTTCCCGCCACGCGCCTGGCCGCCCTCCCCCCGGCCTTCAGCACCCGCGTCCTGCCAGCCCAGGCCACCGAGTACAAATTCGCCTTCATCCAGGTGCCCCAAGACGTAAGTAGGGGGTCACAGGGTGGGGAGATGGGGGATCCCCCCCCCCCCCCATCACCAGGGACTCTCGGGGTGCCATGTGGGTGCCGCAGGACGAGGCGCGGGCCGACGCGGTGGACAGCGTGGTGAGGGACATCCAGAACACCCAGTGCCTGCTCAACGTCGAGCACCCGGGGCCCGGCTGTCCCCATGTCACCCTCCAATTCGCCGACTCCAAGAGCGACGTGGGGCTGGGGCTGGTCAAGGAGGGGCTGGTCATGGTCGAGGTGCGCAAGGAGAAGCAGTTCCAGAAAGTGGTAAGTGCTGGGGGGGGGGGGGGGGGGTTGGCTGCCCCCAGGAGTTTCGGGGTGCAGGGAGAAATAGGGGGACCCCCACCACCACCCCTGCAAGTGCTGGCCACCCCCACCCACATGGGTCCCCTCTTGGGCCCATCCCCATCTCCCTACACGGAGGTGGGACATTCCCCCCCCCCCCCCCCCTTCACCCTGATGTGCCACAGAGGGACAAAGTGGGGTTCCCCGGGGGTACACGGCCCTGTGCCCCCCCCAAAACCCCCCTGGGAGGGGGTGCGGGTTCACCCCAACCCTGTGTCATGTGTGTGTGTGTGTGTGTGTCCCCAGATCACCGAGTACCTGAATGCCCAGGAGACAGCCAAGAGCGCCCGGGTGAGTGCTGGGGGGGGTGGGGGGGATGGGGAGGGGGGCCCGGTGCAGCCCCCCCCTTTTCTCAGCGGGGTGCTGCATGTGGGACCCCCCCCCCCCATTTCTGGGGTGGTGTTGGATGAGGGACCCCCAGCTCTGGGGAGATGATGGATGTGGTACCCCCCAACTTTGGGGTGTCTGGATGTGGGACCCCCCCAACTCTGGGGTGTCTCCTGATGTGGCCCCCCCATCTCTGGGGAGATGCTGGATGTGGGACCCCCCCCCGAACTCTGGGGTGTCTCTGGAGGTGGTACCCCCACCTCTGGGGTGTCGCTGGAGGCAGCCCCCCAACTCTAGGGGTGTCCCCCCCCCCCTCTTGCAGCTGAACCTCTGGCGTTATGGCGATTTCCGCGCGGACGACGCAGACGAGTTCGGCTACAGCCGCTGAGGGGCCCCCCCACACCCCCCCCCCCGCCGCCGCCACCTGTGTGTGTCCCCCCCTCCATCACCCCATCCCGTCCCGCGGGGGGGCCGGGGCAGCCGAGGAGGTGGGGGGGGAGAGGGGCAGGATGGGGGGGGGGGGGGGGGCAGCCCTGGCTCCCCCCTCCCATCCTCCTGGCAGCAGAATTTGCCCCCCCCCCCGTCCTGCCCCCAGCCAGCGCCGCCCCCCCCCGGCCTGTATTTAAAGCTTCAGAGGCCCAAATAAAAGTAGTCAAGCGTCACGTCACGTGTGGCTTCTTTTTGGGGGGGGGGGGAGGCCCATGCTGGTGTCACCCCCCCCGCCACCGTTCACTGCGTCCCCAGGGATCAAACCTGCACCCCAAGGGAAGGGGGAGGTGCCCCAGGGTGGGGTATCCCCCCCACTGCTGGGGGGGGTCCTAGATGTTGGGGGCGGGGGGGGCGCCCTATCACAGGGGTGGGAAGGGTTTGTCCTGCCCCAGTGAGGGCTGGGGGGGGGGAGAGGGGGGGGACTGCAGCTTTGGGACCCCAAAGCCTGGGACCCAAACCAGGGTCCCACATCTGGCTCCCAAACATGGACCCCAAAGTTGGGCCCCAAATGTGGGTCCTGACCTTGAACCCCAAGACTGGGTCCCCAACCTGGACCCCAACCCTGCGTCCCAAGTGTGGCCCCTGACCTTGACCCCCAACCCTGGGACCCAAACGTGACCCCTGACCTTGAACCCCAACCCTGGACCCAAACGTGGCCCCTGACCTTGAACCCCAACCCTGGACCCAAACCCCAGGTCCCAAATGTGATCCCTGACCTTGAACCCCAAGTCCTGTGGGGACACCAGCGAGGGCCACCCATGGGCTGTCCCCGGCGCTGCCGGTGGGGGACAGGGACGGGGGCGGGGGGGGGGGGTGTCGGTGTCGGTGAGAGCCGCTGGCAGGGCCCTCGTCCCCACTGGCCACCTTGCTCCGGGGGAGCTAATTAACAGGGCTCTGCTAATTGAATTTGAACACAATTACAGCGGAGCGCACCGCGCGGCGGGTTTCAGTAATTAACACCAGCGAACGATCATAATTAAAGGAAGAGGTGGTGGGGGTGCTGCTGGCTGTCCCCTCCCCGCTCCCCTGTCCCCAGCCCGGCCACCCCGACCTGCCCCAGGGGCTTTGGGGGTCCTTGTCTGTATCTGGGGGGGTCCTGGGGGTCTTTGGGGGTCCCTGGAGGTCTCTGGATGTATCTGGGGGGGTCTTTGGGGGTCCCTGACTAAATTGGGGGGGCACTGGGGATCTTTGGGGGTCCCTGGAGGTCTCTGTCCATATCTGGCGGGGTCCTGGGGGTCTTTGGGGGTCCCTGACTATATCTGGGGGGTTCTGGGGGTCTTTGGGGGTCCCTGGAGGTCTCTGGACATGGCTGGGGGGGTCTTTGGGGGTCTCTGACTATATAGGGGAGGACTCTGGGGATTTTTGGGAGTCCCTGGAGGTCTGTGGCTCTATCTGGGGGGATCCTGGGGGTCTTTGGGGGTCCCTGACTATATCTGGGGGGTCCTGAGGGTCTTGGGGGGGCCGTGGAGCTCTCTGGGGTGTAACTGGGGGGTCCTTGATGACCCCCCCACGGTGTCCCGGGGGTCTTTGGGGGGCACATGGGTGTCCCTGGAAGGGGTCTCTGGGCCCCCCCCAGGGTCTTTAGGGGGTGCCCGGGAGGGGTCCCTGAGTGTCGCTGCGGTTCCTCTGAGCCCCCCCCTCTCCAGCCCGGGTGGCCACGGGACCACCAAGGGACCCGCTCACGGGACCTGGGCTGTGCTGGGGGGAACTGGGACGAACTGGGCGGGGCTGCAGCCGTGTTGGGAGGGGCTGGGCTGTACTGGGCGGTGCACAGGGCTGTACTGGGCTGTACTGGGCGGTGCACAGGGCGGTGCTGGGCGGTGCTGGGCGGTGCACAGGGCTGTACTGGGCGGTGCTGGGATGAACTGGGAGGTGCACAGGGCGGTGCTGGGCGGTGCACAGCGCTGTACTGGGCGGTGCTGGGCGGTACTGGGCGGTGCTGGGATGTACTGGGAGGTGCACAGGGCGGTGCTGGGCGGTACTGGGCGGTACTGGGCGGTGCTGGGCGGTACTGGGCGGTGCTGGGATGTACTGGGAGGTGCACAGGGCGGTGCTGGGCGGTACTGGGCGGTGCTGGGCGGTACTGGGCCGTACTGGGCCGTACTGGGCGGTACTGGGCGGTGCACAGAGCTGCGGCACTCCGGGAGGAGAGAGAGAAACAGCACCACCTGCCGGTCCCAGTACAGCCGCGTCCCAATACAGCCTCGTCCCAGTACAGACCCATCCCAGTACAGCCCCATCCCAGTACAGCCCAATCCCAGTACAGACCCATCCCAGTACAGACCCATCCCAGTACAGCCCAATCCCAGTACAGACCCATCCCAGTACAGACTCGTCCCAGTACAGCCCCGTCCCAGTACAGACCCATCCCAGTACAAACCCATCCCAGTACAGCCCTGTCCCAGTACATCTCCATCCCAGTACAGCCCCATCCCAGTACAGCCTCGTCCCAGTACAACCGTGTCCCAGTACAGCCCCGTCCCAGTACAGCCTCGTCCCAGTACAGCCCCACCCCAGTACAGCCCCGCCCCAGTACAGACCCATCCCAGTACAGACCCATCCCAGTACATCTCCATCCCAGTACAGCCGTGTCCCAGTACAGCCCCATCCCAGTACAGCCCCGTCCCAGTACAGCCTCGTCCCAGTACATCTCCATCCCAGTACAGCCCCGTCCCAGTACAGCTCCATCCCAGTACAGACCCATCCCAGTACATCTCCATCCCAGTACAGCCCCGTCCCAGTACAGCCCCGTCCCAGTACAGACCCATCCCAGTACAGCCTCGTCCCAGTACAGACCCATCCCAGTACAGCCCTGTCCCAGTACAGCTCCATCCCAGTACAGCCCTGTCCCAGTACAGCTCCATCCCAGTACAGCCCCATCCGAGTACATCTCCATCCCAGTACAGCCCCGTCCCAGTACAGACCCATCCCAGTACAGACCCATCCCAGTACAGACCCATCCCAGTACATCTCCATCCCAGTACAGCTCCATCCCAGTACAGCCGCGTCCCAGTACAGCTCCATCCCAGTACAGCCCCGTCCCAGTACAGCCCCATCCCAGTACAGCCTCGTCCCAGTACAGCCCCATCCCAGTACATCTCCATCCCATTACAGACCCGTCCCAGTACAGCCGTGTCCCAGTACAGACCCATCCCAGTACAGACCCATCCCAGTACATCTCCATCCCAGTACAGCCCCGTCCCAGTACAGACCCATCCCAGTACAGCCTCGTCCCAGTACAGCCGTGTCCCAGTACAGCCCCGTCCCAGTACAGACCCATCCCAGTACATCTCCATCCCAGTACAGACCCATCCCAGTACAGCCCCATCCCAGTACAGCCCCGTCCCAGTACAGCCTCGTCCCAGTACAGACCCATCCCAGTACATCTCCATCCCAGTACAGCCCCGTCCCAGTACAGACCCATCCCAGTACAGCCTCGTCCCAGTACAGCCGTGTCCCAGTACAGCCCCGTCCCAGTACAGACCCATCCCAGTACATCTCCATCCCAGTACATCTCCATCCCAGTACAGCCCCATCCCAGTACAGCCCCGTCCCAGTACAGACCCATCCCAGTACAGCCCCATCCCAGTACAGCCCCATCCCAGTACAGACCTGTCCCAGTACAGCCCCGTCCCAGTACAGCCTCGTCCCAGTACAGCCCCATCCCAGTACATCTCCATCCCATTACAGACCCGTCCCAGTACAGACCCATCCCAGTACAGCCTCGTCCCAGTACAGACCCATCCCAGTACATCTCCATCCCATTACAGCCCCATCCCAGTACAGACCCGTCCCAGTACAGACCCATCCCAGTACAGACCCATCCCAGTACAGCCCCGTCCCAGTACAGACCCATCCCAGTACAGCCCCATCCCAGTACAGCCCCGTCCCAGTACAGCCCCATCCCAGTACAGCCCCATCCCAGTACAGCCTCGTCCCAGTACAGACCCATCCCAGTACATCTCCATCCCATTACAGCCCCGTCCCAGTACAGACCCGTCCCAGTACAGACCCATCCCAGTACAGCCCCATCCCAGTACAGCCCCATCCCAGTACAGCCCCATCCCAGTACAGACCCGTCCCAGTACAGCCTCGTCCCAGTACAGACCCATCCCAGTACATCTCCATCCCAGTACAGCCCCGTCCCAGTACAGACCCATCCCAGTACAGCCCCGTCCCAGTACAGCTCCATCCCAGTACAGCTCCATCCCAGTACAGCCCTGTCCCAGTACAGCTCCATCCCAGTACAGACCCATCCCAGTACAGCCCCATCCCAATACGGACCCATCCCAGTACAGCCCCATCCCAGTACATCTCCATCCCAGTACATCTCCATCCCAGTACAGCCCTGTCCCAGTACAGCTCCATCCCAGTACAGACCCATCCCAGTACAGCCCCGTCCCAATACGGACCCATCCCAGTACAGACCCATCCCAGTACAGCTGCATCCCAGTACAGACCCATCCTAGTACAGCCGTGTCCCAGTACAGACCCGTCCCAGTACAGACCCATCCCAGTACAGCCCCATCCCAGTACAGCCTCGTCCCAGTACAGACCCATCCCAGTACAGACCCATCCCAGTACATCTCCATCCCAGTACAGCCCCATCCCATTACAGCCCCATCCCAGTACAGACCCATCCCAGTACAGCCTCGTCCCAGTACATCTCCATCCCAGTACAGCCCCGTCCCAGTACAGACCCATCCCAGTACAGCCCCATCCCAGTACATCTCCATCCCAGTACAGCCCCATCCCAGTACATCCCAGTCCCCTCCAGTCACGCCAGTGTCCTGCAGCAGGTCCAGCTGGGACCCACCAGGGAACCTCAATTCGAACTGGGAGGAACTGGGATTTCACGGGGGAACCTCCCGGCTGCTGGGCTCTGGCCAGACACCCCCCACCACCACCCCCCAGCCCTGCGCCGGCTTAATTAATGCGGCTCATTAATGATCCCTCATTTACTGCCCGCGGGTGGCACCAGGCCCCGTGGCCCCCCTGCCCCCCCCATGTGTGTGCGTGTGTGTGTGTGTGTGTCTGCACGCCCACGTGTGTGTGTCCCCACTTGTCTGTGTACATGTGTCTGTCCACGTGTGTGTGCACACATGTGTGCATGTGCACGTCTGTGTCCATGTGTGTGCCCACGCGTGTCTGTGTCCATGTGTGTCCGTGTGTCCACGGCTGTGGGGGTGTGTCCGTCCACGCATGTGTGTGTGTGTGCGTGAGCACACGTGTACCCCGAGTGTGCAGGGGGGTGCGGCGGGGTGGGGCCGATCGGGGGGCGGGGTCAGCACAGGGCGTGTCCCAGTGTCCCCGCTGTCCCCGTGTTGCCACGTGCCAGGTGTCCTGGTGTCCACATGTCCCCGTGTCCTGCTGTCCCAGTGTCCCCAAGTCCTGATGTCCCAGTGTCCCGCTGTCCCCATGTCCCCATGTCCCGCTGTCCCCATGTCCCTATGTCCCTCTGTCCCCGTGTCCCACTGTCCCAGTGTCCTGCTGTCCCAGTGTCCCGGTGTCCTGCTGTCCCCATGTCCTGGTGTCCCGTGTCCTCCTGTCCCAGTGTCCCTCTGTCCCCATGTGTTGGTGTCCCCATGTCCTGCTGTCCCCGTGTCCCAGTGTCCCTGTGCCCTGCTGTCCTGCTGTCCCAGTGTCCCCATGTCCCCATGTCATGATGTCCCCATGTGCCGGTGTCCCATGTCCTGCTCTCCCCATGTCCCCATGTCCCATTGTCCCCACATCCCAGTGTCCCGTGTTCTGGTGTCCCATGTTCTGGTGTCCCGTGTCCCAGTGTCCCCATGTCCCAATGTCCCCTTGTCCCCATGTCATGATGTCCCAATGTCCCCACATCCCAGTGTCCCTGTGTCCCATGTCCTGCTGTCCCCATGTCCCTGTGTCCACACATCCCAGTGTCCCATGTCCTGCTGTCCCAGTGTCCCCATGTCCTCATGTCCCCATGTCCCACTGTCCTGGTGTCCCCATGTCCTGGTATCCTGTGTCCTGCTGTCCCACTGTCCCAGTGTCCAGGTGTCCCTGTGTGTCCCCATGTCCTGGTGTCCCCATGTCCTGCTCTTCCCATGTCCCCATGTCCCATTGTCCCCACATCCCAGTGTCCCGTGTTCTGGTGTCCCATGTTCTGGTGTCCCGTGTCCCAGTGTCCCCATGTCCCAATGTCCCCTTGTCCCCATGTCATGATGTCCCAATGTCCCCACATCCCAGTGTCCCTGTGTCCCATGTCCTGCTGTCCCCATGTCCCTGTGTCCACACATCCCAGTGTCCCATGTCCTGCTGTCCCAGTGTCCCCATGTCCTCATGTCCCCATGTCCCACTGTCCTGGTGTCCCCATGTCCTGGTATCCTGTGTCCTGCTGTCCCACTGTCCCAGTGTCCAGGTGTCCCTGTGTGTCCCCATGTCCTGGTGTCCCCATGTCCTGCTCTTCCCATGTCCCAGTATCCCCATGTCCTGCTGTCCCAGTGTCCCCATGTCCTGATGTTCCCGTGTCCCAGTGTCCCCATGTCCCCATGTCCTGCTGTCCCAATGTCCCAGTGTCCCCACGTCCTGATATCCTGCTGTCCCCATGTCCCCATGTCGCGATATCCCCGTGTGTGTGTGTGTTGCGGGGGGGTGGGTGACGATCCCCACCCGTGACCGTGTCCCCCGTGGGTGGGTTCCCCCCCCCCCCCCCGGTGGGGGGGTGGCGGTCACGCGTGGGGGTGTCACACACACCCCCCCCCCCGTGGCGGTGTCCCCGGGGGATGCGCGTACCTATATTTATCCCTTTGTCCCCAGAATAGCGACAGACAGCGGGGGCGGGGGGGGTGGGGGTGGGGCCGTGTCCCCCCTCCCCGCCCCTCCCCCCGCCCCCCCCCCCCGCCCCCCCGCCGATGCTATTTTTAGCTCTCGCGTGTTTCCAGGGGAACCCTGATGACGCAGTGACGTCAATGCGGGTCAATCGCCGCCGCCAGGGCTCGCGCCGCCGCGAGAAGGGTCCCCCCCCCCAAAAAAACTCCGCACCCCCCCCCAAAAGCCCCCCCTTTCCCCGCCCCCCCCCCCCCCCAATAGCGCAGCGCGGCGGGCAGCGGCAGGTAGGACGGCGGCGGGGGGAGGGAGAGGGGGTGAGGAGGGGGGGGGTGGCTCCGGGATCCCCCTGTCCTCCCCCCAAAACAACCTCCCACTCCTGGGGTCCCCCCCCTCCTCCCCGAGACACCCCGCAGCTCCCGGGGATCCCCCCCCCCACCCCGCACCCTGTCCCGGATCCCCCCCCGCCCTGCGGGCGCCATACATGGAGGGGGGGGGGGGGGCAGACCCCCGTCACAGCCCCCCAGGGATCCCCCCCCCCCCGCCCCGCAGCGCCCCGGCACCCCCCGCACCACATCGCGGGTTCCCCGTGCCCACAAGCCCCCCCCGCAACACCCCGGGACCCCCCCCACCCCCCCGCAGCACCCCGGGTCCCCACGCACCCCACAGCAGGGCCACCCATGGCCCCCCCCCACCTCCTCCCCCGGGGTGCCCCTCCCTGTCCCACAGCCACCCCCCCGCAACGTCTCTGCACCCCACCTCACGCCATGTGTCCCCCCCCTGCTCCCCTCCATCCCGGGGGGGCGCGGGGGCCCCCAGATCCACGCAGCCACCGCGGAGGGGGGGGACAGACACCCCAACCGCGACCGGGGGACGTGGCGCTGTGGGGACACGGCGGGGGGGCGGCAGGGGGGGGTGGCAGCCCCCTCCCCTCGCCAGTGACATGGTGGAGGAGCCAATGGGCCCCCAAAGACCAGCCCAGGTGCTGGGGGGGGAGTTTCTAGAAAGGTCTGTGCCACGTGTGGCACTGCTCGCACGAGGCCTCGCACACGTACCAGGGCCAGGAGCGTGAGACGACCCCCCCCACCCCAACCCCCATCCTGGCACGGCCACGGAGCCTGGGGACATGGGGGAATGGCGCTGGAGCCAGGCAAGTGTCACCGTCCCTGCGGAAAGGGTCACTGAGGCCAAGAAGTGTCACCGACCCCGGAAAGTGTCACCAAAGCTGTGAAAAAACCTGGAGAGGGGACGTGGGTGGAAAAGGGATGTGGGTGGAGATGGGATGTGGATGGAGATGGGACGAGGGTGGAGAAGGGACGTGGGTGGAGATGGGATGGGGGTGGAGAAGGGACGTGGGTGGAGAATTGACGTGGGTGGAGATGGGACGTGGATGGAGATGGGACGTGGATGGAGACGGGATGGGGGTGGAGAAGGGACAAGGGTGGAGAAGGGACGAGGGTGGAGAAGGGACGTGGGTGGAGAAGGGACGTGGGTGAAGAAGGGACGAGGGTGAAGAAGGGACGAGGGTGGAGAAGGGACGAGGGTGAAGAAGGGACGAGGGTGGAGAAGGGACGTGGGTGGAGAAGGGACGAGGGTGGAGAAGGGACGTGGGTGGAGATGGGACGTGGGTGGAGATGGGACGTGGATGGAGATGGGACGTGGATGGAGAAGGGACGTGGATGGAGAAGGGACGAGGGTGGAGAAGGGACGTGGGTGGAGAAGGGACGTGGGTGAAGAAGGGACGAGGGTGAAGAAGGGACGAGGGTGGAGAAGGGATGAGGGTGGAGAAGGGACGTGGGTGAAGATGGGACGAGGGTGGAGAAGGGACGTGGGTGGAGAAGGGACGAGGGTGGAGAAGGGACGTGGGTGGAGATGGGACGTGGGTGGAGATGGGACGTGGATGGAGATGGGACGTGGATGGAGAAGGGACGTGGATGGAGAAGGGACGAGGGTGGAGAAGGGACGTGGATGAAGATGGGACGAGGGTGGAGAAGGGACGTGGATGAAGATGGGACGAGGGTGGAGAAGGGACGTGGGTGGAGAAGGGACGTGGATGAAGATGGGACGTGGATGGAGAAGGGACGTGGGTGGAGAAGGGACGTGGATGAAGATGGGACGAGGGTGGAGAAGGGACGAGGGTGGAGAAGGGACGAGGGTGGAGAAGGGACGTGGGTGGAGAAGGGACGAGGGTGGAGAAGGGACGTGGGTGGAGATGGGACGTGGGTGGAGATGGGACGTGGGTGGAGATGGGACGTGGATGGAGAAGGGACGTGGATGGAGAAGGGACGAGGGTGGAGAAGGGACGTGGATGAAGATGGGACGAGGGTGGAGAAGGGACGTGGATGAAGATGGGACGAGGGTGGAGAAGGGACGTGGGTGGAGAAGGGACGTGGATGAAGATGGGACGTGGATGGAGAAGGGACGTGGGTGGAGAAGGGACGTGGATGGAGAAGGGACGTGGATGGAGAAGGGACGTGGATGAAGATGGGACGAGGGTGGAGAAGGGACGTGGATGGAGAAGGGACGTGGATGAAGATGGGACGAGGGTGGAGAAGGGACGTGGATGAAGATGGGACGAGGGTGGAGAAGGGACGAGGGTGGAGAAGGGACGAGGGTGGAGAAGGGACGAGGGTGGAGAAGGGACGTGGGTGGAGATGGGACGAGGGTGGAGATGGGACGTGGATGAAGATGGGACGTGGATGAAGATGGGACGTGGGTGGAGAAGGAACGTGGGTGGAGATGGGACGTGGGTGGAGATGGGACGTGGGTGGAGATGGGACGAGGGTGGAGATGGGACGAGGGTGGAGATGGGACGAGGGTGGAGAAGGGACGTGGATGGAGAAGGGACATGGGTGGAGAAGGGACATGTGTGGAGAAGGGACATGGGTGGAGAAGGGACATGGGTGGAGATGGGACGAGGGTGGAGAAGGGACGAGGGTGGAGAAGGGACGTGGGTGGAGAAGGGACGTGGATGGAGATGGGATGGGGGTGGAGAAGGGACGTGGGTGGAGAAGGGACGTGGGTGAAGATGGGACGAGGGTGGAGATGGGACGAGGGTGGAGAAGGGACGTGGATGAAGATGGGACGAGGGTGGAGAAGGGACGTGGATGGAGAAGGGACGTGGGTGGAGAAGGGACGTGGGTGGAGAAGGGACGAGGGTGGAGAAGGGACGAGGGTGGAGAAGGGACGTGGGTGGAGAAGGGACGTGGGTGGAGAAGGGACGAGGGTGGAGAAGGGACGAGGGTGGAGAAGGGACGAGGGTGGAGAAGGGACGTGGGTGGAGAAGGGACGAGGGTGGAGAAGGGACGAGGGTGGAGAAGGGACGTGGGTGGAGAAGGGACGTGGATGAAGATGGGACGTGGGTGGAGAAGGGACGTGGGTGGAGAAGGGACGTGGATGGAGAAGGGACGAGGGTGGAGAAGGGACGTGGGTGGAGAAGGGACGTGTCCGCTGCCAGCTGTGGTTGGTGCCATCTCCCCCCCCCGGTTCAGTGGGACACCCCCCCCCCCGTGGAGGTTCCGCGCTGCCTCTCTGGGCCTCTGGGAACCATTTTCCCCGGCTGCCCCCAGGGTTTGGGCCGTGGCGGCAGCTCCGGTGCTGCCGTGGGCTGTGGCGGGCAGGGGGGGTCCCACCATCCCCCCCCCGGCAAGGCCCCGGGACACGGCTCCGAGCCACAGGAATTCCGGCAGCCGCGTCCCGCTGCCCACCGGCCGGTGCCACCAAGGACGGGCCCGATCCGCAGCTGACGAGATTCTGCACTTCCCTGCCTGCGGCTGATGGGATCCTGCACCTCCTGCCTGCACCTGGCAGGATCCTGCACCTCCTGCCTGCACCTGGTGCGATCCTGCACCTCCTGCCTTCATCCAGCAGGATCCTGCACCTCCCTGCCTGCACCTGGCAGGATCCTGCCCCTCCCTGCCTGCACCCAAAAGGACCCTGCCCCCCCTGCCCGCAGGCAGGGACCCCGCGCAGGCAGAGGCTGCTCCTGCCCCGGGTGCGGCCGCTCTGGCTCCATCGCCCTGTGCCACCTCCTCATCGCTCAGGGCCGTGTCCCCTCGGTCACCTCCGGCGGTACCAGCGTCACCCCAGGACCGCAACTCCTGGCACGAGGGACCCCCGAGGAGCACCGGGACCCGTGGGGGGGTGGTGGGGTGCTGAGGGGGGTGGGGGTGCTGGGGGGACCCGCATACGCAGGCACACACCTCCCTGTGCCCACAGAGCAGGGGCGGGTGACAATGTGCCCTGCGCTGGGGACACGGGTGACACCGGCCACCGTCACCTCCCCCCCCCCAGGGGCTGGTGGGGACCGGGGGGGGGGTGGGGCGCACGACATACCGTACCCCCGGGGTGGGGGGGGGTTCCACGCAGCATCGGGCACCCCGTGTCGCCGCCGCCGTCCCTTGTCACCTGCTGCCACCGCGGGTGTCACCGTCCCCGTCTCTCTCGGGTCTTTTTGCGGTCTGGGCTTGCTGTTCCTCCCCCGGCACTCAGGAAGCCCTTACCCCAAAAAGTATCCGCGGGGGATCACGTCCGCGCAGGAAAAAGAAAAGGGGGGGGCGGGGCTCAAGCCCAGGTAAGTCTGGGGGTGCTGGGGGGGGGGGTCTGAGGGGCTTGGGGAGGACCCCAAAACCCTCCTCATGCAGCCCCTGGGTGTGGGGAAGGCACAAAATGGGAGTGCACGAAGCTGCCCCACACCCCGCGGACCCCCGGTTATTTGGGGGGAGGGGAGGTGGCACCGGGGGACACGGAGCCGGTGCCATGGGGACAAGGAGCCGTTTCCCTCCCGGGGGTGGGGGGGGGGGTCCCGGGGTGAGCCCCGAGCCTGCAGCAGGGTGGCGGGGGGGGGGGGGGAGGAGGGGGTGGGCGACATGACTTGGGGGGGTCACAGCACCCTTGGGGCACCCCCTCACTGTGGCACAGTGGCTGGGTGTCACCGTGGGGTGACAACACTGGTCCGGATGCACGTCCCGGCCTGTGTCGTCGTCTCCCCCCCCCAGCCGCCACCGCCCAGCTGGCTGGTTAATGATGTTTAATTAGCTAATGAGGGGCCGGAGGTGGTTGATTGGCGGTTAACGGGGAGGTGTCACCGGGCTCGATGGCCCCGTCCCCTCGCAGGTGACACCCTCGCATGGCACCCGTCGGTGCTGGCAGTTCCCAGTGCTCCCAGTTTGGGTGCCTGTCGCATCCCCAGTTACCAGCAGGGCCCGTGTAACGCACTGGGGGGGGGGGGGAGGGGGGCATTGCACCCCCTCCCCGCAGCTCTGTCACCCCACGGTGGCACCTGGAGGCTGGGATGGGTGGCCTGGCTGGGGGACAGGGGACAGGGGTGGGAGTGATGCTGGCGGGGGGGACACACACAGGGAATGGGGACACGAGGGGTGATGGCTTTGAGGGGGACAGAGCTTGGGGACATGAATGATGGTGGCTGGGGGGGGACAGGGACTGGGGACAGGAGCAGGAGCTGGTTGTGATGGGGACAAGGACTGGGTACATGAGAGGGGTGACACTGGCTGGGGGGGACAGGATTGGGGACACGAGTGATGCTGGATGAGGGGGACAGGGCTTGGGGACACGAGGGGTGATGGCTTTGGGGGGGACAGGGCTTGGGGACATGAGTGGGAGTGAATGATGGTGGTTGGGGGGGACAGGGACTGGAGACAGGGACTGGGGACATGAGGGGTGATGGCTTTGGGGGGGACAGGGCTTGGTGACATGAGTGACACTGGCTGCAGGGGGACAAGGAGTGGGGACATCAGAGGGGTGACAGGATTGGGGACAGGGCTTGGGGACATGAGTGATGGTGGCTACGGGGGGACAGGATTGGGGACATGATGGGAGCGATGCTGGTGTGATGGGGACAAGGACTGGGGACATGAGAGGGTGACACTGGCTGGGGGGGGACAGGATTGGGGACACGAGTGATGGTGGCTGGGGGGGGACAGGGCCTGGGGACACCAGAGGGGCGACAGTGGCTGCAGGGGGACAGGATTGGGGACACGAGCGACGCTGGCTGGGGGGGGGGGGGGGGGGGGGAGGTGTCACAGGACACGATGACAGCACCCAGTCCACCGTACTCGGGGGGGGACACACCCCATTTGTCCCCGCTGTCCCCCGTGTCCCCCGTTTGTCCCCGCTGTCCCCCGTAGCGGCCGCTCGGGGCCCTGCCAGCCGCTGCCGGGCAGCCGGTGCCGCCGCCCTTTCCGGGAAGGGCCGTGTCAATGTTTGCGGAGCACCCTGACCCCCCCTCGAGCACCCCGCGGGGGGGGGGGGGGGGCTGAGGGCACCCACAGACCCACACTTTGGGGGTGGGGGGGCTGCGCTGCTCCGGGCTCGGCCAGGAACGGGGACGGGGACACGCGATGGGGACATCACCGTGTCCCCAGGCTCCATCCCCAGGCTCCGGGGGCTACGGTGACGACGTGGAGGTGCCCCCCCCCCCCCCCCAAAAGCCCCACTCCCCCGTTGTGTCCCCGTCTGAGGCCCCAGGGGTGGGACCCCACAGGTCTGGGGACACTTGGGGACACCGGGCAGCCTCCAGCACCCACCCAGGGCGCAGGGACACCCTCAGGGGACCCACACCCCCCCCCCCCGACCCCCTTGGCTGGGGTTTGAAGCCCCGGGGGGGGGCTCTGTCGCTTGTCACCTGGTTTGGCCGTAGGGCCCAGCCCCGTGTCCCCGTGTGTCCCCCCCCCCCCGCGTCAGCGGGGACCCCGCGGTGGGGCCGGTGTCAAACGGGGTGAACCCGACAGTCCCGACCGCAGGAATGTGGGTGCTAATCCGGGCCGGGCGCGGGCTCCCCCGGGACACCCCCCTCCTCCCGCCCCCCCCCCCACCCCCCCCCCACCCCCCCACCCCGCCGGCTCCGGCCGTCCCGTAAAAAACATGAATCACCCAAAAAATCACCCAAAAATAACAGGGACAGGGCGTGGGGGGACACACACGGCGGGAGCACCCAGGATTCATCTCCCCCCCCCCGCGATGAATCCAGCCCCGGAGGGGACCAGGATTTGGGGGACACCCCCCCTCCCCCCCGCCTTTCCCCGCTTTGGGGGTCCCGGGGTGGCCGAGGACTTTGGGGGGGGGGGGTGTGCAGCGGCGGGGGGCCGTACTGAGCACCCTGTCCCCATCCTGAGGTGCCCAGCGGCTTCTTGGGGTCCCCCAGCCTTTGGGTACACGGGGTGCCCCCCCCCGTCCCCCCCCCCGCTCCTCTGGGGACACCGGAGCAGCCCGGGGGGGGCGCGGGGGGTGTGTGACCCACCGGGTGCGTGTGCCCAGATGTGGAGGGGGGGTGCCCAGATGTGTGTGCCCGGCGGGGGGGGGGGGGGGGGGGGTTGTGCTCAGATGTGCGTGTGCCCCCAGGTGTGCCCCCGCCCAGATGTGCGCGTGTGCGCGCGCGCACGCCCAGGGGTGTGTACGTGCCCCCAGATGTGCGTCGGTGTGCTCCCGGGTGTGGGGGGGGAGCACCCACGGGTGTGCACGTCCAGATGTGGGTGTACGTGCACCCAGATGTGTGTGCACACCCAGACGTGTGCGCGCGCGCGTGCCCAGATGTGGGCGTGTGCCCAGACACGTGTGTGCCCAGATGTGCGTTGTGTGCGCGCGCCCAGGTGTGTGCGTGTCCAGATGTGCGTGCCCAGATGTGTGCGCGCGCGTATCCACGTGTGCCCAGGTGTGCGGGCGCCCAGGTGCGCGTGTCCAGACGTGTCCGTGTGTCCACATGCGTGTGCGTGTGCCCAGGTGTGTCCGTGTGCCCGCACATGTGTTGGGTACATGCCCAGACGTGCGTGTCCCTGTGCCCAGATGTGTCCGTGTGCCCAGATGTGCGTGTGCACGTACCCACGTGTGCCCAGATGTGCGTGTGTGCCCAGACATGTGTTGCGTGCGTGCCCAGCTGGGTGCGTGTCCAGATGTGTACGCGTGCCCACATGGGTGTGCCCAGATGTGTCCGTGTGCACGTACCAACGTGTGCCCAGGCGTGCATGTGCCCAGATGTGCATGTCCAGATGTGTACGCGTGCCCACATGCGTGTGCGTGTGCCCAGATGTGCATGTGGGTGCCCAGCTGTGTCCATGTGCCCACACGCGTGTGCGTGTGTCCAGCTGTGTGGGTGCCCAGGCGTGTCCGTGTGCCCACACACGTGTGCGGGTGCCCAGATGTGTCCGTGTGCCCAGATGTCCGTGTGCATCCCGGTGCCTCTGCTCGGGGTGTGTGTGTGTGTGTGTGTGTGTGTGCGCACACACACACCCCTTTTGCCCCCCCCCCACTGTGCGCCTCTGCCCTGGTGTGTCACCTCAGGGGTGGGACACCCCCCTTCCCCCCCCCCCCCGTGGTACGTGCAAGGGGTCGCGTGTGCGGGGCTCACGCTCGCGCTGCTTGGGGGGGGGACGGACACCCCCCAAAAATCACACACACACACACCCCCATCCCCCCGCACCCCCAGGGGGGTGCTGGGTTTGGGTGCTCGGGGGGGTGGGAGTATGGGGGTGTGTCCCCCCCCGGCCTCTCTGGCCCCATCGCGTGCCCCCCCCCCTAATTTGGGGGATGTGGGGCAGAATGAGTCGAAAAAGGGGGGGGGGGACACACGACAGAGTGGGGAGGGGTGAGAGGGGGGTCACACACACACACACACCCCCCGTGCACCCCGGGGTGTGCAGCCGGGGGGCGGGGAGCGGCGCGGGGGGGGCGGGGGGGGGGCGGGGAGCGCCCGTTGTGCAACGGCCCCGCGGCGCTATAAAGGGGGGGCCCGCGGGCCATGGAGCCACCGACGGGACGGGACGGGACCCACGGGGCGGCCCAGGTAAGCGGGGACCCCCCCGAACCCCCACTTTTCCCACTGACCCCCCCCTTGCCTACGGACCCCCCAACCCCCCCCATGAGCCCTGTGGGTTACAGACCCCAATCCCCCCCCCCCCCATTCACCCCAGGGGACATACAGGGACCCGACCGCCCCCCCCGCGATGTCCCCGTGTGTGTCCCCCCCCTCCACCCGGGGGTGTCACCCCCCATGTGTCCCCCCCTCCCCGTCACCGGTTCTGTCGTTCCAGGCTCAGCGGGTGGGTGAGAGTCTGCGGTGAGTATCGGGGTGCTCCGTGACCCCCCCTTTGTCCCCGTGACCCCCCCTCCCCGTGTGTGTGTGTCCCCCCCATTGGGTGACAGGGACACGAGCCACCCCCCTGTCCCTCTGCCCCCCCTCTTGGCCTCCACAGAGGACCAGGGGGGGGGGTCCTGGGGAGCGGGGGCAGCTTTGGGGACCCCCCACCCCCCCCAAACCCCCCCAGAGCGTCCCCCGGCCACGTTGTCACCCAGACTCTGGTGACAACCCCGCGGGGTCACGGTCACTCGGGGACCTTGGGCCGGGGGTGGCCGACGCGACAGTTGCGAAAGGGGCGACTCCGGGAAGGTGACGGGACACAGTGACACCGGCACGTGCCGGCGGGGACACGGTGGCACGGTGACAAGGACCCGGCTCCGGTTGTCCCTGGGTTGGGGACACGGTGATGAGGGCACCGTTCTGGTTGTCCCCAGGTGGGGGACAATGACGTCACGGTGACAAGGGCCCCGCTCTGGTTGTCCCCGGGTTGGGGACACGGTGGCGCAGTGATGAGGGCCCTGCTCCGGTTGTCCCCAGGTTGGGGACACTGTGACAAGGACCTCGCTCTGGTTGTCCCCAGGTGGGGGACATGGTGACAAGGGCCCCACTCCAGTTGTCCCCAGGTTGGGGACATGGTGACAAGGAGCCGGCTCTGGTTGTCCCCAGGTTGGGGACATGGTGGCACAGTGACAAGGGCCCTGCTCCAGTTGTCCCAGGCTTGGGGACATGGTGACACGGTGACAAGGGACTGACTCTGGTTGTCCCCAGGTTGGGGACACAGTGACAAGGACCCCGCTCTGCTTGTCCCCAGTGGGGGACATGGTCTCACAGTGACAAGGACCCCACTCTGGTTGTCCCCAAGTGGGGGGACACAGTGGCACGGTGACAAGGGCCCCACTCCGGTTGTCCCAGAGTTGGGGACACGGTGACAAGCACCTCGCTTCGGTTGTCCCCAACTGAGGGGACACAGTGTCACAGTGACAAGGACCCCGCTCTGGTTGTCCCCAGGTTGGGGACACTGTGACAAGGGCCCCGCTCTGGTTGTCCCCGGGTGGTGGGGACACGGTGACCACATGCCTGTGCCACCGACACCGCTTGCCCCGTGTCCTTGGTCATGTCACCACACCACCTCGGGGGAGCGGGGGGGGGGGGAGCCCATTTTTTGGGGTGCAGCCCCCCCCCTGAGCCACCCTGCGCGTGTCCCCCCCCACGGCAGAGCCCGGCGGGATGTGGTGGTGGCCCGGGGTGTCCCTCTGGGGGGTCCTGTGGCTCTGGGTGCCGCTGGCCCGTGGCCACCCCCTGCGGCTGGAGAAGGTCCGGGCCGACACCAGGAACCTGACCCGCACCCTCAGCACCCGCCTCCAGCAGCTGCAGGCGAGGGGGGGGGCCGGGGGGGGGGGGGCTGGGGGGGGCCGGGGGGGTCACTGGGGGAGGGGGGGGGCTCGTGGGGGGGTCACTTTGTGTCCCCCTCCCCACCCAGGGACACCCAAAGTGGGGGGGGGCTGGAATACAGAGTGGTCATTGGGGGGGGGGGGGCAGGGAGGGGGGGGGGGAGCGGCGTGATGGGGGGGGGGGGGTCTGCACCCTAAAGGGGGGGGGAGGATGAGGGGGGGGTGTCTGTTCCCAAAGTGGGGGGGGGGGGGTCACTAGGGGGGGATGGGGGGGGGGTGTCACCGGGGGGGGGCATGATGAGGGGGGGGCTCTGTAGCCTAAGTGGGTGGTCCCCGGGGAGGGATTGGGGGGGGGGGGGGCTCTTTACCCCAGATGGGGGGTTCGGGGGGGGGGGGATGTTGTGGGGGGGCTCCGTAGCCTAAATGGGGGGGGTCAGCAGGGATTTCGGGCATCTCTGTGCCCTAAATTGGGGGTCCCGGGGGGGGATATTGAGGGGAGTATGGGGGGGGGGGGGCTCTGTACCCCAAATGGGGAGGCCCAGGGAGGGACTGGGGGGGGTGTCTGTACCCCAAAAGGGGGGGTCTGAGGGGGGGGTGTCACCCACAGGAGATGGGGCGCCCTAAGAGCCCCCCCCCCTTTACCCCCCCCCAGATCTTGCCCCTGAGCCTGAAGCTGAGCGGTCTGGAGGCGATCCCGGGGGGGGGCGCCCCCCCCGAGGGGTTGGTGGCCATGGACCAGCACCTGCAGCTGCTGCAGCGCCTGCTGGCCGGGCTGGCGGCGGGCAACCTGCCGCTCGCCCAGATCGCCAACGACCTGGAGAACCTGCGCAGCCTGCTGGGCGCCTGGGCCACGCACTTGGGGTGCCCCCCCCACCCCCCCCCCCGCCCCCCCAGCCCGCCGGGGGGGCGCTGAGGTGGCGCCCGTGTCCCCCCCCGCCGCCCTGGATTTGGTAGCCGAAGCTCCACACTCGGTAGCCGGGCTGGCCCTGGCGCGGCTCCGCCTCTGCCTGGAGGGGGTCGCCGCCCGCCTCGAGGGGACCCCCGGCTGCTGAGGGAGGGGGGGACCCCGGGATCAGGGGGGGGGACCCCAGCCGAGCCCCCCCGGGCCCAGAGGGAATTGTGCTGCGCTCGGTTCTACCGTCACCCGTATTTTTATTATTATTGTTGTTGCTGTCACTCGGTATTTATTCCTCCCACATTAATTTAAAATAAAGCAACTTATTAATAATAATAATTACTATTATTTGTATTTACTTCTCCCCCGTTAATCTGACCCATCACAAGTACAACCCCGCTATCACTAATTACCCTTATCACTGTTAATATTTGTATTTATTTCCCCCACCCCCACCTAAAACAAACCGACACGAATTAGCGATAATTAGTATTTGTTAGATATTTCGTTATTAATTGCTTAATGTTCTATTTCTCCCACATTAATTTAAAATAAACCGACAATTATTTGTATTTATTTCTCCCACATCCACCTAAAATATTTATTATTATCAATAACCACGTTAGCTTGGATAGTCGGTATTAGTAATAATGATCAATATTTTTATTTAAAATAAACTTATTGATAATTAGCAATAATAATTATTTATGGAAATGTTAACAATAATGATTGTTTTATTAAATTTTATTTTAAAAAATATTTCTCCCACATCAGTTTAAAACGAAGCAGATTATTACTGCAATTATCAATAATTACTTCGCTTAGATGATCGATAATTAATATTTTTATTTAAAATAAACCCATTACTAATTATCAATAATTATTCCATCAGATACCACGGACTGTAACAACTCAACATTTGTATTTATTTCTCCCACATTAAAGCAAATCATCATTCTCGCCAACCATCAATAATCACTATTTACCTCAGATAGATCAGTATCCATTATTTTTACTTAAAATAAACCAATTACTGCTAATTATCAATAATCATTATTTATATTAGATGTTAATAACTTAATATTTGTATTTCTCTCTCCCATATCAATTTAAAATCAAGAAATTATGGTTAATTATCAATAATCATTACTTGGCTTCATTCATTATTATTTTTAATTATTTTTATTTAAAATAAACTGACTTATCACTAATTACCAATAATTATTTATATTAGCTGTTATATACTGTTAATGTTTGTATTTGTCTCTCCCACATTACAGCAATTATTATTAATTATCAATAATCACTATTTACCTCCGATATATCATTAGTTACCATTTAATATTTTTATTTAAAATAAACCGATTATGGCCAATTACCAACAATCACTAATTACATATCACACACCGTTAATTAACTTCGTATTTGTATTTATTTCTCCCACATTAAGATAAAGCCAATTATTACATTAAATATTTGTTATTTTTCCACATTAATTTCCAATAACACTGCCATTATTTATTTTTTATTATTTATTATTTATTCATTATTATTTATTATTTATTATTCATTATTCATTATTATTTGCCCCAGGGGGACACCAGGGGGGACACAGACCCCACCCATCTGCTGTCACCTGTCCCCCCCCCCCCGACACGCTGCTCACGGGGCCACCGGCCCGGCCACAAGCCCTGTGGCCACTGACTCGGGGGGACCCCACCCCCCCCTCCATGTGACAAAGGGGGGCACAAGGTCCCCAACTCCGCCCTCCCCGCCCCCAGACAACTGGGGTGCTGCCCCCCCCCCCCAGATCTTTCCACCCCTCAACCCCCTTTTTATCCTCTGTGCCCCCCCCAAGTGGGGCACCCCCCCTCCTCACCCCATGGGCACCCCAAATAATGCCCCCCCCCCCCCCTCCAAGCCTGGCCCAGGGGTGAGGGGTGGGGGGGGCCCCCCACGGGTTGAGGGGGGGCTCCAAAAGGAGAATTTTTCCTCCAAAGAGCTTTTTATTAAAATATAATCCAATATTTTTACAAATGGGGGGGGGGGGGGGGGGAGGTCCCAAACCACATGAGACCCCCCCCCCGAAGACGGGGCACCCCAAAGGCAGCGGGGGGGCACCCCCAAAACGTGGCGGGGGGACACAAGGGGAGACCCAGGGGCTCCATCCTTTGGTCCCCACAGGTCCCTGGAGTCCCCCCAACCCCCCCCAACGGGGATTTGAGGCCAACGACCCCCCCTCCTCCAGCCCAGCACCCATGGGTGGGGGGTCAGGGTGCTGGGGGGGTGTCTCAGCTCTCAAACCATTTGCCCTTTTTGGGGGCGGGGGGGGCGCTCCCCAGAATTTTCCTCTTGTATCGCTCCACCAACTCGTTGAACCGCGCCTCAGCCCCCCCCTGCCGCCGTTCCTGTGGGGAGAAACAAGGGGGGAGCACGGGGGGGGGCCCCAAAATTGACAGATCTGTCCCCAAAACAGCCTTGGGCGGGGGGGGGGAGGAGGAGAAACCCTACCTGGGTGGGGGCCACCTTGTGCTTCTCCTTCCGCTTCTGGACTTTGTTTTTTGTTTTTTTTGCGGGGGGGGGCTTCACCTTCCCCTTGTCGCGCTTCCTGGGGGTGGGGGGGGAAACGGGGGGGGCACCCATGGGTGCCAGGAACACCCGTGGGTGCTGCACAGCACCAAGAAGGGGGGGCGGGGGGAGCAGGAAGAGGGGGCCCAATCATGCCCCCCCGCTAAAAAAGGAGAAAGCAGGTGCCCGCAGCGAGGGGGAGGGAGCCCGAGGGGGGGGGGTCAGGAAAAAAGGGGGTGCCCCCCCTTGCACCCCGTTACCTGATTTTGGGGCCCCGGTGCGAGGGCAGCGCCAGCACCTTCTTCCTGGTGGTGCCGTCCGGCAGCTCCACCCGGCCCCCCCCAGCCGCCTCCGTGCGGAAACCGGACCAGGGGAGGGAAAGGGGGGGCTCCGGGCCCCCCCCCCGGGGGTCCCCCAAAACCGCGGGAGGCCTGCGGGGGGCGGGTCTTCTTGGGGGGGGGAGGTTTGAGGGGGGGCGCTGGGTCTTTCGGTGGCAGCTTCAGCTTGAGCTGCACCGGAGAACAGAAGAGGGGGGGGGGGTCACACGGTAAGTTGGGGGACACGATAAATTGGGGGGGTCCCCCAAAACTGCGGGACCTCAGGGGGGGGGGGGGGGGCGGTTCTTTTGTGGGGGGGAGGTTTGAGGGGGGGCGCTGGGTCTTTTGGTGGCGGCTTCAACTTGAGCTGTGCCAGAGAAGGGGCAGGGGGGGATATGAGAAATTGGGGGGGGGCACGGTAAATTGGGACACACACACGCACAAATTGGGGGGAGACACGGTAAACTGGGGGGGGGGGGGACACACGGTAAAGTGGGGGGGCCCCGCTCCTACCAGGCTGCGCTGGGCTCGCTGCTCCTTCAGCTTCAGCTTCCGCCGGTCCTCCAGGGAAAACTCCACGATGGGCCTCTGGGGGGGGCGGGGGGGAAGTGGGAGGCAGCCCTTGGGCAGGGGGGGGCGGCAGCCCCCCAATAATACCATGGGCAACCGGGGTGGGGGGGAGCCCCCCAATAACACTGGAGGAAGCAGGGGGGGGCAGCATCCCAATGATAAAAGGGGCACCCCAGAAACCCCAAAAGGGGATGGGGGGCACCTGAAAAACGGGGGGGGGCAAAAGGGGAGGGGGGGGACCTGAAAGAGGGGGGGCACCCCCAGAAGGGGATGGGGGGGCCCCTGAAAGGAGGGGGGGCCCCAAAAGGGGATGGGGGGCACATGAAAGGGGGGGGAAACCCCAAAAAGGGGATGGGGGCACCTGAAAAAGGGGGGGGGCAAAAGGGGATGGGGGAACCTGAAAGGAGGGGACACCCCCAAAAGGGGATGGGGGCACCCAGACGGGAAGGGGGGGACCCCATGGGGCCCTGGAGGGCAGAGAGGGAGGGGAGTGGGGGGGGCCTGAGGGGATGGGGGGGCCCTAAGGGGGGGGGTTGGTGGGTTGGGGTGCAGGGGTTGGGGGGGGCACATAGAGGAGACTCCACAGGATCCCACGTAACGGGGCTGTGGGGGAAAAGGGGGGGCTCCCAGGGGAAAAGGGAGGGGGGGTCCATCCGCCCCCGGGGGTTGCACCCACCTTGTGCGCCCCGAAGAGGTGGGGGTTGTTGTTGAGGGCGCGCAGAGCCGCCAGCGCCTGCTCGTGCTCCCCGAATTCCACAAAGGCGAACCCCAAAGAGTGCCCCTGCCCCCGCAGCTCCCGCATCACCCGGCACTGGGGGGGGCACATGGAAATGGGGGGGAGGCACCCCCAAACCCGCCCCGAGGAGAACTGGGGGGACACACCCACCTCCTCTGCACCCCCAACCCCCCCCCCCAAAGGGACCTGGGAGGGGACTCCCACCTCTTCTGCACCCCTAAATCCCCTTGAGGGGACCTGGGAAAGGACCCCCACCTCCTCTGCACACCCAAACCTCCCTGGGGGGGGGACCCCCACCCCCCCTGCACCCCCCAAACCCCACCCGAGGGGACCCGGGGGGACACCCCACGCCCCCTGCACCCCCAAACCCCCCCGAGGGGACCCAGAGGGGACACCCCACGCCCCCTGCACCCCCAAACCCCCCCGAGGGGACCCAGAGGGGACACCCCACCCCCCTGCACCCCCAAACCCCCCCGAGGGGACCCATGGGGGACACCCCACGCCCCCTGCACCCCCAAACCCCACCTCCTTGAGGCGCAGGGCCCCGCGGGGGCCGGGCAGCCGCTGCAGCAGGCGCCGGAGCTGGGCGCTGTCCACGGCCTTGGGCAGGTTGTGGACGCAGAGTCGGGTGCGGGACACGAAGATGTTCTGATCCCGCAGCTTCTGGTACTTGAGCTCCTCAAACTGGGACAAACTGGGGCGTAAGAGGGGGGCTGTGACACCCCCCCCAATTTGGGGTGCTGGCCCCAAATTCTCCCGGTCCCCCTCCCCAGGGCTCACCCGCGCTCGCTTGGCCATGTCGGCGTCGCTCACGCCCTCCGCAGCCTTTGTCCCGGCTCGGATCACTGTGGGGAGGTGAAATGGAGATTTTGGGGGGTTAAAAAGGGATTTTTGGGGTGCCCAGGAGCCCCCCCGGGGCTGGTACTCACAGCCTTCACGGGCCAGGTAGAGATTTCGGGTGCCCGTTGGCTTCTTTGGCTTCTGGCCGCGGAGTTTTTGGGCCTCCTCACGGCTGACAGCCAGGTCGATGCGGAGCAGCCGCCCCTCCAGCCGCAGCCCCCCGCCCTGCGAGAGGGCACTTTTTGGGGGTGCAGGGCATGATTTTGGGGGTGGGGGGCCCAGTTTTGGGGTGTGGGGGGGCCACAACCCAGACCCTAAACCACCCAGGGGCTGGAATGACCCCACAGGTGTCCCCCAAAAGCAAAGCTGGTGCCGTCCCCAAAGCCCTGGGGGGTCCCTTGTCACCCCACGCCCCCAGGGGGGGGTCCCTTGTCGCCCCTGGGGGGTCCCTCGTCACCCCACGCCCCCGGGGGGGGTCCCTTGTCGCCCCTGGGTGGGTCCCTCGTCGCCCCACTCACCTCACTCCCCTCCTGAGCAGCCTGGAGACATTTCTGGGCGGCTTCTTGCGTCAGGAACTGAGCAAAGGCACAGCCTGGGGGGGGGGAAAGAGGGGCTCAGGGTGAGGAGCGGGATAAAAGGGGGAGCCCCCCCCCTCAAGATGTGGCCCTCCCAGGCCCCCCATTACCTTTGGAGTGCTCCGTGTCGGGGTGCAGGACGACGCGGACGTACTTGAGACCCCCAAATTGCTGCAGCATCTCGCCCAGCGCCTCCTCCTCCGTGTCAAAGGAAAGATTCCTGCCGTTGGATTTTGGGGGGACACAGAACTGTTGGGGGGGGGCCTGCACCCCACAACCCCCCCCCCCCTCCTCCCCAGACCCACCAACACGGTGAGGGGGGCCCCCAACTCTGCTCCCCGCCCCCCCCTCCCCAGCACTCACCGGATGAAGACGGTCCTGCCCTCGCTCACGTCCGAGGGCAGCTGCCGCCCCCGCCTTCGCTGTTTTCTGGGCACATCTTCCTCTTCCTCCTCCTCCTCCTCCTCCTCCTCTTCTTCCTCCTCCTTGTTCTCCTCTTCCTCACCATCATCCTCGCTGCCTGCTTCATCCTCTTCTTCCTCCTCTTCCTCGCTGCTGCCCTTCCCCAGTCTACAACAACCAGAGCAGAGCTGGAGAACCCCAAGAATTGGGGAGGGGGACAAACACACAGGCCTCAGGCTGGGGCCCCCCCAGGGGGACAAACCCGGGGTCCCCCAAGGGGACAAGCCCGGGGGGGGGGGGTGTCCCAAAGCCCCACAGAGAATGGGGGGGGGGGGCACAGGGCTGCACCCCAAAGCGGGGCTGAGCCCCCCAGGATCAGAATCCTTCCCCTTGCTCACCTGCCTCGTGCCCGGGGCGAGAAGGGTTTGATTTTCTTCATCTTTCCAGCTGTTTTTTTATCTTCCTCTTCCTCTTCCTCCTCTTCGTCTTCATCTTTGTCTTCCTCCTCCTCCTCTTCTTCCTCCTCCTCCTCTTCCTCCTTTTTCTCCTCTTCCTCACCACCACCCCCCCGCCTCCGCTCTTCAGCCCCCCCAGCTTTCTCCTCTTTGCTCTCTGCAGGGTGACAGAGCCACAAGAGGGAACAGTCACCCCCAGTGTATTATTGGGGTGCTGCCCCCCCCCTTTCAGTGTTATTGGGGGGCTCCCCCCCCTCAGCCCTCTTCTGGTGTTATTGGGGGGCTCCCCCTCACCCCCCCCCAGGGCTGCCCCCTCGTGTTACTGGGGGTCTCCCCCTTCCCACAGCTGCCCCTCATATTATTGGGAGGCTGTCCCCTCACTTCCCCCCCAACAAAAGCCAGCAGCGGGGGGGGTAATGGACCCCCCCCCCCACTGCTGGGGAGGCGTGGCTAGTACCCTCACCGTCAGGCTGGCCACCCTGAGTCGCCCGGTACTTGTCCTTGGCCACGGCCCAGTCCACCGCCACCGGCCGCCCTGGGGAGGCAATGGGATGTGGGGGTGCGATGTCAGCATGTGTCGTGTCCCCCCCCGCTTTCCCCAAGGGGCCCCCCCACTCCCGTGGGGCAGGAGAAGGGGGGAGAGGCCCCCCCTGACCTTTAATCTCCTTCATGTTCAGCTCCCGAAGGGCCTTGGCCGCTTCCAGAACGTTCCGCAGCTGCACGAAGGCGAATCCCCGCATCTTCCCGTCTGCAAGAAGGGGATTCTTTGGAGGCAAGGAGGGGGGGCTGCACCGCATGCTCCAGCTGCGCCCCCCCGCCCCCTCCAGAGCAAAGACACAGGGGTGCCCCCCCCCCCCAAAATATCCCCAAGAAGGGGCTCACCTGGTTTCCGGGGGACGTTCACCTCCAGGACGGTGCCGAAGGGCGAGAAAAGAGACCTCAGGTCGTCCTCGGAGCACTGCGGGGGGGGACACACAACACCAGGTGGGTGACAAAAAAGGGGTGGGGGGGCCCTCCTGGGGATGGGCAGAGATGTGGGGGGGGCCCTGGGGTCACAGCAGAGCTGGTTTGGGGGGAAGGGGACCCCCCCTCTCAGTACCTTGAAGCTGAGGTTGCGGATGATCAGCCGGGCTTTCCTGGAAGGGCCTTTGGGCTTCTTGGCTCTCGGGGGGCCCACGGTGGCCACTTTGGGGGCCCCTGTAGCCAGGAGAGAGGGGAGGATTTAGAGAGGGGGGGCTGCCAGTCCCTGAGAGCGCAGGGAGGGGGGACAGGACCCCCAGCTCACCCGCTTCTTCTTCTTCCTTTTTTCCCTCCTCCTCCTCCTCCCGCGGCGGCTGCTTCTTCCTCCGGCCCTCCCTGGGCCTCTGGCGGGCTAGTGTCACGCCGAGCCGGTGGCCACCGAGGGTGGTGGCCTCCCGCAGAGCTCGCTGGGCATCCTCGGGCAGGGAGAAGGTGACGTAGCCGAAGCCGCGGCAGGTTTTGGTGCCTGGGGGGGTGTGGGGGGGGGGGGCTGTGAGGCCCTGACCCCCCCCACATGCCCCCCTCGCCACTTCTCACACTCAAACCATCCCCAACCGCCCCTGGGGCTCCTCCTGACCCCCCCAGAGTCCTCCTTGAGCCCCCCCCCACACCTTCCCCCAACACTCACAACCCCCCCCCCGCCTGGCACAGCCCCCCCGCTTCCCCCCCAACCCACCTCTGCACCCCGATCCCTGACACCCCAAATAATGGCTTGGCCTGATCCCCCCCAACTCCCAACACGTCCAAATTCCAGACACCCCCCCACCCCAATTCCTGCTCTCAAACACGCCCGCTCCCAGCACACACATCCCTGCCCCCCCCCACCCAACTCCCAGCCCCCCCCCAGATCCCCCGGGCACATGGTTACTGGTGCCCCACGACCCCCAGATACATCCCCCCCCCCCCCCCAATCCTCCCTACCCATGGATCCAGGTGCCCCCCAGATCCTTCTCCCCCTCCCAGGCCTTGGACCCCCCAGCACCAGCCCCCCCAGATGCTGGTCCCAAGACCCCCCAGGCCCCCCAAGACTCTGATCCCAAACCCCCCCCCTGAGCCTTGGACCCCCCAGACCCTGGTCCCAGGCCCCCTGATGCTGGTCTCCAAGCCCCCCCCAGACCCTGGTTCCAGAGCCCCCCCAAGGCCTCAGGCCCCCCCAGACCCTGATCCCAAGCCCCCCCCAAACATTGCCCCCCCCCAAGACCTCAGCTCCCCCAGATGCTGGTCCCAGGCCCCCCCAGACCCTTACCCCAAGCCCCCCCCCGAGCCTCGCCCCCCGCAGACCCCTGTCCCAAGCCCTCCCCGAGCCTCACCCACCCCCAGCCCCGGTTCCAGGCCCCCTCAGCCCCCCCCAGACCCCCTCCTCCGTCTCCCCCAGGCCCCGCCGCGCCCCCCCCGACCCTTCTCGGTGACGACGAAGCAGCGGCGGAGGGGCCCGAGGCGGCCGAAGAGACCCTCGAGGTCAGCGGCGGTGGCGGCCGCGGGCAACCCCCGCACCAACACGGTGCGTCCCGGCCCGGGCCCGCAGCCACCGGCGGCCGCCGCCATCTTGGGCACGCGCCGCGCGGGGGCTGCCGGGAAGGGCGGGGGCGGGGCCTGGCGGGGGAGAGCGACCCCTGGCGGCGCGGAGGGCAACGGCGGGGGCTGGGGGGGGCGGGGGGGTGTGGGGGGACAGGGGGGCGCGGGGGGTCCTGTCCTATGGGCTGCGGGGTTAAAGGGGTTTGGGGGACCCATCCCAGGGGATGGCGGGGTCAGCGGGTCCCAGATCGGGGGCCTTGGGGGTGTTTGGGGGTCCCATCCCAGGGGATGTGGGGGGTCAGGGGGGCATTGGGGGGTCCCAGTTCAGTGGCCTTGGGGTTGGGGACATTTGGGGGTCCCAGGTGAGGGGATGTGAGGGGACAGGAGGGGACAGGGGGGCTCGGGGGGTCCTGTCCTATGGGCTGTGGGGTTAAAGGGGTTTGGGGGTCCCATCCCAGGGGATGGGGGGGGGGGGGTCTCAGGGGTCCCAGCTCGGGGGATGTGGGGGGACAGGGGGGGACAGGGGGGCTTGGGGGTTCATGTCCTATGGGCTGTGGAGTTAAAGGGATTTGCGGGTCCCATCCCAGGGGCTGGGGGGCCTTAGGGGGTCCCAGATCAGGGGCCTTGGGGGGTGTTTGGGGGTCCCATCCCAGGGTATGTGGGGGGTCAGGGGGGCTCGGGGGTCCCAGCTGGGGGATGTGGGGGGACAGGGGGGCACGGGGGGTCCTGTCCTATGGGCTGTGGGGTTAAAGCGGTTTGGGGGTCCCATCCCAGGGGCTGGCAGGGTTCGGGGGGTCTCAGGGGTCCCAGCTCAGGCTTCTTGGGGTCGGGAGGGATTTGGGGTCCCATCCCAGCCCCCCCGGGCAGCAATGGGGTGCAGGGGTCCATCCTGGTGGTCGTGGGGGAGCTGGGGGGGTGGGTGTCTCCTCGCTGTGGGGTGCCCAAAGTGTGGGGCACTGGGGCTGGGGGGGGGGGGTCCCAGAGGGAGGGGGGGTTCCCGCGGGGTCACACTCACATCGTTCACACATGGCACTTTATTGGGTACACGAGGGGGGGGCCGGGGGGGCTGTGGTGGGGGGCGGGGGGCCCAGGCCCAAATTCCCCCTAGCACTGGGGGTGCAGGGGCCTTGGCAGAGGGGGGGTCCCTGGGGCACAATGGGGGGGTTTGGTGGGGGTCTCTGGCATGTGGCATGTGGGGGGGGGGGGTCGGGGTCTGTGATGTGGGGCAGGGGGCCGGTGTGGGGGTCCCTGGGCCATGGCAGGGGGATCTGGGGGGCACAGTGGGGTTGGGGGGGGGCACCTCTGGGGCCTGGCATGGGGCTGGGGGGCTTCAGGGCACAGTGGAGGGGGGGGGCAGGTTTATTGCCAGGGCTTGGGGGTCTCAGGGACCTGGGGGGGGTCTCTGAGGACAGTGGGGGGGTCTCCAGAGTACAGCAGGTGTTTGGGGGGGCTCCTGGGCATCACTATTTTGGGGGGGGGGGGTCCCAGAGGCAGCGTGCTGGGGGGGGCCAGGCTGGGGTCTCTCTGTTGCCCCCCCCTGCTCCCCAGCCTCACTGGGGCCCCACAGCAGCCATGGGGGGGGGCTTGGGGGCAGATTTTGGGCCCCCCCCCCACCCTACAAGTCTATGGTGTCGCTGCCCAAGCTGCGGCGGTCGGCACTGGGGTCACTGGGGGGCTCGGGGACCCCCCCCCTGGGCTGTGACCCCTGGAGTTGGGGGGCTGGGGGGGGCTGGGGGCTGCCCCCCCCCCAGCTCTTGGAGAGCCGCAGCTTGGGGGCAGCTGTGGGTGGACCCCGTGGCAGGGTGGGGGGCGGGGTTGGCACCACCATCGCCGCCCCTCGGGGCACCGTGGACCCCCCCCCACGGGAGGAGGCACGATGTAGGGCCGGGGGTCGGAGGGGGCCTGTGGGGGTGAGCCCGGGTGTGCCGGTGATGCCGAGGTGGGGCCTAAGGGTTGTGCCGAGCCCCCGGGGGCTGGTTGGGCCGAGATCTGGGGTAGTGGTTGTGCCAACACTCGCTGCGGTGGTTGGGCTGATTGTGCTGAAATTTGGCATAAGGGTTGTGCCAACACCCACTGCGGGGGTTGTGCCGGTTGTGCTGAGATCTGGGGTGGTGGTTGTGCCGAGACCCAGTGCGGTGGTTGGGCTGGTTGTGCCAAAATTCAGCGTAAGGGTTGTGCTGACACCCGGTGTGGTGGTTGTGCCAGGCTCTGGTGTGCCGGTTGTGCCGAGATTCGGTGTAGTGGTTGTGCCGAGACCCTGTGTGCCGGTTGTACTGAGATTTGGTGCAATGGTTGTGCCCACACCTGGTGTGGTGGTTGTACCGAGACCCCGTGTGCCGGTTGTGCCGGTTGTACCAAGATTCAGTGCAATGGTTGTGCCAAGACCCCATGCGGTGGTTGCGCCGGGCTCCAGTGTGCCGGTTGTGCCGAGATTTGGCGCAGGGGTTGTGCCGACACCCTGTGTGCCGGTTGTACCGGTTGTACCCAGATTTAGCACAGCGGTTGTGCCGAGCCCCCGTGTGCTGGTTGTGCCGAGATCCGGCGCAGGGGTTGTGCTGAGCTCAGACGGAGCGGCTGTGCCGAACCCCGGCGCGCTGGCGGTGCCGAGCTCCGCCGGGCCGGTTGTGCCCACCCCAGACGCGCCGGTTGTGTTACACCCGGTGGCGCCGGGATTTGGTGTGGTGGTTGCGCTAATCCCCGCCGCGCCGGGTGTGCCGAGCCTCATTACACCAGTTTTGCCGACCCCCGGTGTTGTGGTTGTACCAACCCCTGGTGTCACGGTTGTGCCGACCCCCGTTACACCGGTTGTGCGTCCCCCCGCGGTGCCGTTGATGCCGGTGCCGGCGCGGCGGCGGAAGACTCCGGTCCCCGCCCCCAGCGCCTCGTCGATGCTGCGGCGCAGGTCGATGGGTGAGGGGGGCCGGTAGCCAACCGTGGGGTCCCCGTCGCCCTCGGGGGGTTCGGGGGGGGGGGGGCCCCCGCAGAGCACCAGCGCTTCGGCCTCCCCCCGCGGGCGGTCGGGGGGTTCGGGGGCGGGGTGGGGCAGGGGGGCTGCCGCCAGCGCCAGCGCGGCCAGTGGTAGCCCCATGGCCACCTCGGCCAGGTGACAGCCCAGCTGTAGCCCCCACCACACCCAGGGGCTGTGGGGGGGGGGGCCCCCCCCAGCCCAGTGCCTGCAGCCCCCCAAAAACCTGCAGCCCTGCGCTCAGCACCGCCCCCACCGCCGCCACCGTCCCCCCAGCCCCCCCGGCCACCCCCAATTTGCCTCGTGGCCCCCCCCCGCAGCGGGCTAGCACCCACAGAGCCCAGGTGGCCACCAAGCCGGCAAAGAGCCCCCGCGGCAACACCAGTAGCCCCGGTAGCCGGCCCAGTGCCGCCACGGCCAGCACGGCCCCCAGCGCCCCCCCCGCGTGCAGCACCCCCAGCGCCGCCACCACGGGGGTCCGGCAGCGGCGGGGGGGGGCCAGCAAGCCCAGGGCTACCACTAGCCCCCAGCCCAAGCAGGGGAAGGGCAGCTCGAAGAGGAGGCGAGCGGCGGCGGGGGGCAAGCGGCCGTGGCGCTCGTAGGCGTCGAAAAAAAGGGGGAAGGCGCGGGCGGCCCCCCCCGCCGCCAACAGCCCCCCCAGGAGCCGGGCGGCGGGGGGGCGATGGCGGGGTCCTCCCAGTAGCACCAGTAGCCCCAGTAAGGCCAGTAAAGCGAAAAGGCTTCCGACCCCGTAGACGTGGAGAGCCCACGCCCGGCCCCAAGCGGCGGCGGCCACCGCCCAGCTGGTTTGTAGAGCCACAAAGTGGGGGGGCCACACAAAAGGGGCGGGGGGGGGCGGGGAACCCCCGGGGTCCGGCCCCCCCGAACCGCAGGTGGAGGCGCCCGGGGTGCAGGCGGAGGGAAAGGGGGGTGCGGCCCCCCGAGAGGGCTGGTGGCCTGGGGTGGGGGGGGCTGCAGGGGAGGAGAGGGGTCAGGGGGGGTGTCGGGGGGGGGGGTGTGCACCCCACATCCGCCCCCCCCCGATTTTGTGCCCCCCACATTCCCCCCCCCCCGGGTCCCCCGATATCACCCAGTGGATCCCTGTGCCCCCCCCATATCACCTAGCAGCTCCCTGTGCCCCCCCCCCCCACTTTTCCAGGTCATTATGGGGGGGTCAGGATCCCCCTCACCCCCCCCAGGACCCCCCCACGCCCCCCCCCCCCTCACCTGGCTCAGTGCCGCTGCCCTCCTGGGACTCGTTGCCCCCTGGCCCCTCGTTGCCCAGCCGGGGGGGCACCGTGGGCACCAAAAATCCTGAGGGGGAGGACACACACATATAGTGGGGGGGTCCCTCAGCGTGGGGGGGGCCGTGTTAAGGGACCCCCCCCCTCCCCGCTTTGGCACTCACCGGCGGCACTGAGCTTGCCGGCCAGCTCTGAGATGCGGGGGCTGAGCTGGGGGGCCCGGGGGGGTCCGGGGGGGGCCCGCAGGAGGCTGGTGGGGGGCACGACCCCCCCCGACCCTACTTTGGGGTCCAACCCCCCCGTCAGGTCGATGGTGACGTCCAGCTGCAGCTCCTTGTCCCGCTCCGAGGGGGTCAGGGGGGGCCCCCCCCCAGCTTCCTCCAGGGGGGTCCCTGAGCCTGGTTCATCTCCGGTGGGGGGGACGGACGAGGGGCTGTTGGGGGCCCCCGGGGGGGCGAGGTGGGGGTGTGGGGGGGGGTGACCCTGAGTTCGTACCTTGATCTTGAAGTTGAGGCCGAGGTTAAGGGACAGGACGGTGACAGCGGGGGGGGGCGGTGCCGGCCCCGCGGGGGGTGTTTTTGGGGAGGGGGGGGCTGGGGGGGCGGCGGAGAGGGGGGTCAGGCACAGCAGGGCCAGCAGCAGCAGGGGGGGGGCTGCCCCCCCCCGCCCCGCGGGGGACGTCAGGGACATGGGGGACGGTGACACGGCGGCTGCGGAGGAGGAGAGGCGGGGGGGGGAGTTACCCGGCCTGGGCACGGACACACCCACGGACACACCCACGGACACACCCACGGACACACCCCCGGCCCCACGGACCCCCCAGCCCCGGTGTCCCCGGCAGGACGGTGACAGCAGCTGGGGGGGGCTCTGCTGGGGGGGGGCACAACTGGGGACCCCGAGAGGGCAGGATGGGGACAGGAGCATCCCTGGGGGGGGGGGGGGGGGGGGGGGGCTGGAGCATCCCGGGGGGGTCAGGAACATCCCGGGGGGGCAGGAGCATGTCGGGGGGGGCTGGAACATCCTGGGGGGGTGGGGGGACAGGAGCATCCCGAGGGGGTCAGGAACATCCCAGAGGTAACAGGGTCATGCCGGGGGGGGGCGGGGTTGGAACATCCTGGGGGGGGGGGGCAGGAACATCCGGGAGGGGACACAGGGGCATCCTGGGGGGGGACAGTAGAATCGGGGGGGGGGCAGAAGCACCCTGGGGGGGGGCAGAAATAGGAGCATACCTGGGGGGGGCGGTCAGGAACATCCCGGGGAGGGGGGGCAGGAATATCCGGGGGGGGACATAGGGGCATCCTGGGGGGGGCTGGAGCATCCCTGGGGGGGGGGGGGGGGTGTCCCCTGACCCGAAAGATCTGGATGTCCCCTCCCTCCTTGCCCCCCCCCGCGCCCCCCCCCGCTGGCAGGTCCCTAATCTTTGTGACAAGCGGCACCGCGCTGTCACCTCGGGGCCCGTCACGGCGGTGGCGGCGACGGATGCGATGGGACAGGGACCCGCGGGGGGGGACAACCTGTCACACCCCGGCACCCACCGCTGCCAACGCGCCCCCCCCCCCCCCCCCCGCGTACCCCCCCAGCAGGGCCCCCTTTACCCCCCCTTCCCCCCCCCGGCGTGTCCCACACGTGCACAGCCCCCCCCCCGCAACCCCCCCCCCAATTCCCTCGGGGTGCGCACACGCGTGGGATGGGGGGGGGTGTCACAGCGTCTCCCCTGTACCCCGGAACACCCCCAGCACCCCCCAACACCCCCAGCCCCCCCTCAGCACCCCCCAACACCCCCAGCCCCCCCCAGCACCCTCTCAGCACCCCCCAACACCCCCAGACCCTCTCAGCCTCCCCAACACCCCCCAGCCCCCCCCCACACCCCCCCAACCCCCCTCCGTGTCTCTGCACCCCAGTAACTCCCCCCACCCGCCACCCCAACACCCCCCCCCCTCCCCGCACCCCCCCCCAGGATCGGGCCCGCCCGCACCCACCGGCCTCGGCGGCGGCTCCAGCCCCGGCAGCGGCAGCAGCGGGGGGGGGGGGGCGGGTACCGGCTGCCCCCCCCGCCCCCTCCTCCTGCCCCTCCTCCTCCTCCTTTTCTCCACCCGCCCCCCCCCTCCCCGCTCCTCCCCCCACCCCCCGCGATGGCCGCGGGCACCAGGAGCCGCTGGAGCTCGGGCTGGGCCACGGTGACACTGGTGGTGGTGGCACTGGTGGCCCTGGTAGTCCTAGTGGCCCTGGTGCTGGTGGTCCTCGTCGCCCTGGTGGTGGTGGCAGCACTGGTGGCCCTGGTGGCCCTCGTGGCCTTGGTGCTGGTGGCCCTGGTGGCCCTGGTGGCCCAGAGCCCAGCCCGGGTGGCCGGGCTGGGTCACAGCACACAAGGGTCGGCCACGTGTGCCACGGGGTGTCACCCCCTGCCACCCCCCTGTGCCACCCCCCCGTGTCATGACCATGTGCCACTACCTTGTGCCACCCCATGCCACCCCAGGCCACCACCCCATGCCAGCCCTTGCCACGCTGTGCCACCATGTGCCACCCCGTGTGCCATCCCCCTGTGCCACCTCCTGCCACCCCGTGTTACCACCCTGTGCCACAACCATGTGCCACCACCCTGTGCCACCTTGTGCCACCACCCTGTGCCAGCCCCTGCCACTCTGTGCCACCCCATGTGCCACCACCCCCTGCCACCACCCTGTGCCACGCTGTGACATCCTGTGCCACCCTGTGTCACCTCCTGCCACCCCGCCACTCTGTGCCACCACCTTGTGCCACCCTGTGCCACCCCTTGCCACCACCATGTGCCACCACCCTGTGCCACCCCCTGCCACTCTGTGCCACCACCCTGTGCCACCTCCTGCCACCCCCCCCGTGTCACCCTGTGGTACCCCCCTGTGCCACGACCATGTGCCACCCCCCTGTGACACCCTGTGTCACCCCCCCCGGGCAGGGGCAGCACCAGATGCTCCATCACTTTATTAATACCTGGATACAGCGGTGCCCCCCCCTTCCCCCCCCCCTCCAGCCTGCCGGGGGGGACCGCGAGGATTCGGGGGTGCAGGGGGGGTCCCCCCAAGTGCAGGAAAAAAGAGGGGGGGCTGCTGCCCCGCGGTAACCCCAGGCTGGGGGGGAGGGGTTGGAAAGGGGGGGGGGCAAGCAGCGGGTGCTACGTCCTACCCACCCCTAGAGGGTGCAGCACCCCGGGGCCCCCCCCCAAAAAAGCCCCGTGGGCTGGGTGGAGGGGGGGGGCACCCCAGCCCCCCCCTTATAGCCAGGATTTTGGGGGGGGGGGCTGGCCGGGGGGGGTCCAGCCCGTAGTGCAAAGCCAGCCCCAACGCGGCACTAGCGGCGACGGGGGCGGGGGGCCGGGTTTGGGGGGGGGGCACCGGCGGGGTCCGGGCGGGGGGGCCCCACGCGCGCCCCCTCCTCAGTACAGACGCTTCTCGTAACTGTGGGGCAGAGAAAAAAAAAAAGGGGGAGGGGGGTGTAAGTTCGAGGGGGGGGGGGTGCTGCACCCCAACACCCCCCTGTCACACCCCCGCCCCCCCAACGCTGCCACCGGCACCACGTCAGATCCTGGCTGGGAAATAAGGGGGTGCCCCCCCCCCGGCTACCCCCGGCTCTATGGGAGGGGGGGGGTGGGGCTGCGGGTCCCCCCATCACCAGCAGTGCCCCCCCTGCCCCCCCCCCCCGTCACCCCGGTTACTTACGTGGCAGAACCGTAAAGCTACGGCAGCGGCATGGGCGGGAGAGAGAGAGAAGGTTACAGGGTCACCCCGGCACCCCCCGGTGAGCCCCCCCGGCCCCCCGCACCGGCACCGGCACCACGACCCGGCACCGTGATCTGGCACCGGCACCACGACGCGGCACCGCAGCCCGGCACCAGCACCACGATCCGGCACCACAACCTGGCACCGACACCGTGATCTGGGACCACAATCCAGCACCACGATCCAGCACCGGCACCATGGCTCAGCACCACGATCTGGCACCATCATCCAGCACCGTGATCCGGCACCGGCACCGTGATCTGGGACCGTGATCCAGCGCCGGCACCATGATCCAGCACCGACACCACAACCTGGCGCCATCATCCAGCACCGTGAGCTGGCACCGACACCACAATCCGGCACCGGCACCATGATCCAGCACCGTGATCCAGCACCAGCACCACGATCCGGCACCAGCACCGCAATCCAGCACCACAATCTGGCGCTGTGATCCAGCCCCGGCCCCGTGATCCAGCACCGTGATCTGGCACCGGCACCACAGTCTGGCACCATGATCCAGCACCACGATCTGGGACCACAATCCAGCACTGGGATCCACCACTGGCACCACAATCTGGCACCGGCACCATGATCCAGCACCACCATCCAGCATTGGCACCACAGTCTGGCACCACAATCCAGCACCACGATCTGGCACCGGCACCGCAATCCAGCACCGCGATCCAGCACTGACACCATGATCCAGCACTGTGATCCGGCACCACAATCCAGCACCGCGACTCAGCACCAGCACCATGATCCAGCACTGACACCGTGATCTGGCACCACAATCCTGCACCATGATCCAGCACCAGCACCACAATCTGGCACCGTGATCTGGTCAAGTCAGCCAGCACTGGCACCACGATCTGGCACCACGATCCAGCACCATGATCCAGCACCGTGGTCTGGAACCACAATCCAGTACCAGTACCGTGATCTGGCCCCATGATCTGGCCGAGCTACTGGGCACCAGCACCACAATCTGGCATTGCAATCTGGCACCGGCACCATGATCCAGCACCATGACCTGGCACTGGCACCATGATCCAGCACCACAATCCAGCCAAACCACCCGGCACCGGCACCGCAATCCAGCACCACGATCCGGCTGAGCTACCTGGCACCGGCACCGTGATCTGGCACCATGATCCGGCACTGACACCACGATCCGGCACCGGCGCTGTGATCCAGCACCGTGATCCGGCACTGGCACCGTCAGCTGGCACCATGATCTGGCACCGTGATCCGGCCGAGCCACCTGGCGCCAGCACCGCGACCTGGAGAGATGCCGGCACCACGCTCGACCGAACCGCATCATCCGGCACCACTCCACGGCCAAGCCAGGCTGGCACCGGTGCTGTGCCACAACCAGGTCAACCAGCACCAGTAACACACTGGCCACCAGCACTGGGCTCCTGGCACTGCGCTCCAGCCGAGCCACCCAGCACCAGCACTGTGGTCCAACCGAGCCTCCTGGCACTGGCCCGGTGGCTCGGTGCCCACTGAGGTGGCCCCGGGGCTGCCAGTGAGGATGCGCCACCCTGAACCGCTGCCCAGCTTCACCCACAGCGGCACCGGCAGCGCCACGACTGCCCGGGCCTGACCCAGCCTTGTCTGGTGATGGAGAGTACGGCCAAGGCAGCCAACTGGCCAATCAGCATCGTGGTGGGCAACCAGGCAGCCAACCAGCATCCTGGCCAGTTGGCCAGTCAACCAACCACCATCGTGGCCAGTTGACTAGTCAACCAACCAGTCAACCAACCAGCATCCTGGCCAGTCAACCAGTAACCCAGCCAACCAACCAACCAACCAGCATCCCAACCAGTTGACCAATCACAGCCAACCAGCACCTCAACCAGCTGGTTGACCAGCACCTCAACCAGCCAGCCAGCATCTTGGCCAACAGGGCAACCAACTGCAGCCAACCAGCACCTCAACCAGTCAATCAGCAGCCACACCCACTAGCCAACTGGCCACGAGCCCACCACCCAACTGGCCAACCAGCAGCCACCCAACCGGCCAACCAGTGGCCACCCAACTGGTCAACCAGCAGCCACCCAACTGGCCACCCAACTCTGCCAGCCACAAGAAGCCCCACCCCTTTTGCACAAGCCCCGCCTCCCCACAGACCCCAAACGTGCTGCACCATCTTGGGGTGGGGAACACAGCAACTGGGTGCCCCCCCACACCCAGAACTGGGGCAACTGCGTGCCCCCCCCCCATGCCCAGAATTGGGGCAACTGGGTGCCCCCCCCCATACGCAACATTGGGGCAACTGGGTGCCCCCCCATACCCAGAACTGGGGCAACTGTGTGCCCCCCCCCCCCCCATGGGGGGTAACACTGGTGCCTGCCCCAGTTACACTGGGACAACTGGGCGCCTGCCCCCCCCATTCCCTTGTTGTTGGCGGGGGGGGGCACACGAGCCAGATCTGACGTGGTGCCTGATGCAGCGTGGCGTCCCCCCACCCCCCCCATAACCCCCACCCCCCCTCTTTGTCCCCCACTTACGAGTGGAGCCCGTGGACCCCCCCCCTCGATCTGTGCTGCCATCGTCCTCTTCTCGAACTTCAGCTCCCCCGAGTACATCATGGACCTGGCGCAGGATTTCGGGGCATCAGAGAGGGGCTGAGTGACCCCCCACCCCCCCCAAAAAAAAAACCCTTTATCCCCTGTGTGTCCCCCCCAATTTACCTCAACACCGAGAGGCTCCGGGCGCCGATGTCCTGGCAGCCGTGTTGGATCCCGGCGATTAAATACGGGACGAATTTGTGGATGGAGCCTTTGTCCTGGACGGAGCCCGACACCCCCTGCGCCACCTTCACCGTGTCACCCTCGCTGGGAGAATTGTTATTTTTTTTTGGGGGGGGTTGGGGGTTAGAGATGGGGGTCGGAGCTGCCCCCCCCCCCCTCCCCCCCCAGCCCGTGATGTACCTGAAGTAGCGTTTTTGGCTGCTGCTGCTTTTCTCCATGGCGTCGAGCGAGCCCATGCCCCCGGTACTGCTTCAGCCGCACCCCCTCCGAGAAAAAAAAGTCCCCCGGAGCTTCCGTGGTGGCGGCGAGGAGGGACCCCATCATCACTGCGGGGGGGCAACGGCTGTCAGAGCCCCCCCCGCGCCGCGCCGTGGAGGGGGCGGGGGGAAAGGGGGGGATGGTTCTGATACCTCCCCAGGGTGGGCAACGGCTGTGAGATCGCCAGGGTGGGTATTGGGGGGGGCTGGGGGGGGGGGGGAATGGCCATGAGAAACCTGGGGGGGGCTGGGGGGGGGGGAATGGCCATGAGAAACCCAGGGGGGGCACTGGGGGGGGGCTGGGGGGGGGGAAATGGCCATGAGAAACTTCGGGGGTGGCACTGGGGGGGGCTAGGGGGGGGGGGGGAAATGGCCATGAGAAACCCGGGGGGGGCACGGGGGGGGTGCGAGGGGGGGTTAATGGATGTCAGACACCCCCCCCTGGATAGGGGATGGTCCTGAGACCCCCAAAGTGGGCACTGGGGGGGGGGTGATGGCCATGAGATCCCCAGGGGGGCACTGGGGGGGTGGAGGGGGGGGGTCACTGATATCACACCCCGCCCCGGGGGTGTTGGAAGCGGGGGGATGGCCCTGAGACCCCCAGAGTGGGCGCTGAGGGGGTACAGGGGGGGTGGGAACAGCCCCTGAGCCCCTCAGGGTGAGCACTGGGAGTTGGGGGGGGGGTGACATGGGGGGGGGGGACACGACACCCCCCAAACCCTGACCGGTGGACGCCCCCAGCGCCAGCGCCTTCACCACGTGCCCCACGGTGCGGATGCCGCCGTCGGCGATGACGGGGACCCCGAAGCGTCGCGCGTACTCGGCCACCTTGTAAACCGCCGTCCCCTGCGGGCCGCCCGCACGCCATCACTGCCGGGGGGGGGCGGGGGGGGTCACTCCTGCCCCCCCCAAGGCATTTGGGGGCTCCCCCCCGTACCCCCACGCACCTTCCTGGGTGATGCAGATGGAGCCGCAGCCCATCCCCACCCGCAGCGCGTCGGCCCCCGCGTCGATCAGGTTCTTGGCCTGGGCGGCCGTGACCACTGCGGGGGGGGGGGCGAGGTCAGGGGGTGCCCCTCCCCGCCCCCCAACTCCCCACCCTGCCCGCTCACTGCACCCCAAAGTTTTAGCTCAAGACACCCCGAATCTCTGCCCCACAGCGCTTCAATGGTGTGTGTGTCCCCCCCCGTGCTCCCCACACCCTGGTGCCCAGCCCCACCCCCCAAATCTTCACCCCCAAATCCCCCCCCGCCCCCAAATCCTTACTCCAATGCACCCCAGTTCTCCCCCACCCCACCCCCCAAATCCCTGCCCCACTGCACCCCAATTCTCCCCCCACTGCACCCCAAATCCCCCCGCTGTACCCCTAATCTTTACCTGACACCCCAATTCTCCTCCACCCCGCTCCCCACCCCACTGCGCCCCAAATCTTCACCCCAAGACACCCCAAATCCCCCTGCTGCGCCCCAAATCTTTACTCCACTGCACCCCAATTCTCCCCCCACCGCACCCCAAATCTTTACCTGACACCCCAATTCTCCTCCGTCCCACTCCCCACCCCACTGCGCCCCAAATCTTCACCCCAAATCCCCCCACCGCACCCCAGATCTTTACCCTGACACCCCGATTCTCCCCACCCCACCCCCCAAATCCCTGCCCCACTGCACCTCAATTCTCCCCCACTGCACCCCAAATCCTTCCCTGACACCCCAATCCTCCCCCCACCCCACTGCACCCCAAATCTTCACCCCAAGACACCCCAATCCTCCTCCCTTCCCTGCCCCCCCCCCGCCCCCCCAGTGCCCCCCCCACCCCCCCAGCAGGGTGCCCTGCGCTCCCCTGCACCCCTCCATGCCCCCCCCATGCCCCCCCTTTCCCCCCAGTGCCCCCCCCACCCCTCAGCAGGGTGCCCCCGCGCCCCCCCCCATACCCCCCAGTGCCCCCCCCCGCAGCGGGCAGTGCCCCCCCCGCCCCCCATGTCCCCCTCAACAAGGTCCCCATGCCCCCCCCCGTGACCCCCAGTGCCCCCCCCCCCCGCAGTGGGGTGCCCCGTAGCCCCCCCAATACCCCCCCCATGCCCCCCCCTGCCCTCTAGTGCCCCCCATGCCCCCCCCTTCCCCCCCAGTGTCCCCCTCCACCCTCTAGTGCCCCCCATGCCCCCCCTGTGCCCCCCCTCAGCAGTGTCCCCATGCTGCCCCCCTGCCCCCCAGTGCCCCCCCCTGCAGTGGGGTGCCCCCGTGCCCCCCCCCGTGCCCCCCCCCGCTCACCGTTGCCCCCCGATCACCTGCAGGTCGGGGTATTTCTGTTTGATGTAGTGGATCATGCTGATCTGGTAGGTGGAGTTCCCCTGCGAGGAGTCCTGGGGGGGGGCAGCTTATTGGGGGGGGCACGGGGCACCCCACTGCCGGGGGGGGCACTGGGGGGGCAGGGGGATGCTGCCCACATGCCACATGAGGGTTACAAGGGGGCATGGGGAGGGGGGGGGCAGGGGGATACTGCTGGGGGGGGTATGGGGGACCCCAATGCAGTGGGGGGGGGGCATGGGGGGGGGCACGGGGCACCCCACTGCTGGGGGGGGGCACTGGGGGGGCAGGGGGGATGCTGCCTGGGGGGTGTATGGGGGGACACGGGGGGGCACAGGGGGTGGGGGGGCACCCCGCTGTGAGGGGGGGGGTAACAGGGGGGCATTGGGGACCCCAATGCAGTGGGGGGGGCACGGGGGGGGGCACTGGGGGGCAGGGGGGATCCTGCTGGGGGGGTATGGGAGGACATGGGGGTTACAAGGGGGCATGGGGGAGCGGGGGGGGGGGCAGGGGGGACCCCCCTGTATGGGGGGACATTGGGGGGGGGCACTGCTGGGGGGGGACACACACAGTGGGGGGGGGGCACAGTATGGGGGGACATGGTGGGGTGATACGAGGGGATTTGGGGTGCTGGGGGGCAGGAATTTGGGGCACCGCAGTTTCAAGATTTGGGGTGCCGTAGCGTTGGGATTCGGGGTGCTGCAGGGCGGGATTTTGGGGTGCCACGGGGGGGGGTTGGGTGCCAGAGGGTGGGGATTTGGGGTGCTGTGGAGCAGAATTTTGGGGCACCATGGGGCAGGAATTTGGGGCATCAGTGTCAGGATTCGGGGTGCTGCAGGGCACGAATTTGGGGCACCGTAGTTTCAAGATTTGGGGGTGCCATGGGGCAGGATTTTGGGGTGTCCTAGTGTTGGGATTTGGGGTGGCACAGGGCAGAAATTTGGGGGTGCCACAGGGTGGGGATTTGGGGTGCTGTGAAGCAGAATTTTGGGGCACCATAATGTCTGGATTTGGGTGTCATAGGGTGGAAATTTGGGGTGCAGAGGGTTGGGATTGAGGGGTGCTGCAGGGCGGGATTTTGGGGTGCCATGGGGCAGAATTTGGGGCGCCACAGTGTCGGGATTTTGGGGTGTCATAGAGCAGAAATTTGGGGTGGTACCATGGGGGTCGGGATTTGGGGTACCAAAGGGCAGGAATTTGGGGGTCCCATGGGTTGGGATTTGGGGTGCCACAGGGTGAGGATTTGGGGTCCCAAAGGGCAGGAATTTGGGGTGCCAAAGGGTTGGGATTCAGGGTGCTGCAGGGCAGAATTTTGGGGTTACATGGGGCAGGAATTTGGGGTGCCATAGGGCAGGAATTTGGTGCCACAGGGCAGGAATTTGGGGGTGCCACGGGTTGGGATTTGGGTGCCACGGGTTGGGAATTTGGGGTGCCATAGGGCAGGAATTTGGGGTGCCACAGGTTGGGATTTGGGGTGCCATGGGGTCAGGATTTGGGGTGCCAAAGGGCAGGAATTTGGGGTACCATAGTGTTGAGATTCAGGGTGCCATAACGCAGAAATTTGGGGTCTCGTAGGGCAGGAATTTGGGGTGCCAAAGGGTTGGGAATTGGGGTGCTGCAGGGCAGGATTTTGGGGTGACATGAGGCAGGAATTTGGGGTGCCATAGGTTGGGATTTGGGGTGCCACAGGGGCAGTAATTTGGGGTGCCATAGTATTGAGATTCAGGGTGCCATAACGCAGAATTTGGGGTGCCATAGGGCAGAAATTTGGGGTACCACAGGGGAGGAAATTTGGGGGGTGCCATCGTTTGGGATTTGGGGTGCTGTAGGGTGGAAATTTGGGGTGCCATAGGGTTGGGATTCAGGGTGCCACGGGGCAGGAATTTGGGGTGCTGTAGGGTGGAAATTTGGGGTCCATAGGGTTGGGATTCAGGGTGCCATGGGGCAGGAATTTGGGGTGCCATAGGGTGGGGATTTGGGGTGCCATAAGTTGGGATTTGGGGTGCCACAGGGCGGGATTTGGGGGTGCCACAGGGGCCAGGATTTGGGGGGGCCCCAGGGCCAGGTGCCAGCCACCCACCGCAGCCCCGCATCCACCCCAGAGGCCCAGGCCTCCCCACACCCCCCATGTCCCCGCCCCAGTTTTGGGGTCCCCCCTCACCAGCACCACCAGGTCCACGCTGGCCTGCACCAGCAGGTCCAGGCGGTACTTGTCGTCCTCGCGGGTGCCGATGGCGGCGCCGCACAGCAGCTGCTTGCGCCCGTCCTTGGAGGCCAGCGGGTGCTCCCGGTTCTTCTTCAGGTCCGTGCGCCGCCATGATGGCCACCAGCTCGTCACTGGCGTTAACGATGGGCAGCTTCCCTGGGGGGGACACCAAGGGGTTGGGGGGGACAGGAGACCCCAAGGGGTGGGGGAACATGGGGGGGACCCCAAGGGGTGGGGACAGGGGAAGGGGACCCTGAGGGATGGGGGACATGGAAGGGACCCCAAGGGGTGGGGATGGGGACAGGGAGGGGTTGGGGGGGACAGGAGGGGACCCCAAAGGATGAGGACGGGGACAGGGAGGTGTTTGGGGGGACAGGAGACCCCAAGGGGTGGGGGGACATGGGGGGACCCCAAGGGGTGGGATGGAGAGACAGGAGGGGACCCCAAAGGGTGGGGGGACAGGGGAAGGGGGACCCCAAGGGGTGGGGATGGGGGACAGGGAGGGGTTGGGGGGGACAGAAAGGGACCCCAAAGGGTGGGGGGACAGGAGGGGACACAGAGGGGACCCGAAGGGATGGGGACGGGGAGGGGTTGGGGGGGATAGAGGGGACCCCAAAGGATGAGGATGGGGACAGGGAGGGGTTTGGGGGCGACAGGAGACCCCCAAGGGATGGCGAGACATGGGGGGACACAGAAGGGACCCCAAGGGATGGGGATGGGGACAGGGAGGGGTTGGGGGGGGACAGGAGGGGACCCCAAGGGGTGGGGACAGGGTCACTGGAGGGGACCCCCAGGGATGGGGGGACATGAGGGGACCCCAAGGGGTGGGGACAGGGGAAGGGGACCCTGAGGGATGGGGGACGTGGAAGGGACCCCAAGAGATGGGGATGGGGACAGGGAGGGGTTGGGGGGGGGGGACAAAAGGGGGACCCCAGGGGTGGGGATGGGGGAACATGGAGGGGGACACAAAGGGTGGGGACAGGGAGAGGGGACCCTGAGGGGATGGGGGGGGACACGGAGGGGACCCCAAAGAGTGGCAACAGGGTGACTGGAGGGGACCCCAAGGGGTGGGGGGGACATGAGGGGACCCCAAGGGGTGGGGGACAGGGAGAGGGGACCCCGAGGGTTGGTGGGGACACAGAGGGGACCCCAAAGAGTGGGGACAGGGCGATGTGGAGGTGACCCCAGGGACAGGGTGACCGGGGGTGACCGGGGGTGACCCCGGGGGACAGGGTGCCGGGGGGTGCCCCCACCCTTCTTGCTGCGCTGCAGGATCTCGTTGGCCTCTTTCAGGGTGACCCCGGCCGGAGCCACCACCAGGTCGTTGCGTTTCGTCATCACCTGCGGGGCCGCTGTCACCGGGGGGCGGGGCCACCGCCGGGCCACCGCGGGGCTACCGAGGGGCCACCAGCCCCCGCCAGCCCGGCCCTGCACCCCCCACCCCCACAGCCCGGCCCTGGGTCCTGGCCCTGCCCCACAGCTCTGCCCCACAGCCCCCCCCTGCCCCACAGCCAGCCCTGCCCCACAGCCCGCCACTCCCCATCCCCTCAACACCCCCCATCCCCCCCTGTGCCCCCCACCCCCCCCACATCCCCCCCTGTGCCCTACACCCCCCACTCCCCATGCCCTCCACACCCCCACATCCCCCCTTTTTCCCACCCCTGCCCCATATCCCCCCCTGCCCCCCACCCCTTCCCCACACCCCCCCGAGCCCCACATCCCCCCTCTCCTCCCACCCCTTCCCCACATCCCCCCTGTGCCCTCCACATCCCCGCCTGTGCCCCACATCCCCCCCTTATCCCCCCCTTTGCCCCACATCCCCCCTGTGCCCCACATCCCCCCCTGTGCCCCCACTCCCCCCACATCCCCCCCTTTGCCCCACATCCCCCCCGCGCCCCCATCCCCCCCACATCCCCTCCTTTGCCCCCCACCCCCCCACATCCCCCCTGTGCCCCCCACTCCCCCCACATGCCCCCCTTTGCCCCCCCATCCTCCCCCACATTCCCCCCCGTGCCCCCATCCCCCCCCATCCCCTCCTTTGCCCCCCCATCCCCCCCACATCCCCCCTGTGCCCCCCACATTCCCCCCTGTGCCCCCCCATCCCCCCCACATCCCCCCTGTGCCCCCCACATCCCCCCCTGTGCCCCCCACCCCCCCCATATCCCCCCTTTGCCCCCCTGTGCCCCCCTGTGCCCCCCCACTCCCCCCACATCCCCCCACCACCCCCACATCCCCCCTGTGCCCCACATCCCCCCCCGTGCCCCACCCCCCCCCCCCGCCCCCCATCCCCTCCCCCGTACCCCCCCCTGCCCCCCACCTCCCCCAGGCGGGTGCCGTGGTCCCTCTCCCCCAGGAAGTCGATGTCGCGGGATGTCACCATCCCCTCCAACTTGCTGCCCAGCCGCCCCGTCTGGGTCACGGGGATCCCCGAGAAGCCGTGACGCAGCTTCGCCTCCCACACGTCCCCCACGGTCTGCGTGGGGCTCATCACCACCGGGTCCGTGATGAACCCCTGCTCGAATTTCTTTTGGTGGGGGGGGGGGCAAAAAAAAAAAGGGGGGACGCAGGCAGGTTACAGCCAGCCAGGAGGGTTGGGGGGGGGTTTTGGGGACACCCCCCCCCCCTTACCTTGACCTTGCGCACCTCGTTGGCCTGGAACTCGGCGGGTGCAGTTGTGGTGGATGATGCCGATGCCGCCCATTAGCTGGGGGGGGGGGGAAGGGGGTTTGGGGGTGCGCTGGGTGCGGGGGGAGCGCCCCAAAATCAGATTGGGGAGGAATATGATGCTGTACCCTGAAATTAGGGTGTGGGCGGGAAGCTGAGCTTATAGTGGGATTGGGGGGGACCATGAGTCTGAACCCCTAAATCAGACTGAGGGGGGGGACACCCTGATCCTGCACCCCCAAATCAGACTGGGGGGGGCACCCCAATGCTGCACCCTGAAATTAGACTGGGGGGGCAACCTGAGCCTACAATGGCATTGGAGGGGGGGGGCACCCCGACCCTGCACCCCCATCATGGGGGGGACCCCAACCTCTGCACCCCCAAATCAGATCGGGGGGGTAACACGATGCTGCACCCCTAAATCAGACTGGGGGGGCACCCCACCCCTGCACCCCCAACCCCCCTGAACCCCCTCCCCCAGGGGTGGGTGCCCCCCCCCCTTCCTCCCCTAAGGTGCCCCCCCCCATGTCCCCAGCACCCCAGGGGTGCTGCCCCCCAGCCTCCTGGCTGCCCCCCCCCCCCCGGGAGTGACCCCATTACCTCCAGCACCCCAGGGGTGCCCCCCCCCCCCCTTAGCCGCTCCCCAGGTCCCCCCCCCACTCTGGGGTGCCCCCCCCCAGCCCCTGGCTGCCCACCAGGCCCCCCCACCGCCCCCCAGGCGCCTGCCCCATGTCTCCAGCACCCCAGGGGTGCCCCCCCCAGCCCCCTGGCTGCCCCCCAGGTGCCCTCCGCCCCCCCCCCCCCCCAACTCCAGGGTGCCCCCCCCCACTACCTCCAGCACCCCAGCTCTGCCCCCCACCACCACCCTGGCTAACCCCCAGGTGTCCCCCCCAGCCCCTGGGGTGCTCGTCCCCTATCGGGGGTGCCCCCCCCCACCCCGGGGGTGCCCCCCCCCCCACTCACGGCCATGGCGATGGCCATGTCGGCCTCGGTGACGGTGTCCATGGGGGAGGAGATGAGGGGGGTCTTCAGGGTGATCTTCCGGGTCAGCGCCGAGGTCAGGTCCTGGGGGGGGCGGGGGGGGGGGCACGGACCCTTCTCCCTCCTGACCCCCCCCCGGCGGGGTTGGGGGGGGACCCCTTCACCCCAAAAATACCCCTCTGCACCCCCCACCCCCCCCCCCCCCAGCCCTCTGCTCACCCCCATGCTGGGGGGCACATGGGGGGGGCTGGGAGGTTCCCCCCCGCCGCGCTGCACCCCTAAAAACCTGCCGGGGGGGGGGAACGGGGGTGTCACACGGGGGGGGGGGGCACAGGGGTGTCACACCTGGGGGACATGGGGACATCACTGGGGGGGGGGACAGGGATGTCACACGGGGGGGGGTCCCAGGAAGAGGGGGGGGGGGGGGTGTCGTTGTGGGGGGGTCCAGGACTCACCACCTCATCCGCCGTGAAGTCGATGAAGCCGGGGAGGATGAGGAAGTCACTGCGGGGGGGATGAAGGCAGG